>NC_133771.1:145708897-145736683 GCF_003597395.2 Chelonoidis abingdonii
GAAACCACTTTAGGAAGGAACGCCGGGTGTGGTCGCAACTGCACCTTGTCCTTGTGAAACACAGTATACGGTGGGTCCACCATTAGAGCCTGAAGCTCGGAGACTCGTCTGGCCGATGTAATGGCTACGAGGAAAGCTGTCTTCCAGGACAGGTATAATAGCGAGTAGGTTGCTAATGACTCAAATGGGACAGACATGAGTCTGGTTAGAACCAGGTTGAGGTTCCAGGTTGGGGCGGGGAGTCGTACTTGGTGGTATAAGCGCTCCAAGCCCTTGAGGAACCTAGAAACCATAGGGTGCAAGAACATGGAGCGGCCACTCTCCCCTGGGTGGAAGGTAGAGATGGCTGCCAAATGCACCCTCAATGACGACTGCTAGGCCCTGCTGTTTGAGATACAAGAGGTAGTCCAAGATGGTGGGGATCAAGACCTTGGTGTGAGTGACATTCTGCATTTCGCACCAGCAGGAGAAACGCTTCCACTTGGCCAGATACGTTGATCGAGTGAAAGGTTTCCTGCTACCCAGGAGTACTTGTTGTACTGAGGCAGAGCAACGTAACTCTGACTGGCTTAACCACGCAGCAGCCATGCCATGAGGTGAAGGGACTGCAGATCTGGGTGGTGAAGTCTGCCGTGGTCCTGAGTTATGAGGTCTGGGTGAAGAGGTAGGGTAATTGGGTTGTCTATCGAGAGGTCGAGCAACATGGTGTACCAGTGCTGCCTGGGCCACGCTGGAGTGATCATGATCAAGCAAGCTCTGTCCCTGCGGAGCTTCAGCAGGACCCCGTGAACCAGCGGGAACGGTGGGAAGGTGTAAAGCAGTCGGTTCGTCCACGGCATCAGGAAAGCGTCCGAGATTGAGCCCTGAGAGAGACCTTGGAAAGAGCAGAACATCTGGCATTTCCTGTTCTCGTGGGAAGTGAGGAGGTCTATGCGGGGAAATCCCCACTTCCGGAAAACAGAATAAATAACATTCGGATGAACTGACCACTTGTGAAACATGAAGGATCTGCTGAGTCGATCCGACAGAGTGTTCCAAACCCCTGGGAGAAAGGACGCTACCAGGTCTATCAAGTGGGCTATACAAAAGAACCAGAGTTGGATGGCCTCCTGACAAAGCGGGGAGGACCGTGTCCCTCCCTGCTTGTTTATGTAATACATGACAGTTGTGTTGTCTGTGAACATTGAGACACAATGACCTTGTAAGTGCTGTTGCAATGCCTGGCATGCAAGGCGGACTGCTCTCAGCTCTCAGACATTGATGTGCAAGGCCAGCTCCTGAGACGACCAAAGACCTCGAGGGTGAAGATGTCCAAGGTGAGCACCCCAGCCGAGAGATGATGCGTCCGTCGTCAGGGACACAGAAGACTCAGGTGGATGGAATGGCATCCCTGCACACACCAGGGAAGGCTTGGCCACCAGTCGAGGGCGCCTAGGATGCTCGGGGGAATGGTGACTATCACGTCTATGGCGTCTCTGCCCGGGTGGTATACCGAGTTGAGCCAAGATTGGAGGGAATGGAGGCGTAGCCTGGCGTGTTTGGTCATGAACGTGCAGGCAGCCATGTGACCCAAGAGACCGAGACAAGTGCGAGCCTAAGTCGTTGGGAAGTTCTGTAGGCTTTGGATAATTGTTACCATTGCCTGAAACCGAGTTGGTGGTAAGCAGGCTCTGGTGAGATTGGAGTCCAGGATGGCCCCAATGAAGTCTATCCTCTGTGTGGGAACTAGAGTGGATTTCTCTGTATTGATCATCAGGCCTAGATGTGTGAACAGGTCCTTGACAATGCCTACATGATGGGTGACTTGTGTCTTGGAGGTCCCTTGGATGAGCCAATCGTCCAGATACGGAAAGATGTGTATCTGGTGGCAGAGGGAGGCAGTGACTACAGCCATGCACTTTGTGAATACTCTCAGTGCTGTAGAGAGGCCAAAGGGTAGGACTGTAAACTGGAAATGCTGACGGTTGGCTACAAACCGGAGGTACTGCCTGTGTGGAGGATAAATGGCTATGTGAAAATAGGCGTCCTTCATGTTGAGGACGGCATACCAGTCTCCGGGATCCATGGATGGGATGATGGTCCCCAGGGATACCATGCAGAACTTCAACTTTATTACGAATTTGTTGAGTTCTCGCAGGTCTAGGATAGGTCTGAGACCTCCCTTCACCTTGGGGATTAGGAAATAGTGGGAGTAGAACCCCTTCCCCCTTTCATCTTCTGGTACTTCCTCTATGGCTCCCATGGTAAGGAGCGTGCACACCTCTTGTAAGAGGAATTGCTCGTGAGAGGGGTCCCTGAAGAGGGACGAGGGTGAGGGGTGAAGGAGGGGGTGAAATAAATTGGAAGTGGTACCCAAGTTCCACTGTGCGTAGGACCCAATGATCTGAAGTTAGCTGGGACCACACAGGGAGGAAAAAGGAGAGGTGGTTGGAAAAAGGAGGGAAAGGATCCTGGAAAGGAACTGGTACGCCGTCCTCGGGCGCACCTTCAAAAGTTTGGCTTTGGCCCTGTAGGCCGTTTGGAGGGATCCTGATTCTGGACCCCTTGGGATCCAGACCACTGTCTACGATTGCCTCGGCTGCGCCCCCTGCCCAAGTCCTGTCTTGGTCTAGGTGGGGGATAAGGGAAGTGAGTCTGGGGACGGAAGGACCTGTGCTGAGTCACCGGAGTGTGCATCCCAAGGGAGCACATGATGACCCTGTTGTCCTTAAGGTTCTGCAACCTGAGGTCAGTCTTTTCAGAGAATAGGCCTTGACCTTCAAAGGGCAGATTCTGTATAGTGGTATGTAACTCAGGTGGAAGGCCTGACACCTGAAGCCATGATATCCACCTGGCTGCGGAGTCAGCTGCGCCCAGGGAGGCCTGGAGAGAAGTTCTCACCACCTTCTTCCCTTCCTCCAAAAGGGCAGCAAACTCTGGGCAGGAGTCTTGGGGAATGAACTCCTTGAATAATTGTACCGGCTGAGCAGGGCTTGCTGGTTTGTCACCCTGAGTTGGAGGCCCCCAGTAGAGTACACCTTGCGGCCCAATAAGTCCATGCGCCTAGCCTCCTTTGATTTTGGAGCAGGAGCTTGCTGGCCATGGTATTCCCCTTTCATTGATTGATTGCATGACAAGAGAGCAGGGAGGAGGGTTCACGTACAGGTACTCATACCCCTTAGAGGATACCATGTACTTCCGCTCAACTCCCCTGGCCTTGGGCGTAACAGATGCTGGAGACTGCCAGATGGTATCGGCATTTGCTTGGATCGTACGGAATAAACGGCAAGGCCACTCTTGTGGGGGTGTCAGCTGACAGGATATCCACCACCGGGTCCTCTATCTCTGGGACCTCCTCCACCTGAAGATTCATATTCAGGGCCACCCGCCTCAGGAGGTCCTGATGTGCCCGCAGGTCAACTGGAGGAGGGCCCGAGGAGGATGTCCCCGCCACCGCTTCATCTGGAGAGGAAGAAGAGGAAAGGCCAGGGCCAAGAGGGTCCTTTGTGGGCTCCTGTTCTTGAGTAACGTCCGTCTCAGGTGGAACTTGAGACACCGTTGGCTGAATGAGAGCCTCCTCTGTACTGGCAGGAGGGGGGCGGCTGACCGTTGCCTCCGGCACCCGGTGTTCCGATGGTGCGGAGCAGGATGGCATTGGAGGCACACCTTGGGCTCGATGGTATGCCCAAGGTGTCCAGAATGACCACTGATGGGGTCCCTGTTCCTGGGCCTGGGTCTCCTGGAAGACACGGCCGGGCACATCTGAGTCACAGTCCTGTGCATAGGAAGCACTGTCCACGTGAGATGACACAGATGTGTGACGAGATGGCCAAGGAGGTGCTGAAAAACCCTGGGAAGGGTCTCCATATCTAAACGACCTCTCCCTGTGTGGCACTGCAGAGCGGTATCGGTTGCCATACCAGTACAGGGAACGAGACCGGGACTGCAACTGGAGCAGTGCCTGGAGGTTGACCGGGATCTGGAGGCTCAACGTCTGGAGCAGCTGCAAGAGGCGCGGTGCCGGGAATGGTACTGAGAGCTGGATTGGTGCCGAGAGTATCAGGCCAGCGATGGAACGCTGAGCGGTGCCGCGAGTGCGACTGGTACCGAGATGGAGAACGGTGCCAGGACTGCAAGCGGCGTCGGGACTGGGATTGGTGACAGGACCAAGAGCACCAGTGGGATCATGATCGTGATCGGTGCCTCTCAACGGTGCCGACAGAAGGTGGCCTCAGCAGGGCAGGTTTGCCTATTGATTGAATGACCCTCACCGGCAGTGCCAGGGGTTGAGGCAACACGGACTCTGTCAGCGCGATCAGCTCCCTCCCCATAGAAAAGGTCTCCAGTGTGGAGGGAACTGTGAGCTCAACCACGGCATGCGCCGGGCAACTTTCAGGCACCAGACTCGACAGCCCTTGCGGGACTGGAATTGACGGTGCCGAAGCTGTCGGTGCCAGGTGGCCTGACTTAGGTGGGTGCTCCAACTGCGGTGCAGGTGGCATGGAAGCCGCAGGAGTCTTATGCTTCTTAACCCGCGGAGAAAGGGAACGGTGCCGAGCAGACGATGGTGCCGGCGACGGTCAGTGCCGAGGGGCCTTAGTGGTACCGGCTCGATCCAGTGCAGAAGAGATACTTCTGCTTGATGCAGACTGTCTAGCGCTCGGTGCCGAGGGAGGAGTAGTAAGAGCTGCATCCATCAGGAGCTGTTTCAGACGAAAGTCCCGCTCCTTCTTCATCCTACGCTTAAAGGCCTTACAGATTCGGCACTTATCGGAGAAGTGGGATTCCCCGAGGCACTTAAGGCAAGAATCGTGGGGATCTCCCATTGGCACTGGCCTGTGGCAGGTCGAGCATGGTTTGAAGCCTGGTGAACCGGGTATGGGGCCCGGTACCGGGTGCGGGGAAGTGGTTAATCCCCAAACCCCTCTCAACTATATACACTAACTATAATGAAGAATGAATAAAACTAACTATAACTATAGAATTTATAACTATATACATGAGAATTAATAAAAGAACTATGAGTAGCTAGGGAGGTGAAGATCAGCTAAGCCGCGCTCCACTGTTCCAATGACCGACACTGGCGGTAAGAAGGAACTGAAGGGCCGTTGGGTCGGCAGGGGTATATATCCAGTGCCATAGCGGCGCCACTTCAGGGGGCGCCCAGCCGACCCACCGAGTGTTGCTAGGGTAAAAATCTTCTGACGAGCGTGCACGCGGTGCGTGCACACCTAATTGGAATCGATATGAGCAAGCACTCCAAGAAGAACTGAAGGTTTGTAAATATAATTGGTTAGAAGACAAATTAAAATAAGACTTCAAATAAATCAATGATTTTGGGAGGACAGTGAAGGAGAGGAAAGAGAAAAGCACAAACAGTTGCTTGGTGGACAAGAAGGGTTAAAAATTAAAGACACTAGTTGTAGAGGAAAGTGAGATGGATCCTTGGGTCATGTCTCAAATGATGAGATGGCATGAAAAGCACAAAATTAACACAGGAAAAAGAAGTAGAATGAGATGATTAGGAACAATAGGGAGAAAAGGAGGAAGTGAGAGCCACGTGAGACCTAAAAAAGCACCCTGGATGTCAATATCTGTTCTAGTGAGAGCTGAAGACACATATATGTATATGTACGTATATCCCTCATGGTGGACAGCCATATAGATATATATTGTTAGATGCCAGCTCTTGTCTGGGCTGCTGGCATAAGTTAAGAACTAAAACTCATAGCTGGAGACCAGACCAGTTCACCTGTATGTTAGTTTTGCTGAAAATAGTCATTTGTCTTACAAGAGGGTACAGTAACAGCTACCTCAATATAACGCCACCTGACATAACATGAATTTGGACATAACGTGGCAAAGCTGTGCTCCGGGGGGAGGGGGGGCGCTGTGCGCTCTGGCAGATCAAAGTAAGTTCAATATAACACGGTTTCACCTATAACGCAGTAAGATTTTTTGGCTCCCAAGGACAGTGTTATATCGAGGTAGAGGTGTATTTAGTGTTTAGACTCTATGAAATGCTGGTAAATTGCTGCATGCATTAATGTCACTTGTAACGCCTGTATTCCAGATTATAAGAAATTATGTAAGTTTTGCTTTATAACTTTGAAGATGTTTGCTCTGAATCTGAGAGCTCAGGCATAAGAATTGTCCGCTCTATCCATCCAGAAGGATTATCAAAATCAGATGGGCCATCAAGAAACATTGCAATACAAAGGACAGGTTAACAGCCCTATCACACCTTGGAAATGCTACGTGTAAGGAAGCTGGTCCTGTGGACTTGGAAGCTGAATGAAGGAAATAAAAACTATGGGTATGGCTACACTTGCAGCTGTACAGAGCTTTGAAGTGCGAGTGTGGTCGCGGCATCAGCGCTGGGACAGAGCTCTCCCAGCGCTGCCAGGTTCTCCACCTCCCTGTGGGGATTAGCTTACAGCGCTGGGGCACTGTTTACACTGGCGCTTTACAGCGCTGTAACTTGCTGTGCTCAGGGGGGTGTTTTTTCACACCCCTGAGTGAGAAACTTGCAGTGCTGTAAAGTGCCAGTGTAGCCAAGGCCTAAGTCACAGGAAGATTTTCCATCTCTCTTCACTGTTTGAATTCAGACAGGGCCAGAGACTTTAGAGTCTAAAGTTTAGACTGAGGTAGAGATCTCCAGGGGTTACTCCTGGGTCTGCACTGGAAGACACTTTGAATTGACAGATCACTACAACCCTGTCACACTTAGGCGAGCTCTCTCCCAGCGCTGGCGCCGTGACCACGCTCACACTTCAAAGTGCTGCCATGGGAGCGCTCCCTCGGCAGCGCTGTACGGCTGCAAGTGTAGCCATACCCTTAGGATTTAGATGGTAACTCATTTGTGTATATATGTTTGCTTGCTTTAACCTGTAAATAACTCATTTCTTTTTCCTAGTTAATACCTTTAGATAGTTTATTACAGGATTGGTTACAGGCGTTGTTTTTGGTGTAAGAGCTAGAGTACCAACTGATCTGGGGTAAGTGACTGGTCTCTTGGGACTGGAAGCAACCTGAAGATGGTGTGATTTTTGGTGTAACTGATCATTTATCTCTAAGTCCAGTTTGTCTGGGTGGCAAGATAGACTGGAGAGTCTAAAGGGACTGTCTGTGACTTCATGGGAAGAGTGTTATAGTGGAGTTGACATTTGTTACTGGTTTGGTGAAATCTAATTGCAGAACACACCACCAGTTTGGGTCTACCCTGTTTTTGAGTCGGCCCCAAGATAGGCACTCATGGTCATGAACCACTTTTCACAGCGTGAGATATATATATATCGTAGAGAGTGAGAGAAATCCTAATGGCTTGGGCATAAATAAGTAAAAGAGGCCTCTGTTTAAAGTGTTATATGAAGATATCTCTAATTGTATTGCTGGACTATTGGGTTGAATCCTTGGCTGGAGCCAGAGCCAATACTGAACTCAACCCAAATAGTCTCTTGTTCAGAGTCTGATAAATTACAGAGCAGTGGACCTTCCAGTTCTAAATAACTACAGACAAGAGAACAATTCCAATAGTCACTGAATTTTCAGTGTAAAGAAAAACTAATACAAAGCTAAATTGATTTTTTGGGACTGGTACAGAGAAAGTATAACAGAAAATTTTAGTTGCAGGAAACATTCTGTTTCTATTCATTTTAAAAAAAACATCATTTCAATCTGGGCTACTGGGACTAAACAGTGCCCTAAGTACCACGTAAGACAGTTACATGACAACTGCTTGAGGTACACTCCCCATATAAGAAGTTTAAATGAACAATGACCCAACTAATAATATTTAACAAAATACTCAAGTCCATGTTGCTGCCTTACACACAGTCTAAATCAAGGCGCTTTTTAAAAATATATACAGCTGATACAGAATGATTTTTAACTGAAGATAGACATGCATTTCCAGCTTGCTTATAAACATCCTAGAGAGCTGAAACAATTCATGTTAACATCAACACTGCAATATATATATGAGATACATTCTTTTCAGAGGTAACAATAAAACACAGTAAGTAGGAGACCTTATCAAAATACCCACATATGACAGAATATGACCAAAAAAACATGTGTCAGAGGAAGATCATGACTATATTACAGGGGTTCTCAAACTGTAGGGTAGGATCCCAAAGTGCATTGCAACCCTGTTTTAACGGGGTCGCCAGGGCCCAGGGGCTTCATCCCTGAGTGGCAGATCTCAGGTTCTCTCGTCTTTGCAGAACCAATATTGAAACTTTCTTCTTATGATTGCCTTACAGGCTTCCCTAATAATATTGTTGCAGGTTTCTCCATTTTCATTGATTTTAAAATGCATTTTGATTTCCTTTCTTATAAACAGCTAAAGTTCCTGAGTCTTTAAGCAGTAATACATCCTTCAAGATCTGTCTAACTTTCAGTTAAATCACAGAGCACAGCAAAGACAGAGCCTGTTCGCTACAAACCGAACTGCTCTATGATACTTATCTCCTTTGTAAAACACTGAGGTCTATGGATAATATTGATAATACACAGTTCTCATACATTATTATAACAGTTTCTAACAGGGTGGATCTAAGAGCAGAGGAAATTATTATGTGATCAAGCCATCTGTTTAACTGGTGAGCGTGAGATAGTCTTTGGAGGGTAATCAAAGTTCCTTCCAAGTCTCAAGAATGCACAGCACCTATAGCTTAGTCTTTATATGTTGAGATATATATGCTTCCTGTTTTTCTGCCCTCTCAGGACCACATTTGACTCTTTAGATTTTCCTTTCGTAAGTTTTCAACTTGTCTAATCTGAGTTCCAGAGAATTTTCTCCCTTTTCTGTTTATTTCAATTGTTGATCCATGTCTATGACTGTTTTCGTATGTTCACTTGAGACTGCTTTCATTTTGTTGACTCTTTTTGCTAGTTCTTCTACATAAGTTTGAAGATCTTAAACTGCTGCCTGAACATCACCTTTGATGTATTTTAGCTCAGAAACAATCTTCTTGATGTCAAATTTTGTGGAAGAGGCAAGCTTGGATTATGTTTTTTTTATTTGATTTACAGGCTGCTTTCTCTGAGTCAAATTCAGAGTTGGAGACAAACAACTCCAAGTTCAATAATTTATAAAATCTTGTGACCACTAACACAAAATAAGTATACCCTGTTCTTTATTTTCACTTGTTCCATCTTGAAATGTTTTCTTTTCAATTTTTGTTAACTGCTTTAATACACAATGAAAGTAGCTTAGGTCTTTTGAGGACTCATAAGAAAGGAATTATCTGAATCATTTTATATTAACCCAAAATTGAATAACTACTCCATTAAATCCCTAAGTAAAATAGAAAGAACCTTAAAAACAATCTCCCATTTGATCCACCCATTTACCGTATCAACATTTTTTCCTAAAATCAAAGATCTAGTTTAATCTGTTTCTTTATATTTTTCTGTTTTTCATTAGCCAGAATTGTTGGCTAAATCTGTTTACTGGAATCTGAAGAAAGGCTTTAAACATGAAGAACTAAAGAGACTATCATGTATTTTTTTGGAACAAATAAGCAATACATTATCGGCATAGCATGCTGAATATGCATCACTGTGGATCTAAACTGGAGACCACTGTCCTACAGAGATTAACTCTCCTTAAACAGATTATTGAGGAAAGCAGAGAATTTGTAATAAAAAAAGTTCTGATTCAAAATTGGCAAGGCAAATGTTTGTAGTAAGTTATTCTTATCTTGATATTGGAGTCCAAACCCTTATTATAAAACTAAAGTTATCTTGATAACTGAGCTACAGTCTCCCTCAACAGGCGCCTAGAACTGTATGATCACTGTTTGAGTACCAGTGAGTTTATATGTATAAAGGAGAGGTGAAAATATTCTTAATTCTATTCCATGGAGTATGACAGATGCTGAAATTTAGGACACGTTACTGAAATACAAGCTCTACACTGACTCTACCACCTTTACAATTCTGGAAAACACAAGGTAGTGGTATAATTTGTTCATCTGAATTTGTTCTTTGTCACAACATTAATCAGTGTATGGAAAAAGAGGAAGAGACATGGAGTTTTTAAAACAGATCACTATTTTCACAGGACTGTAGTAAATCCAAATTTAGTACCTTTGCTAAAAACACAGCATTTCTAAAATGTTGTTCTCTAATTCAGATAGACTGAGGGCAGACTGAAACAACAGTAGGATCTAACCATTTTTAAAACTGTGTAATACTGTGTAGAATACTGAGTAGTAAATAAAGAATAATAGCAATACCATCAAGAATGATTTGTAATTTTTAGGCAATACACTGCAAGCCCTTTTATGCCTTTTTCCATACACGAATACTAAAGTCTACTTTGAGAATCTGTATTTCATTATGATTACAGTATCCTAGTAATTTCAGTAAGTAGCATGTATTTCCCATCAGAAAAAAACTGAAATGCAGTGTGTAATAGTGGTATGTATTTTAATTTCTTACCTTGTCAATCATTTTACGTGCTTCCATTTCCTCAGCATTGGGATTTTCCAACTCAATAGTATAAGTACCTTTGTCACTTTGGTCATCATCATTGTCCTTTTCAGTAGCAGCAGAAACAAGCTGGCTTTTTAATTTTTTGTCCATCTCCTGGTTTTGGCTTGGTCTATGTCCAAGACTTCCTGAACTTCTTAACAATGCAGTTTGTAAGAAAGGTAATGCAACCGAGGGTTCTTCTGATTTTTGTTTTAATAGTTTTGCATGAACACCATGTGCTACTCTACTAGTCTGCAAAGGCAAAGAAACCCCTTTGATATCTCCTGATGTACCTTTCACTTTCTCCGTTCTCACATGAGGTGTTGAAGAAGGAGTTTCTGAGCAAAGAGCTCCTACGTTCTGAGAAAAGGAATAAGATCGTCTCTTTCGAGGATGGTCTTCATCAAAAAACTCAATCATAAAGGCAGTCTGACTTATAGCAGCCTGCTCTTCATGCTTCTCTGTAGTATGGGCTTTCTGGTATGACTTTTTCTGTTCTAAATGTTGATGACTTAAATGCTCATCAAGTGTTGCTCGCTTATTGTAATGCCTGCGTGCACCAGCATTTTCTGAATCACTCTGTGTCCCATCATCATGTTTATTCCCTTCAAACAAAACAAAAATATATTACTACAAAGTAAAAATATCACATGGACAGAAGCTGACAAATTAAAATGTACATGGAAATTAGGAAATTATACTTGTTTTTCTGTTGGTAACCCAATGTCCTTCAGTAACAGGCTCTTCAGACTTCCTACAGCTACACTAATGCATTCACCTTGCTACCAGTCAAATAAATGAAGTCTTCACAAGCTGATCAGTGACACAGATGCATTTGAATTGCCAGATAATATTATACAGGTGTACCAGATCTTGGTCTCATTTAATCAAGCCATCCAGTCAAATTGCCTTCTTTTATGTAATCAGCTGATTACAAATGACTCTTGCACCAGAAAACAAAACTTGACCCTGAAAAAGCTCCAGGAAGGGTTAAGGGGATGCTGAATATAGTTACGTAATAATTCACTGTTATTGGGAAACACCTGTAGAGAACTACGGATTTGGAACATTATTTATAAGTATTTACAGAATAACTTTCCATCTAGTTAATCACTGTAGTTTCTAGAAAAGGGTGTTTAGTTAGCATCAGCACTAATCCTTTATCATACTCTTACACAAGTACAATGAATTTTCCAACCAGTCACTCTTGCCAGTCTGCTAAAGCACTTTGAGATCTATGGCTAAAGATCATTGTGTAAGAACTTATTATTATTATTATTTAAAAGAAATTTAAATGGAAGGAATTACATAGCAACTGAAATTTTAAAAGCCAAACTTATTACAAAGCAGTCTTCTGTGAAACGAAACTATCCAAACACTGTAGAATAAGTTGCTATTCTCTCTCTTTAAATCATCTGGATTTTCTTCTTTTAGCGATAAGGGGTTTTTTTAAGTGAAGTAATTACTTTTTGTGCAAATATCAAACCATGCATGTTGTTAGTTACTAAAATGTTGACTTTTCCTCTGGATCTCCTAGAGTGTTTAGATTGTCATTTAGATTGGAAGCTCTGCTAGTTAGTAACTGTTTTGATATGTCTCTTGTACAGCATCAAACACACTGTTAGTGCTAAACCAATTAAAATAATCATAATTACTGGAAAACAACTAATATAGTAATTATAAAATTTAAATTTTAAATTCAGCTATTTTGTATGCTACAAAGATTATGATGTGTTCATTTTTTGTTTCCTTTACCAGACACAGAAGTATCAGCTAGATAATAATATGAAACAGTCATCCAGCTGACTGTGTTGATAATGTTATGTTACATGAAAATAAAAGTTCATTTTCCACAGTTAATTTGGAATTTCTGGTACTCTGTTTAACCAAAATGGAGCATTGCAGAGGCAATGTAACAAAGAAAATAGAAAAACTACAACACTTATCTAGCAATCAGACATCATCTAGAGCCCATCAGGGCTTTGGATGCAGCCCGTGAGATTGCCACCCCGTGCCATCATGGGGCTAAGGCGGGCTTCCTGCCTGCCCTAGCCCCACACCGCTTTCAGAAGTGGACAGAACCACGTCCCTGCAACCCCTGGGGGAGGAGGGGAGCAGAGGGTTGTGTGCGCTGCCCTCGCCTGCAGGCACCGCCCCCCACAGCTCCCATTGGCCAGGAACAGAGAGCCTGCCTTAGCCCTGCTGCACGCTGCTGCCACCCGAGAGGTGCTCAAGGTAAGCGGTGCCGGGCCAGAGCCCGCACCCCAAACTCCTCCTGAACCCCACACCCCACCCTCCTGTACCCCAAACCCCTGCCCCGAGCCACCCCCTGCACCTCCTCCTGTGCCCCAACCCATTGCTCTGAGCCTACACACTGCACCCCCTCCCCACACCCTGCACTCCCTCCCACATTCCAACCCCATGCCCCAGTCCTACATTCATGGCCCTGCATGCTATTTCCCCACCCAGATGTGGCTCTCAGACCAAAAAGTTTGCCCACCTCTGATCTAGAGTCTTTGCTCTTTCCTCTGTTAGAGATGAAAAAACAATATATCTACTAAAAAAAATGAAAATTGGGATTACCACGTAGGGATGTGGAAGAAGCTCAGAACTGTGGTAATATTCCATGATTCATACTAATATAATAATCATACACATATTTATATGCAGTAGGTTTAAAAGATGGGCTTTTGCACTAGAACTTAATGAGACAAAAAACCTTTACAGATTTGACATTTTAGCTTTTCTGTTGCTGTTACTTCTAATATTAACACTAGTATAAAAGTGTACTGCTACATGGCTTGTTATTATTGAAGTGGTTAAAATCTTCACATCATAACCCATTATGACAACTAACTTAGACAGTAAGCACTCTGAAGCAGGAACCATCTTTTTATTATATATTTGCACAGTGCCTAGCACCGGCGGCCCTGGTCTAGAACTAGGGATTCTAGGTGCTACCACAATATAGCAATAATAATACTGTCATGAAACTTATAGGTCACAGTTTTTGCATGATTTCATTGCAGGTTTAGCTAGGAATAGAAGACAGAGAGGGAGAAGATACCAATATGTTAAAAAGCTTCACTACAATGCTCAGAATCAAGCTTTCAGAGTGGTTGTAGGTATTCCCTCATGAAGGGGGGAAGTGCAAGAGACCAGCTGTGATACAGTAGGTCACACAGTGCACTATCCAGAACCAATTCCTCTGGTACAACATACATTTTCAACTGAAAGAACTGTAAATGGCATTTGTAACAGAAATGTCTTCAAGTTTCTGCTACCATAAAAGGGATGTATGTCTTGCATGCGTAAGCCTGCGCAGGCAATAGTTCTTTCAATCTTTCACAGAAAGATGTCTGATAGTATAAAGCATTTTTTAAGAATCCAGTGCAATCCAATGTCATGAACGGCAAAGCAGTAACTGTGATATTATGGACTAAGAAACACTGCAATAATACTATGCTGCTACACAGTGATATTGCTGTTTCTAAGACTTGTATGGAAAAGCGAGCTTTCAAAGCAAATTTTTGATCAATAAGACAAAGAACATTTACTCAGTCTCAACTGACTGAGCAGACAAGTACATTTAGGGTGCAAAGCTAAGAAATAAGGAACTGCACAGTTTAAGTTTTCAGGATTTTTAAAAACTAGATAAATTTGTAGATTTAAATATGTCATCAAGTTTTCTTTCTGAAAAGTTTGAATGTTAGTGGAATACTCATGAGCAAATAATCAGAACAGAATTTTTCATTAATTCTGCTTAATGAAATCCCCACATAGATTTTACTCCTTTGAAAAGCTATTACCCACTGCTGAATTCATTTTCATTTGAAATGTCATTTGTAGTCTGCAATAAATCAACATTTGAAATCAACTGGAACTTTGGTTGACAAAAATATTTGTGTAAATATTTTACTGATGTATTACAAAACATTTTGGTTTATATCAGAGTATGGACTTAAAGTTGAATCCAGGGTCCCAAATCAGTATGTTAAATAGAGTAGCTGTGTATGTGCATATCTAGCCATTTATGTGCATCTTCTTTAGCTCTCATGAATGTGATTATAGCAAAATATTTTTTTTATGTATCCAACAGAATGTTTGCTGTTGAAAGAACTGCAGAAACATGTGTTAAATCATGAGTTTTGATTATCAAGAATGATTCAACTTTTGTAAACAAATCAATGTACAGTCTTATAAATTGTGTAACATTACCCAAGATGTTTTTTCTTTCAAAAAGTAAGCTTTTGGAACACATGAAGCCTTCAACTGTATAATAACGTAACACAACTCCAGTCAGTATACTTACTGTAGGATCATTTAAATTAATTGTTTGACTTTTTTAAGACTCCATCCTGCAAAAGACATTTGCTATCACACTCTTGTGCAGATACAACGACTTCAACTGGACTCCACAAGACTGCAGGGGTCCATCCATGACCTCTGTAAAAAATTTAAGCCTTAGGAAATAAATATAGCTGAAATTATTCACTTTACCTTTCAGCCTTTTCAAGTAAACTGGAACATCACTCTTAATACTTTTGGAATCCTCCTCTGTTGCTTCCCATATCATTCTAGGGGGATTGTTCTGTGCTAGCCAGTCAGCTACTTTGCTCTCAGCAGCCATCATCACAGTTTGAAGCCCAGGCAGGTCCTGTCCACCAAGAGAAGACTTCTTTGGCTTGTGGCGCTGATCTGAAGTGAATTTTGTCACATGATCTTTGATAGTTACTTTTCCTGGAGTGGTGTCATCAAATTCAATGGTAAATGAAGCATGCCCTGCACCTGCTGCATGAGAGCTTTGGGTGTCTTTTGTTGGGATTTCATGAATAGTGCTCTCTGCTATTTGTGAAGGTTGCTGGAATTCTTTTGTAGGAATTTCAAAGTAACTTGGCTCCCTACAGAAAGGATAAAGTTCTTCTTCATTTGCAGCTGAAGATTTCTCCTCAACCTGCTTGGCATCTGTGTTGCATCCTATTAAGAAAAATAATAAAAAAAAAAGGTTTCACAATACTGGGGAACTTCTGGGTCTTCAAGGAATTTCAGAATTCCTATAAAGGCCACTGGAGTAATTCCTGGAAAATAGCACAAGCCCATGCAGAAGTCTGAACAATGCACTTCTGGAAGTGTAAGTTATTTTTGCTACATGAAAAATGTCACTGAAGAGAGGACAGCCATGACTGTAAGCATGTGAAGCTGGCAGAAAGTTCTCTTAGAATTTGTCAAAGAAAATTTGCACTCCAACAGGTTTGTGGATGATGGAAGGAGATTCATATTAATAGCAACATGGCAAACAGTTCAAAAAATCATAAGAGCTAATATTTTGAAAAATAATATTGCTATTCAGAGCTACCTGGAAATCATCAAAAAACAACTGACTAGATTTATGGAACAGGTGTCCTGAATTAGATGGGGTTGATATGACTTCATTTCCTAAGCTATACAGTCAGTATAATTTTTCATAGCAAGATTGTTTGGAAAAATAATTCAAATATGAATGCAAGATAAAAATGAGCTCCCATGTGAATGTTAAAATGAAGAAGAATAAGCATTTGCGATTGTTTTATAATACAAACATGCTCTATATTTTTAGAAAAGATAAAGCCGTGAATTATAAACTAAATTCCTAATGCTACGCACCCCTATTTCATTGAACACAATTTATAAAGCCCAGGAAAAGCAGACTAGAAACTACAGTAGCCAAAAGAATTCAGAAATTTAATAAATTTCATGCTTTTGAATGGAGCAAAGAAAACAGGAGGAGTGGGATGGGAAATGAGCATCCCACTGCACATCCTGAATGAATGTTAAATTAAAGTTTTCATGCAACTGCTAGCAAAGCGATCAGTATCCTTTTAGTTTTACATGCATTTGGCAAAAGAAATATACCAGCCAAAATATCTGATGTAAAGATGTACCATAAGCAAGAGATAGTCATCTAAAAGTTAATAGTAGCAAGCCAGACTCCAAACAGCATAATTCAAATGGTTCTCACACTTTTTACATGATTCATACTAAGATCTGTGGAAAAGGATTTTAGGACACAGAGTGAAGAACTAAAAATCCTATTAATATGTTCATCATGTGGCTGAAAATAGACAAATTGTGTCCACCTAAGATAGTTAAATTTGTACCTGAAATCTGTTATTTAGCCAGTAAGGTAGCAATGTAAATAAAGGAATGTACAAATGAATTATAAATATTTCCTGTTATTCTTCAGGAAAGATTTGCTTTTTTGAGAAGTCTTGATTTATTTTCAGCATCATGTGTCTTTAGAAAAAGATAAAAAAAGATGATGAAACCACAGAAAATAGGAAGGGTCCTTTGATCCTAGTAATATGGACTACTTTGAGAGTAACATAGTGGTTGGAAAAGTTCAAGAATGAACGATACTAAGGAAGGATGAGAGGATTAATGTACATCCTCCCCTTATTCTCATGCTTAGAATATTACAGAATAAGATCCCTTAAAACAATTTGTATGCCTTGTACTAAGTTACTTTCTTTAGTAAGTAGCTTTTTGCAGTAAAATATTTTTGTACCTATTTTAAAAGTACAAACTAGATCAGATCAAAAGTAAAATTCTTCTCCTGAATTTCATATCAAGACACCATTTCTTGTATAAAGTGAGGTCTTTAATTAGCCTGAAAAAAAATACTGGAATGTATAAAATGTGATCTGAATACTTTAAGACTGGGAGTCAATTTAGTTCAAACCTAAATTATGACGACAAGAATGAATTTATCTCAAATAATTTAGGTAAACAAAAAGGTATGATGAGTAATTTTTAAAAAAATTCAAAATTTCCCCCTTGCATGCCAAGGAGTGATTTCT
The DNA here is from genome assembly GCF_003597395.2 of Chelonoidis abingdonii. Lineage (NCBI taxonomy): Eukaryota > Metazoa > Chordata > Testudines > Testudinidae > Chelonoidis > Chelonoidis abingdonii. The sequence goes on from NC_133771.1 coordinate 145,726,195, forward strand.
CATAAAACAGGTAAGATTTTTTTTTTTAAAGCAAGCACAAAAACAATTTAAATATATTAGCTAAAAAGTAGGAACTTTTTTTTTTTTCAAACTACAACATTTGCAATCTTGTGTGAGAAGGTGAGATGTTCAATGATTAAGAAGCACAAGAAACAAAATGTAATATAGTTTTAATCTTCTATGTTCCACTGTAGTATAAGCAAAAACAAAAAAGACCCAAGTTTCGGGGAATGCTCCAACTATGTTATCTTTTTAAATTAAATTACTGGTATTATATTAGACTTGTAGAGAATAAAATGAGTAAGAGTCTGTAAAATAGCCTCATCTTTGCCTTGATAATACCATAGTTATCCACACTGCCCAAGCAATCTGTGCATCAGAAAAATGTACATAGTACTGAAACTTAACTACATAAACACTTAACACTGAAGTGCTTCATCACAACAATTTCTGAGCTAAACAGGAACTACAAAAACACATTTCTTAATGGATTATAAATTATATTGTGGTGGAGTGGTTGGGGAGAGGACAGCACCAGGCTGGTGTGGGGACTGCAGGAAAGGGCAGAGGAAGGAAGCAATGTCCTGGTCTTGCATCAGAGGAGCACAAGTTAAAAAGCAGTTGGTGCTTAGTGCTGGAGAGCAAGGCGAATGAGGCTGAGAAGTCAAGGCTGACATCACATGAAATGCATCTGCAGGAAGCCCGGATGGGGAAAAGAGCCTATCTTGGGAAGTAGAGCCTGAAGATGTGTGAGAGGGCAAGGAAGGTTGTGAGCAGTGAGGCGGGAGGGAGAGGGAGCAGGAGTTGAGGAGTCAGTTTCTTGGTAGCAGGGGGCAGAGGATAAAAGGGTGTATATGGAGATGAAGAGCTTCCACCCTGCACAGTTCCTCAGCTAGGAAACAGAACCAAGCAGCATCTTCTGGGAGGAAAACAGGGACACAAATAGCATTGCAATTGCCACAGGGTTATGTGATTGCAAATGGAATCATTAGAGTTGGGAGCAGAGGTATTTTGAGTGGTCGTGACTGGAGCATAACTGGTCTAATACATTATATCATTTGAAAACAAATGGATTCAGAAATTATTTTACTGGAATGAACTTACAACTTGGGTAAAAAAAGCAGCAAAATTCACTTTGTGCACTCACTGGCACCAAATTTTACAGCTGTGTTGGTTTTTTATTGTTTTGTTTTTCTGAACACACACAAATAATCATGGGGCCCTAAATTTCCATTTGTCCTGCAGGACAAGAATGTATGTATATGTTCTCATAGTTATTCAATGGAATTCATTTCTTGGCCTGCAAGACTGGAGATTTTTTAAGGCACTTGTACTGTACTTCTGAAAAACAACTAACAGTTTTAGGAAACTATTTCCACAATATCCAGGCTATTCAAAAATTCTCTTTGGTACTTTGCATGGTGTGATTGTATATATTTTCCAGCTTAACACAAAAAATGACTTGACACTGCATAGATTTTTCAAGAGTATATCAGCAAAAGCAGAACAAAGAAAAAGATCTTCAGCTACTGTCATCTCTTCTATTTTAGCAGACTAGTTTGCTACCGGACAAAATAGTCACAAGACTATATATACACTGAAAACTTTTCCATGTTCTCTTTTAAATGATAAAGTCACTCCATCAATCCAGATGCTAATGTTAGAGACAGATAAACCTAAAAGCATGAATTGGAGATCAGAACTGCAGATTTACAGCCAGTAAAAGAATCCAAAATTCTTGAAAAGTCTTGTTAGCCACTATTTGAAAACAAAAGTTACACAATTTTTCAGAGACAGAAGCTAAGGTGTGCCAATATTAGTACCTAATGGAATCCTATTCTTCTGATCTCTTATCCTGTTTTTCCCCTGATTTTTTTCCAGCCTATTGCTTTTTGTTTCATATTTCCTCTTTCCTTTCCTTTATTGGCCCTTCTGCTTTTCATAGGTCACAATTTTCTAGTGAGTTTACTTTATGTCCTATATTTCCTATGAGGTCCAGAAAAATCTATATAATAATTTATTGCTATTAAATACAAATATTTCCCCGCAACTTGTCTTTTAGCAAATATGTGAAGTTGCTCTCTAAACATTTTTTAAAATCTTTGTATGTCATTTTTCATAAGTAGTACATTAACTAAAAATTACCAAAAGAAAATTAGAAGCTATCTTTCATTGTCTAAATATTTTAAAAGGTCCCTGTTCTAGGAAGTTCTGAATGCCTCCTGTGATATGCTATGCACGTTCACTTCCATAGCCTTGCATAGGCTTACATAAGCATTACTCACACTTATTCTAGGTCCCTATACCTCAAAGTATTTAAACATGCACTTAAGTGTTTTGCTGAATTTAGCCCTTAATGTTTAATTTTAAGGATCACCCGGATCTCTTCTTAATTTATCTTTCAGGGATTTAATATTCTACTGTTGCCTTAGAATGGCAATGTTTTGTTACTTGCAAAGAAACTTTACATATAAAAAATAATTTAAAGTTACCAACTGCTAGAATTCAGAAATATTTAGTTCCTTATCATAAAGAGAACTGTATGAATAGTATGAATAACTTAAATAATGTTCTTCTCAAAGACGTAAACTGAATTCCTACACATTTCTGAATTCAGATTAGGAGAATTAGTGAAGCCAAATTCTACAGCAATTAATGAAACCACAAATAATTTTTTTGAGAGGCGAAGCGGTGAGTGGAGGAGGTGTGATGAGAAGAGTTAGATCCCAGTATACTTACCCCTACCAGAGAAAGCTAGAGAAAATGAGTGTACTTTGAACTCAGCTCAAAAAGCAGCAGTATTGGGTCATATATGAAGTCATACCATTTCACAGATCCATAGCGCATAAAATTACATCACTATATTTCTCTAACAAAAGCACAAGGATGTGTCTTTTTGGAATTGAGTCCACTGTGCTCTGTTTACTACAAAGATTTTCCATTAGAGTTTCCACTAAGGTTGAAAGACAGTAATACCAAAATAATCTCATTAACTTGAGACTTTAAAGGCTAATTTTACAGAGCTGGTTTAGCAGCGACAAATCTCCCATATCAACCTCCTCATTAAACTATGCTCCATCTACTGTAATGTAAACTTTACCTTCTAGTCAGAGAACATTTTTTTTTCAAATTGTTAAAGTCTGATGGAGACTCTTATTTAGATTAGTTTATTAAAATGTTTGGATGTGTGTTACTGGAACAAAAGTTTGCAGAATTATATATATGAGAATCTATAATTTACTTGTTCTAGATCAGTGGTCCCCAAACTGTGGGACACACCCCTGTAGAGGTATGTGGAGTAATGTGTGGGGGGTGGGAAGCATGGCAGGGCCTGGGCCAGCCCCCACGTGGGGTGGGAAGGAAGCGCCATCCAGCCCTGCTCTGCCCGTTGCCCTGCTCCTGGCCGCGCCCGTGCTCCCAGCACCCGACCTCGGCTCCCTACCGTGGCTTTGGGGGGAAGGTGGATCTGGTAAGGGGCGGTGCACAAGCAAAAATGTTTGGGGGCCACTGTTCTAGACTGTCTTGCATTAAGAAGGCTGTTTCAAAGATCTTTTATTTGTTTGTGTTAAATATTTGAGATAATGATTTACCATATAAAAAGCAAATTATATGTTACATCTACTATCTCAGCTGGTCAGTGCTGGACTACAGATTAGGTCTAAAAAGCTGAAACAACATTCAAGGAAGTCTGAAATTTCACAGGAGTTCCAGTTATAATAAATATAGAACATTTCCATGACACATGGATTGTTTTTCCAGTTTCTGCCTGAATGTACTTATGCTGAAATGTCAAAAGACACAAAGAAATTATATACAAGACTGTTGAAAAGCAACAAAAATACGTCTTAATGGGAAGATGAAAACTTTAGGGGGAGCAAACCTAGGAAATTATGTGCCAGTGAACTGGTCCAAAAAAGGCTATGTAATAATTTATTTGGTATTAAGAAGTGTGTGAAAATATTTAGTAACTTTGGAATAGTTCTACAGCAAATACTAGTATCACAGGAAAGCAGGTTTTCTAGGAGAGGGAAGCCCACTAAGGTATACCACATAGAACAAAATTGTTTGTCCTGCACATGTCAGAAGATAGACAGGATCCAAGGAATGGAATTTAATCAGGTAATAACTTTATTAAACTTAACTCATTAACTCAACCTATTCAGCAATAGATTGTACAGTGCAGATTATGGTTCCTTCTTTAATTGTTTCCACTTGGTAGAGGGCTGTCACTAGCTCTCCAGCCCTCCAGAGTGGGTTCCCAGCCTGCTGCTGGGACCCCACCACTCTCCCCTCACATAAAGGTTAGGTGTCTTGGGGAAAGAGGGTTGGTCTCCTCGCAAAACCAAACTTTAGGAACCCTCTATTCTGTTCCTCAGCTTCTTTAGGAGGGTTTTGAAGCTACTTCAAATGCCAGTTTATCAGAGAACTGGACCTCTAAGGAGCAAATACCTGCACTGAACACCTGCTACCTGCTAAATTACAACAGCTTGAATCTTACTTCCTGAACAGGTCCCTCAGGTGTTGTGGGGATGCCAAAACACCCAACCCCCCACCCTAGCCAATCTGACAGTCAGAAAAATTCCTTCCCAGTCAGAAAAAGAAACTAATCATAATGTCCAAAAAAACCCAGTCCTACCCTAATTCTAGGTATAGGAGAGAGGGAGCGGTTAATCCAGAAATGAGATTCAGGCTGGAAGACCAGGGCTACACTCCCTTGTGTGTGCAGGGGCCACTGGTTTATCTGAGGCCTACCAGCCCACCCACCAGCTCAGGTGATGCCCTCCTAACCTCAAAGGGAGAGAGGACACAAAGGAGCCACAACTCATTTCCTTCTGCAAGTCCAGACAAAGCCCTCTGTCCCCTCAAGATGGCCTTCCACCTGACATGTCTACTTGGGCATTTTGTCAACACTAATAAACATTCTACATCAGATACAGAGAAGCAGAAACACATGGAGACTGAGTTTGAAAGTCTACTGATAACCTAAAGTGATTAAGAAAATAAAATCACTATTTTCAGTGTGGGATGTTAACGTTCTATATCCATGCAATTTGAATCCTTTTAGAGAAAGGAACCAAATATTCACCAATATAGGGTTTGTGGTTTGTTTGTTTGTTTTGTGGGGATTGTTTTTTCTTTAATGCTGTTGTACAACTTTATTCATTTAAGTCTGTTGACTATATTCTTCTGTCACAAGCTGAATTCCATTTTTGATAGAAGTAATAACCCTTCAATTTAAACAAAAACTATTTGCACAAATATTTTTATTTAATCTCTCTTACAATGATTCTGTTTGAAGAAGGTACCTTGAAAAGGTATTTCAAAGATAACATGGAATTGTTTCACACAGTGAGATGATGCACATTATGTATTCTCCTGTGAGGTTCCATGCCCAAATATTTTTTATAACCTTGTATAAAAATTTTGTCTAACCATACTATTCTTCACTTTGTTTGTAAATTACCACAACTGAGCACATTAAACAAATCCTTTAGACTTCCATTCATTACTGAAGTTCTTCCCTAGCAGAAACTTTCTTTTTCCTTCCATTCTACTGTGAAGACGGGTTTTGATTTCATTAACAGTTGGCTTAATCAGATGTTGGCTTCTCTTATCTGCGTTTCTTTGAATTCAAAGAGCACTGTAGAAGCTACTCCTCTCTTTCACAAAGTACTTATGCTATTAAGAAGAAAGCAATTTTAATATATGAATAAAATAAGACAACAAATTGTACATCATTCTGGAGTACTTTCATATCTTGGGTGCGACCTTCAGAAGTCACCCAAAGAGTGGTGTTATTTCAGCACAATATATATCCTGCAGAGATTTTTTTAGCTTTATTTAAAAACAAAACAAAAACAAACAGTCCTATAAAAAAATTACAACAAAACCACAGAATTACACCATTTTACTTTTCAAAATGTGGCATTAAATTAACAAAAATGGATACAAGAATTTTTTTAAATCCCTCTTAAAATTACTCTTCTTCATTTGACTTTTGTTTCCTTAATTTTCTTAAAAGAAAACTATCCTCACATTCACATACAATATTCCTTGTCTGAATCAGACAACCAGTCAGGACTAGTGATCTATGGAGTGAACAATGCCATAAACGTTGGCATCTGAACAGGTGACAAAAAAGGAGGTGGCAGAGATAACACCATGGAAGAGACAGAAAGGCAGAAGAGTGGAAGATTTCATGACCAGTGTTTTACAATCCCCCAATTTTAAAAAGCAAGCAGGTGGACTGCCCTACAACTAAGACCGTATACTTCATATTTTAAAGGGAGGGCCCCATAGAGATGGAGAAGGTAAGAGCTCATCAGCGAGCTTGAGGGAGAAAAGTGCTATGATGCTAAAGCTCACAGCTTTCCACTTGCCTTCACAAACAGCAACAGACATTTTTCCATACCCAATCTCACAACACATGCAATTTCCCTATGGAGAGAGGAATGGAGACAGAAACACATACGACAGCTGTTAGTCACTTGTTTCTCTTCAGAAGGCAGTCGCTAATGACTGTGCTATGAGAACAGAGAACCTGAATAAAACTCTATCACCACTGTTACAGACTAAAATGCCACAGAGTTCAGGGAATTCTACCTGTTACTTGCTAGGGACCTGGGAGTGAGAACGCTGAACAAATGGTATCTTCAGAAAAATATTTTTTTAATTAACATGAAGTGCAGGATGGTGAACCTACAAATTAATTAAGAAGTTATGTTATCTCAGACAAGTATTCACAAACCCTTTATATCACACCATAATGCATTTTATTTATCTCACATACAGTACAGATTTTTTGTTGTGAAGTTTAGAGAGTTTCATGCAAATTATTGTGACTATTTCTGTATACCAATGCTTGTAAAACTAGGTGTCTTAGTCAAACTGTAGAAGACTCAAGAAGAGCCATAAAAACCTTAGAATGTGACAAAAAACTTTTTTACACATAAAAAAGTCATTGCTTTAAAAGAAACCTTTGAAGGTCTTCACTCAGTCTCTACCCACTAATCCAAAGCCCTAGTGGTGAAGGCTTTATTCCATTAGAACATGGAACTTCAAGGCTGCCAAACTTGCATATAGTCCCCAAAGGTCCTAAGATATTGGATCTTAAGTTCACTACATTTTTAAATTATTTTGGGATATTTTAAGAGACTTTTAGGGCTTGCTCCAACCCCTCTCTGGCAGGATTCATGGCAACTAAAACAGATGATGTAACAGGAGGAAGGAAACAAAAATCATTCCAATTTAGAAAAAAAAACCCGTCAAACACACACACATGGAAGTCTAAAATAAGGCTCCCAAATCCATGTATAGGCACCTAAATAAAAGTGGCTTGGATTTGCCTTGATTTAAATAAGATTTGTTAATGTTCAACAACTTCCAAAGTGAGTCCACTTTTATTTAAATGCCCTCATAATGCATTTAGGAGCCTAACTTTTGTAAGTTTTGTCCATATATTTTACTCACACTAACTTTTCACAGGATAACTAGTAGAAATGGAAAGTCCTATTTATAGACACTACTGGGGTGAATGAACATTACAACAAGGATTTTTCTCGCAAATCTAACATATAAATCAGAACATGCAAATATCTTTTTTTTCCATTAAATATGAACTAACATTAATGCTGATGAAACACTAACGAATGACAGTAGGACAGAATGTTGCCAGAAGGAATCTTGTACTGCTGGCATCCACACAACAAAACAAAACAGAACCATTAATTTTCACAGTCAGAGATATTGATTTGGTGACAGTGTCCATTACAATGGCTTAATTTTTATTATAACAAATGACAGAAGTGGATTTAATCACTATCGGATAGATACTAGTTAGGAAGAATGACTTTACTCACTATATCCACTAGTAAGCTATTGATTTAGGTAACAAACTCTGTACTCAGAACAGAACAGTTCTGTTATTGTTGAACTGCTATTTATGAACTTTCTTTTTTTTTACTAGCCAAATTTATCCTAGCTTTTATCAGTGAATAACTGTCAACAATCCAGAAAGCTGGCTGGTTAACAAAATCTCATTTACTAGAATTTGGATTAAATGTATAGTGGATATTATGTGAAATCAAATACTTAAATCTATGTCTGGGTTGAGTTGGCAGGGGTGCTGAAACAATTTGTATAGTGGGGGTGTTGACAGCCATTGAACCAAACTGTAAACTCTGTATCTGAAGGAAACCACTTCAAAACAGGGGGTGCAAAAGCACCCCCAGATCCCCTAGTTCCAGCACCTATGTGAATTGGTATTAAACAGACTGAAGCTGAGAAATTTCTCAAGTAGTCAGAATCTCCAACATGTATTTATATCCTATTTGTTCATGTAAGAACAACTTTATTAAATATTTGGAGAATAACTCTGTCCACTGCATCATGACAATAGTTGAGAAGAACTAATGAAGGCATTTACAAAAGGCAAAATCCTAGCTACATTACAATTAATGTGCGTTTTTGCCTCTGACTTCAATAAGGCCACGATTACAGCCATAGACTCCAATATGACGAAAATCTGAAGGACTTTGCTGTCGTAAAACAGTGACAGAAAACAAAAGGTCAACACAGAAAGGCTACTCTGCAGCATAAAGGTCAGATATTAGTGAAGCAACAGTATTTAACAGTGATAAAAACATACAAAATTGGTTAATAAGACATTAATTATTGAAAAAAGTTCTCTCTCTTATATACCTCTGTGGGGTCCCACATTTAAGAGATACTTACTTACTAAAGAGTAAAAAAGATACTACAAATTGAAATGTTTTCTGAACAGTCTCACCTGAAGCTCCTGTTTCATGTATTTTTTCTTCATGTTTGATATCTTGTTTGCAGGCCTTTTTTTCATCAGCTTCATCCTCACCCCACCAGGATGGCTGTCCATACAAAGGTGTACCACGAGGCATGGCAGAAAGATCTATAAAAATATTCAAAAGACAAAGAAATTACTTTTCTACATTATGTAAGAGATTTAGATACAAGCAACAAGGAGAAAAAGCAGTTCTGATGGATCTTGTATGTTGCAAGTCAAAACAGTTTGATTGCTTGTTTCCTCAAATACAAAGCCAATTTAATGCCTGGACAAATGACCGGCATGCTAAATATAAAAGCTTACTAATGATCTGACCAAAACTGCTTGCTTAGGAATTTATGCAAATACAAGTGACTTACATCTTGCTGCTACTGCACAGTATTTTTAAATATTATTTTCAGCTTTCATTTAAAGAAAAATCATCTCACTATCAGAACATTATCAAAAGCTATCTGCTACCATTTCTGTGAAATGATTCTCTTTTACTCACATTGACCTTTTGCTAGAATACCTATCACATGGAAAACTGATCAAATTTTGTAATGCTGCCAGGGTTTCAAATAGCTGGCTGTTACGAAAGAACACCAATACGTACACACTTATATATGAGTTAGTTCGACTACGCTATTTTTTAAAGCCATATTTAACTAAGAAAATATAAGAAGATTTATCAAAAGATTTAGCTATCAAAAAAGAACTAAATCTCATTATTTACTTACAATATACATAGTACAAGTATCTGAATAGGAAAGGGTTAAGAACGAAATTAGATATGAACTAGTTATTCCACCTCCATGACTAACCAGACAGTTAAACTCTGACCTGCTCTCCATTTTAAGAACAGTTCATATTTCTTAAAACAATATTGCACCCAATTAAGATTTGGCCATTTTAATATCATACAGATGTTCTAACTGAATACACCTTAACTTATTTTATATTGTGTTTCAACACCAGATACCTCAGTGACTAGGTATATGTGCCCTCTATGGTAAAAACAGCTCTGTTTCCTCTTCTGAATTCCCAAATCTCTATCATGTTATAGCAGGCATTTTTGTTTGGTGCACAAAATAGAATATCTGAAAGTATTATATATTTTGACAGTAATATACACTATTTGCATGCTAGGAAATAAGGACTATTTGTGAACTTCTACCTTGTTAGCAAATAATGCTTTGTTCAGTAGAGTTCAAAGGGTTAAATTTCACCCACAAATAAATGAATGGGCGCTTCAGATGTTTAATACAATTTAAAATACCCATATATCTAATTATTTTTCTTCCAAAACAATGTTCTTCTACCTTAGAATACACTGTAGTTTAAAAAACCCAGCAACAAACAATAGAGTGAATTTTAGTGTATTTAACTGCATGAACAATAGCAAACACTTATGTATGTAACAAGTGGCTGAAGAGAAAAATCAAGACTTCAACACATTTCTGAGTAGAGCTGGGAAAATTTTTTCAAATAGTTTATTCAATAAAATGAAAACGTTTTCAGGGTGCTTCAGATAAGAATGAGAGAATGTGCACGCCCTGTAGCGAGGAGGTGTGGCTCTCCTCCTCCACAGGGAGGGTTGAGCCCCGTCCATCTTCCCCCAGGGCGGAACTTCCGGGCGGAAGCCCCGCCCCTCAAAGGGTCAGGCGGCGACCCAGAAGTATAAAAGCCGGG
>NC_133771.1:145738493-145751575 GCF_003597395.2 Chelonoidis abingdonii
AACCACGGGCTGGGCCCCTATTGACTCTGTCACTGCTCTGCCCTGCCCAAAGGGCCAGAGCCTAGTGCACTGTGTTTGGTGCCCGCCTGCGTCCAAGGCAGGGCCCCACTGACTTTGCCGTGTCCCAGCCCACTCCACAGGAACTGAACGCCCAGCCAGTGGACCGCGGACCCGAGGGACAGGACCCGGTGAGAACAGGACGAGGCCGGTGTGGCTCCCCTCCTCCACAGGGAGGGTTGAGCCCCGGCTTCCCTCGTCACACGCCCCTTTAGCCCAATGGTTAGGGCACTTGCTTGGCAGGTGGGAAAACCAGGCTTGAATTCCCACTCTAGAATAGGTATCTGAATTAAGATCTTCTCCTCCCAGGTGAGCATCCTAACCTCCAAACTATAGGCTATTCGAGGGTGAGTTACTCTCAATCTCTTCTGTTGAATATGTTCCATTTTGTATAAATACTTAAATATTCATAGGAGCAGACATTTGAACTCAAGTCTCTCCCCTAGCAGATGAGTGCCCTATCCATTAGGCTACACAGTATTCTGCTCTCAATGGATCATAATGAAGCTGTTTCAACTTTGCAAAAATATTCATGGATGGAAGGGGGGGGCGGGAGAGAGAGAAAAAAACAAACAACTGTACAGCCTGTTGATTAAGACACTCACCTGGGAGATAGGAGATGTGGATTCAAATCCATCTTTTGAATCAGACAGAGAGAAGATTTGAATCCATATCTCCTACCTCTCAGGTGGGTGTACGTTCTCTGGGACAAAGACTGTCCTTTTCTTCTGTGCTTGCACTGTGCCGAGCACAATGGTGTCCTGGTCCATTATCAGGGTCCTTAAGCGCTATAGTAATACAAATAATATTAATATAACCAGAAAAAATAATAAATTATACTATAACCTACTAACACAAAAATATTACAGAAAAATACAACGAGGTAGAACTATCAAGAACGGAAGAGTACTAAAAAATATTACCGGTTAACTGAAAAGTCTCATTAGTGAATAAATTCAACAAAGTGCCACTCTACCATGGCTAAGGTTCACAAAAGTTTGCACTGGGTGTGATGGCTGAGTGCAGGGGAAGAGCTGGAAATTCGGGAAACTCAGAGCAAAAAACTTACTCAAGTTTTTATATTCATGTCTGGATGCTGTGATAAAGAAAGCTAGAAATTCTGAGGGTTATTATTAAACCTTTTTTAAAAATCTCTTCTGCAACGTTTCTACAGTTATCTGTTGAAATAGCTGAGGAAAGAAAAAACCTGACTTCTCTAATTATACATTGTATTGCTACAAAAATTGATCTCACCCATAGATTTTTCTTCAGACTTCAATGCTTCTGTAGCTTTGTGATGCACTTCACCTGTGGCATCTGGTACCTTTGGCTCTGTACCTGTGGAGCTGACCGGCTTTGATCCTTCTGCCTCTAAGGATTTTTGGGATAACTGGAGTTGACTTGTAAATTTTTCATGCTAAACAACATTTAAGAAAAAAAGAAAAAAGTCTCAACTAAAATAAACTGCATTAACTATAGTTATACATATAAAGAGAAGGGCAGAATACATAAATAAAGGTGTGACAGATGTGAAATTTGGGAAGCATGAGGACTTCAAAAGACTATTGTATCGAAATATGCCAGAGAGGCATGGACTTCTGCTATAATAGATGTTCAGTGCCTTTTCAGTGTCCTGGCTTGGTGAGTTGGTTTCCTGGGGGATTGGGTGATTAATACAAAATCCCCAGTGCCAGTTACGCAAAAACTCAGCCTTTGAAGCTTTGCTCCCTGAGAAGAGCATTGACAGTGTTACCTGTTACAGTTGGCCAGAGATCAAGTGCCCAAATTCTATAAAGAAACAGCTAAACTGTCCCAAGGTGTTCTTACTCTTGATCTCCTACCAGAGCCAAATGCTGGAGGTGGAGTGACTTCTAGTAAGCTTTTAGCATAAGTGTAGATCTGCCTGATGATGTGGCTGGTTTTTTTTTTTTCTGTTTAATTTTAATGTTTTGTCTTTGATGCTTATGACTCAAGAGTAAATGTACTTTGCTTTGTGAATGCTGGTTGATAACTGGTCTGCACTGTTGTAGTCTAGCACCTGGAGAAAGAGTGAACCACTGCTAGACCCAAGTCAGATCTGCTGGAGAACTCAGTGTGGTGCAGAGGGATTGCATGCCTAAAACCGGGTCTGGAGAGAGACATGGGTCTCCATGTGAGAAAGGTGACTGTTAAAAAACCTGAAACCTTAAGTGGTTACCCTTGAGAAAGCAAAGAGGTCGGGAGGGGAGGCCAAAGGTACAGTTAACCCTTAGACAGTGACAATAGTGATTGCACGTTATTACCTTAAGGGCTTCTTCAGGGACCCTCATTTCACCTCTGACTACAGTAAAAAGATTAGTATGTATGAAATGATAAGGAAAACAACCTGAAAAGTTTCACAGCTCCAAAAAAAAAATTTACACTACAGACAGAAAGTCTTACTTTAAGATATACCACAGCAAAAAATTGAGATTTTCTCTTTAAAATGGAATAAATGTAACTTAATAGGATGAAAATACTAAACAATGTAAGAATATTAGAAATGTGATACATTCTTACTTTGCTTACTTACAAAAACTCTCACAAAACCCGACAATCTCATCCAGCTTCTAAAAGATCTAGAAGATACTATAATGTAGTCTCATATTAAGACCACAGTTTTCAAAAAAATATATTACAGTTATGACTAACATATTATGAAGTACATTTGTCAAAATAAACACATTGTGATTCATTACCTGTAATAAATACAGTACAATATGTACAATAGCTACAGTATGTACCTTGTAAATACAGTAGTATAAAAATGACTAGTCCTTGCTGTGAAGAGTTTACAAATTAGGCATACAACAAGGAATGACAGCAAAGAAAGGTTTGGGAGGATGATGATTGACCACGAGAGATCATGAGATACACTTATGTATCAGTGTATGTGACCAACGGTTATGTCACCATCTTACTCTTTTTTTTCCATTTAATATACTAACATTTAGCTCAGTGTCTAGAATTGGAAAATTTATCTGTGCTTAATTGAAAGTTCTCTTTTTTTCCAAGTAGTGAAGTCCACAGAGTACCTTAGTCTTCTTGGAGGGTGGGGCTAAAACAAGAGAGTCAGTCGCTCTTTGTCTGCAAGGTAACGTCTTAGCCCCCTGAAGTTAGCTCCAGTTATGACATCTTCCACAGGCAGAATAATGTAATTGTACTTTCTTAAATTACATATTGCGTTAACTATATTTTGAAGAAAAGCACAATTTATACTAGTGCAGAGCATGGGCAACGTCCCCTAATGAAACAAACCCAAAATCTTTGGATGTAAACTTCCATCTCTATTCTGGATTATCTATTTGTTTGCAGTACAGACCAGATCTGTGGAACTTATTACTCAAAAAATGGGCATTTCTGATAGGCACACAAGTTTTTATATTCTTCTTCATGCTCAAGTCCACAGATCCATTACAACCGGATTTTCACAGGACTGCGCCTCCAGGGTAGGACGCAGACTCATCCTTTAAACATGGACATTAAAATGTGGTATTTATTTACGCTTCTTCTTCATCTGGCCACTACGGTGTGAAGACGACTTTTTCCAAAAGTGAAATTGACTAAAGACTGGATCACCAATATGCTGAATTTACAGATGGCCATGCAGCTGCACAGCAGATCTCAATACAGGTGACTTGAGTACTCAGATTGTCAGTGCTCCTAATTACTGGATTTTGATGCTTAACAGAAGGAGGAGCATTTCTTGAATTTACTTTGGGAATGAATGAATGAATTGTGAAGACTATCTGTTTGAATTAAAAATACAATATAGGGTTTCACTGGAGAAACATGCAGATTACAAAACTAATCTGATTGGAGACAGCAGCTATCCAGAAGTCTACTTTAATAGATAGGAAGTGAGATGATAGCTCCTGGAGGAGTTCAATCTGGGTAGTGCAGTAAGGAGCTGAATGAGAGGTTCCAAGGTCATGCGCTGACTTTGTGAGGCTGGAATATGGGCTGTTGCCCTAAGGAATCATTTAATGTTGGAATTTACACAAAACTTCTTTTTCTTGAACAGGCTATTAACATTAATGTATAGAGGTATAGTATAATGTAATGTATAGAGATTTCACCTTTTTGCTGGGACATTCATACGTCCACATTAAGGCCCTCCTCGAGGAACTCAAGGCTATGTTTCAGTTCATTAACACTGAATTTGCATCAGCCAAGATAATAAGTCTTCTGTGTTAACTTCTGTTTCAGGTCCATGAGAATGATGATAATCATTTAATTGAAGTGTCCAATATGAAGCTGTCTGGTCCTGGACGAAGGAATGATTTTTCCAGCAGCAAACCTCCTCTGTGAGACAGAGACACTGGAAGGTCCTTTGCTAGATTAAGCAAACCTGACAGCCATCACCTTTTTAGCTAGGAAGACAAAGGGTAACATGGCTGCTCTATTCTTCCTATCCTTTTGTATGGTTCCAGGGAGCACTGGAAAAGCTGAGAAGGCATGTAACAGATTCTTGCAAAGCTGGGTAATGTGATTATTTACCACCTCACATACTGGGTTCTGAAACATGGAGATGCCAAAGGATGTTATCGCTATTTCATTATACAAACTGGAAAACCACCAGCCCACCAAACTGACTTACAATGAGGATATTATTTCACATTCCTTAATCTCACTTTTACCGTATGCAAGTCTTCTTGTTCATCTCCCTCTTGATGGGCAACACACAGAGACAAGAAATTTTGTTCCACTCAGTGTAAGAGAAGTTGATTTTTCTCTCTGGAGTTGGGCTGATTACGAAAACCTCACCAGAGACATTGACTGTAACAACCAGCAAAATTAATTCCGTATTTCTCTTTGAATTAGAGTTTAAAGCATTTATATGAAATATTGTGCCATTTACAAGGTATTTATCAGCATTCACAAAGTAACCAGAATTATCTTCCTCAATGTGCACGTATAGCTGTTTACTACGGATTCTTCACTTTCTCTGTGTTACTGCTTCTGTTCACTAACATTTCACTGAAATGCAGAGTATTATTAAGATGAGCATGGTACTTCCAGCAGCACAGCTAATATCTGATACTAGTGGGAACTTGTAACATTCAGCAACAGTTTAGCTGTCTAAAGTTCTTACTTTAGCCTTTGTTTTTCAGAGAACGTTCCTAAGTCCATTCTTGATTTGCCACTGGGCATAATATTTCTAAAACTACAGGTTCTCGACAATTTATATTTTCTTAATGGGCAAAGGAATATAGGCTGCAGATTACTTCTAATAAATACTAAAGAAATATGAAAAGCATGCAAATCAGATCACTTTATGATCAGTTAAACTAAGAAAAGCTAATATACTTTTACAAGAAAAATGCCTTGCAAATAGTTGTACATTTTTATAACAAGGATATCATAGCCAAATCTCAATTTATCTTCAAGCTTCAGAGTAATGTATGTCTGTTCAGGAATCCTCACATCATTGACAAATGTCTACAAAATAAAAAGAGAAAATAGATATTGTTATATTTTAAAATGTAATTAAGCTTCCAGTACCAACCTAATCTTGCATAAGAAGTTGCAGCACTACATAATCAATATTACTGGTTAATGATGCATGATCCTATTGGTGAATTAAACAATTGTGTAGAGCTATTACACGCCTAACAAAGTATTTCAAGAAGGAAGTGAAATATTAGAATCAGCAAATCACGGTGATATAATCAGACAAACCTTGTAAAGCTTATTACCATTTTAATCTTAGTAGTATGTACTGGAATTGTTCATTACTACAATAAGCTGTTCCCTCAAATAGTTTTTTTTCCTGGTAGCCTTGTTTATCCAATCCCTAGAGATGTTCAGTTGTGCAGTTATTTTAAGAATATTAACTGACTTTTGTGAAAAAATTAAATGAGGACTGGACATGAAATGGCTTGGAGTAAGAAGTATTGCATTGCTGTGGCACTGCTTGTCTAGTTCTGCAAAGACTAAACTTTAATCTCAGAAAGAAAGGCTTTCAGTGCCAGGAGAATTGTTTAGTTGATTATAGCCATATGAAATCTAATTTCTTCTGGTGTCCAGAGGCCTTATATTCAAAGATGGCTTAGGTGACCACTATATTCTAAACTGGAGGCATCTATAATTACATGATTTTGTAATGGGATGGCACAACTTAAATGGATGTAAGTATCTTGGAGGCTGGGAGCCCCCACCTCCCAAAAAAAACACCCACAAAATTCTTGAACTATTAATGTACGCCAGGAATTTGAATCTTCAAATATTTGTTTTGTCCACTTAAACATAATTTTGAATGAAACTTGCACTTTTCCTGAGAATACAGAAATGAAACTCCTTCCCCAAAATGTAACCAATGTAAAAATTCTCAAGAATTTCAGTTGTGGGTTTTAAACTAACATGTAAGTTCTGGCTGCCAGAATTAAGCAAAGAAGCCATTTCTCTGTCTGTCTCGGTTTTCATAAGGTTGCATGTCAGCATGGTACTTGAGTGTCTTTCATGAGAAATGAACACAAAATGTTTTTGCCAGTCTTGGTGGCAAAAAAAAAGGTTACCTACCTTTCATAACTGGTGTTCTTTGAGATGTGTTGCTCATGTCCATTCCATGTTAAGCGTGCGTGCACTGCATACAATGCTGCTGGAGATTTTTCCCCTAGAAGTATCCATAGGATCGGCTCTGGCATCCTCTGGAGTGCTGTGCTCATGCGCCGGTATATAAGGCACCGCCAATCCTGCACGCTCTCAGTTCCTTCTTGCCATCAACTCCAACAGTGGGGCAGGAAGGTAGGTCATGGAATAGACATGTGCAATACATCTTGAACAACAGTTAAAAAAGGTAGGTAACCATTTTTTCTTCTTTGAGTGCTTGTTCTTGCTGATTCCATATTAGGTGACTCTCAAGCAGTATCCCTGGAGTGGGCTCAATGTTCACAGTCTTGCGGCTTGCAACATTGTTCTACCAGAGTTTACATCATCCTCAGTTTGCTGGGTAATGGCATAATGCAATGCAAAGGTGTGGACTGAAGACCAGGTCACGGCTCTGCAGATGTCCTGTATCAGTACTTTCACAAGGAAGGCTGTTGACAAAGCTTGAGCTCTGTTGGAAAGGGTGTCACAATAGCTGGCAGTGACACACCTTCTTGCTCACAGCAGAACCTGATGCAGGTGGTTATCCATGAGGAGATCCTCTGGAAGGAAACCAGCCTGCCTTTCATCTTGTCTGCTACTGCAAAAGGGCTTGGTCCTCTTGAGGTAGAAGGCCAATGCCCATCTGGCATTCAGGGTATGTAGCCTGCATTCCTTGCTGGATTTATGAGGCTATGGGAAGAATACTGGCAGGAATATATCCTGATTATTGTGGAACTGCAACACCACTTTCAGCAAGAAGGCAGAGTGGGGCTGCAGTTGGACCTTGTCTTTGTATAGAATACCATATAAGGTTGTTTGGAAGCAAGTGCTGTAACTTCAGAGACTCTGCGGGCCAAAGTGATTACGACCAGGAAGGAAAACTTCCATAAGAGAAGAAGCAATGAACATGAGGCTAATGGCTCAAAGGGGACCCTATGAGCTTTGGAAGCACCAGGTTCAGAACCCAAGGTGGGATAGGGTCATGAACTTGAGGATGAGTCGCTCCAGGTCATTCAGAAACCTGAGTGTCATATCATGGGCAAAAACTGATCTGCCTTGAACAGGTGGGTAGAAAGCCAATATGGCAGGCAATGCAGGCAGCTGGGGGGAGGGGAGGAAGGAGAAATCATGGCATGCCTCTCGGACATTTCCACCAAAGTTGGATGGGAGAAACGTCTCAATACCGCAGGGAACCCCCATGGATTCCAGCATCGCCAATGGACTAGCCATTGACTCAGGGGCCACAGGCCCATGGGTGGAACAGTGCCCATATCCGGCTGGTATGCCGGTGGGTGGTGCCTCTTTTGCAGGGGCGCGGTCTCAGAATCCATTGAGGATTCCTTGTAGGAAGATTATGGGAGCACACCAAGGCACACGTCTAGTGGCTATGATAGGCTGCTGGAGAGTGATGCTCCAGAGACTGGCTATGGGAGATCCGTGATCAGTGCCAGGAGTCCAAGGATCATCATCGAGACTCTGGCGAACATAGTCTCTGTTCAGGAGATCGGTGCCACTCCGGGGACCAGTACCAGGAGGGAGAGCAATATCTGGGTTCCAGCAACTGACATCTAGAGTCAGAAGCATGGTGCTGGGGCTCAAGTGATCGGCTCCTGGGGGACAGTGACCATTGCTGGCCAGCTGGGGAATGCTATCGTGAGGTTCAAGACATACTTGGATATGGTGCAATGCCATGTAGGGGAACACTGTGAGGACACTAAAGCAGGTTTGCCCCGTGAGACAACTATCTTAGCTGGCTCGGTAACCACCTGCCGATTATGGGTTGTAGGCAGGACCGGCAAAGCCTGTCCCCTAAGATGTGGTACATCTTTGAGTACGGGGCGGGTCCTGGACTGGGCTGGCGGGGTTGCACACCTCTGCAGGACAGAGAGGCCTGATGTGGGTCACAACTCTCTTTCTAAGTCTTTTGTATTCCCCGCAGGCACTAGGGAGTGCCCTATCTTGGTGCACTTCTTTTATATATTCCTTGGTGCAGGGGATGTTGAATGGTGCCGAGGAGGACACAGAGCAGGAAGAGCACTGAGATGGACATGTTCAGTGCCGAGTCTGGCCAACTTGGATTGGACATCGATCTCAGCGCAGCTTCCATCAGGACAGCTTTTAACTCTGATGTCCCTTTCCTTTTGGGTTTGCAGGCAGAAGCCCCTGCAAATCGTGCACTTACCATGAACGTGGGCTTCCCCAAAACAGTTAAAGCAGCTGGAGTGAGGGTTGCTGACCAGCCTGGGCTTAGCACACACCGCACATGGTTTGAAGCCTGGGGCATGCCCCAGACCGGGAACAAGGTCATGAAGGGGACTAACTAATAGCGAGAAACTATAAAATACTTAACTGTAACGACAACTACTAACAACTGTTTACAACAGGAATCAGAAGAAATCATTAGAGGTTTGCTGAAGCAAAAGCATTGTTCCAGCAACTGTTATGGGCTGTAAGACGGTACTGAGACGGTGTAGGGGCATGAGTCAGCACTCCAGAGGGTGCCAGAGCCAACTCTATAGATACTACTAGGGAAAAAAATCTCTGGCAGAGGTGCACATGGCATGCCTACGCCTAACATGGAATTGAGATGATCAAGCACTCTAAGAAGAACTTCATCTATGGAGTAATTATAAAAGTAAAGCAAAAACAAAAAAGTACTTCTTTTAAAGAGAAAAGGAGAAGGAGGAGAAGTGGTAATAACTACACTAAAACTGACAGGTAAGGCACTATCTACTAAGCGAAAAGGAGAAGCAGGCTCTGCTGCAGATTCTGTCCCTGACCAAAGGCAGTAGATAAGGAACTGTGGGGTGGTCAGACTGCACAGTGCTATTTATACACGTCCCACTCACGGTGTGTGTGGAGGGAGGTAAGCATGTGCAGTCTGTCAGGCACTGCTGATGAAAATCTTCGATCCCAGGGGCAAGGGGCACTGCCGCACCTACAGGTGAGCACTCATCAGAACATCACTGGAAGAAGAACCTGCACTCTTATTGAAAATTTTTAAGCACAGATACTCTCCACAATCAAATGTACACAACTGAGCTATAAAACACCTTTACCATGAATACAGCCACTACTGACACGCATTTTGGAAATATCTGCATAGCAGCAGACAGTTCAATAGGCAAGACTGTAAACTGATAATGGATGCTGTTTACTAGAAATCACAGGAATGTGGCTTTGATGGACAGCCAAATGAAAAGCCGAGGGTAATATACCAGCAAAAGAATCCAGGAGGGGATTATGGAGGCTAGAGTGACCATGAGAATCCTTGTTTGCTTTAGCTATTCAAATGTCACTGGTTTGGATGGGTTGGAGATATGGTTAAGGCCTTTGGGATAAGGAAGTAACATGAATAGAAACATTGCTCTCAGTGGAGAGGGGGAGCCTTCTCTATAGATCCCAAACGGAGGAGACACTGGACCTGCTGGAGGAGAACAACCTTGTGAGAGTGCTTGTTGAAGAGGGACAGGGAAGGCAGGTGGGAGAGATGGAAATAAACTGCAGTGTTTATCCCTGTTCCAGAGTACTAAGAATCCATCAATCTGTGATCATATGGACCCAAGCACATGGAAGTGGAATAGAATAACCTATTGAGAAAAAAACAGGGGAGAGAGAAACTGGTCTGCAATGATCTAGTACTCTGTCTTCTACAAGAGAATCAAACAGGCTGCTTGGGATTTCCAGACTGTGTTGAAAAATGCATCATGGAAGAAAACTGAGGAGGTGGCGTTATCCTGTATACTCCCCACCCCCCTGCCCCCGAAGTGGTGAGGCTGCATAGATGAGAAGAGCAGGTATCTTTGGAGACACTGAGGGTGGAACTGTTTTCTTTTAAGGAAAGGACTGTAAATTCCCAATGATTTCACATGGCCCTCAAATCTTTGAAACTGAGGAGCTTTTCATCGGTCTTCTGAGAGACGAGGGAAGGATCTTCACAGAGGAGATCCTGGATAATCTGCTGGACCTGATGCAGGAGACCTGATGATTGAAGCCATGAACACCTCTGCTTAGTTACTGCAGATGCCATGGCTCTGTCTACCAAATCTGCCCAATCTAAAACAGCTATCAAAGGTCCTAGACACTAGTTTCGCACATTCCAAGATGGACTGGAATTTCTGCCAGGCATTCGCTGGCAACCTGAGAATCCCATTGAACCCATTGTCAGAGGGAGAAGTCCTCTTTGGCCAGTAAGTCTTGTTGTTAAGAGATACAAAACTGTAGGGCAGCTATGGCCAACTACTGAAAAGTCTAGTCTCTTCGTGCTTTTGTCCTTTAAGATAAAAGACCATCCCTGACATGCTCTTTCATTCACTGCTGAAACAACTAAGGAATGGGACAAAGCGTGTAAAAATGTTCTTAGCCCTGCAAAGGGACATGGTACCTTCTTAGTCTTCTTAGTAGTTGGACGCAGAGGATGGCATTTGCCACAAATATTTTGTAGGTTCGACAATGCCCTCATTTATAGGTAGATCCACTTGAAAAAATCCTACCAAACGCAGTATGTCCACCAACCTATGGAAACTCTCCTGAACCACTTAAACCTGAATGCCAAGAGAGGTAGCTATTTTTGTTAGTAACTCCTGGTAGGCCCTGAGGTGCTGTAGTTGTCCTGGACAGGAGAACAATCCTCAGCACCACAGCCTTAACAGGTGAGGATGAGACATACAGAGAAAGATGAGTATGAGCCCCTTGTACTGAGGTGGATTGAGATTCCAAATTCTGAGGCTCAAATTGAGGTTCCTGCTTGGTACTGGCACCATCAACATCATTTGTTTCCTCCTGGGAACCAGCCCAATGTCTGTTGGGGATCTAAATAAAGAATCAGGATATCTGGTGATGGGAGGCAAGCCCAATTGGTTCCAGTAAGGCAGTTGGGTAAGGCACAGGACCCAGCCTCAACCACTCCAAAGATCTGAATCTCTGATCTGATCTCAGGAAATCTGATGGGTACCAGGAGTGGAATCTTCATTATGAAGGTGAGTGTTATCTTCTATTGCAGATATGAGGGTCATCAAAACCAACCTCAGACTCTGAGGAGGACCCTAAAACTCCTGACCATGGAGGAGCTGCACCAGTTGATGTCGAGGTCAGGTGGCATCTCTCTGAAAATGTTTGTAACAGGGACAGCATGCTGGGTTTACCTTGTCTTGTACTGGACAAGGAAGTGCTGGATAGTCTGAAGACGTAGCGGCATATGGTACCAAGGGCTGACTTTCTCTTAAAAGTAGGTCTGTAGACACAGCCTAAGCAGAAACCAGTACCAGCTGGTGTCTCTCCAGTACCACTGGAGAATCTCACACTGAGATGCAGAGCTGGTCCTGTGTTGCTGTGTCCCCTCTGGCATCTTCGGTACCAAGATATTTTCTTGATGCTGCTACTGTTGCATCAAAGAGTTTGACAATGCAGTGGGAGTTGGTCCAATGGCTCAGGTACTACTGCCAACAACTCCTGATGAGAAGAATTGAGTGGTCTTTCCAGGTAACATTTTACCTCCTCAGTGTTTATTAGTGGATGGTACTGGGGAGCTGGACCTTCCAAAGGAGCTTGGCTCCTTCGAGGAATGCCATTCCAATGCATTGCTTCTTTCTTGGCACTGGAAAAGGGGTTCATTGATGACTTTCTGGTGCAATGTCTGGAGAGGCACTCCTATCCAAGCAGAAAGTATATGGTACCTGCTCTGAGTGGGAAGGTGCAGAAGATGGATGCAGAGCAGCTTCCAGGAGGAAGTGACGCAGTCTCACCCTTCAGAGGATTGAAAAAAAGGACAAAAAAGGATTGAAGACATGGCACTCAAATTTGACTCTCAAGGAGGCACTTTAGGCATCTAGAATGAGGATCACTCATTGGCACAGACTTTTTGCAGTAAGCACAAGGTGTAACTCCCAGAGACCAAAGTGTATCGTAGTAGCGGATAACAGTACCCCTTGTATAGTGGGGATTCAACAGCCAAAATTGTAACAAAACATAAAGAAAATATATCCTAATTTACACAAACGAGTAATGCAGGGATGGCCAAACTTACTGACCCTCTAAGTCGCATATTACAATCTTCAGAAGTTCAAGAGCCTGGGCTTGGGGCTTCAACCCTGTGGTGGAGTGGTAGGGCTAGGGCTTCTGAAATGTGGGGTTGTGGTGTCTCGGGGCTCCAGCCCCCTTGGGGCACACCTGCCTATGCTCGAGGTTTCAATCTCTCTCTTGCTGATGCCCTAAAACCCCTACTCCCAAGGTTTGGCCACCCCTGGCATAATGAGTAGAATCAGAGAAGATTAAGGTTGGAAGAGACTAGTCCAACCCCCTTGTCATAAACAGATAGTAAAAGTTAATAGAACAGAAGTACTTAATATCTCTTTTGACTGTAAAGGGTTAACAAGTTCAGTAAGCCTGGTTGTCACCTGATCAGAGGACCAATCAGG
>NC_133771.1:145752228-146024114 GCF_003597395.2 Chelonoidis abingdonii
CTCAGGGAGAGTCTGGGAGGGGGAGAGAGAAGGAGGGGGGAAGGTGCATTTTCCTCTCTGTTTAAGATTCAAGGAGTCTGAATCACAGTGATCTTCCAGGGTAATCCAGGGAGGGGAAGCCTGGGAGAGGTAACGGTGGGGGAAAGGGTTTACTTTCCTTGTGGTAAGATCCAGAGGGTCTGGATCTTGGGGTTCTCCGGGCAAGGTTTTGGGGGGGATCAGAGTGTACCAGGCACTGGAATTCCTGATTGGTGGCAGCACTACAGGTTCTAAGCTGGTAATTAAGCTTAGAGGAATTCATGCTGGTACCCCATCTTTTGGTCGCTAAGGTTCAGAGTGGGGATTTATTCCATGACACCCCTGCTCAAAGCAGGAACACCACCAACTAAATCATCCTGGCCAGGGCTTTGTCAAGCTGGGCCTTAAAAACCTCTAAGGATGGAGTAGTAACAGTCTGATCGCATGTATATGTCCACAACATAGACAGCAAGTGTTGCCCTAACAGCACCCACCACCACTCAAGTGACCCTTCTGGTCAAGTTTTTGCACTCTGTTAGTTCAAGGTCAATATTTTCAGAAGCCCCTGTGATGTTATGAGTGTACTATAATATTTCATTGGAAGGTGACAGGGACAGAAAGAGTTAATTAACTCTCAGACTGACCTGATCCATGGGTAAACCTTAGGGATTGGTTAGGAAGATATGTAAATGAATAGATCTTTGAAATGCAAGTCTGCATTATTAGAGGTAGAAGGGTAGATGTTTGCTCAGGTCTTGTGATGTAAGCAAACAAGTCTTGTCTATTGCTATAACTTTAATTCAAAGATCAAAAAAGGAATATTAACATTTGTGATGATACTTGAGTGAAATAGTATTATTGTCTACCTGTCTCTTTGAAGGTTGTGGTAACCTGCATCTGAACTGTTTAATGGATAAACTACCCTGTGCTAATTGCCAGGATGTTTTGAAGTATAGTTAAGCCTATTGTTTTCTCAGGCTGAAAGGCCGCTGGAAATGTATAAGAACGCTGGGACACAATCCTACTTCATCTAAGATCTGCTTAGGGTTTCAAGAAGGCGAAATCTTAAGCCATAAGGATTGAGATCCCCAGTCACTGACTGGAGTCACCCTATAACCTCTGGACTATTTCTAAAAAAGAACTTTTGGCAACTACAAGCTCATCTCTACTAAGTATCTGAACCTCAAGAATTGAATTCAAGTCTGTATGTACATTAATCTTTTAACCAACTCTCTCTTTCTTTTTTAATAAATTTTAGCTTAATTAATAAGAATTGGCTATAACGTGTATTTTGGGTAAGATCTAAATTATAATTCAACCTGGGTATGTGATTGATCCTTTGGGATTGGAAGAACCTTTTCTTTTATATGATGAGAAGATTTTCAGGAATCATCATATCTGACATGTGTGTCTGGATAGAGGCCTGAGGCTGGGCACTTTAACTGCAGTGTTTGAACTTCTGAATAACCAGTGAGGTACTGTAGAAGCTGTTCTGTGCTGGTTGGTAAATCTAAGTATTGGAATAACCACCAGCTTCTGGGGTTTGTCTGCCCCATTTTCTTTGCAGTTCACCCTAATTAAATGACCTCAGCTGACTCTTACGGGCAGCGCCATCACAGACCCTTACCTATGAAAGTCTCTTGCAAGTGGTTTCTCACCAGCACCTGCTTCTTTGTGATCACTGTTAAACTATTTTTGGAGCATGGCACAAAAGAAGCCATCATACTAGTGAAGTACAATGAACTAATGAATATTTATCTGACAAGAAAATTGAGTCTCAGCTGAACTAATTTGGGAAACTTTTTTTTATGATTGGATGTCTAAATGCCTTGCTGACCAGGGTGCTGCTGTCGAACTACGGAGATCACAGTAGAGTTACTGGCCAAGTATGTGAAGAAGGAAGAGGACAGGATAGATGGGGTGACCCCCAGCACAGCCTATGCTGTTTGTGTTAAGTTTACTGAACAGGGCTGTTTTTGCATGTCTGGAACCAAAGCGACAATTCTCTGTATTCATACAAACACAGTAATTCTGATTGTGAAGAGACCAATAAAGACTCATGAGAGCAGAAGTCCCACAAACACCTCAGGCTCCACTACCAGAACAGAGGTGGCAGCCTCTTATCCATTCTGTTACCTACCCATTTGGGCTTGCATGGACATCATTGGGTTTGGAAAATCCCTCCTTAACTTTTCTCACACGTCAGCATGACCTCTCAACAGGCTACAAAGACTGTCATTTAAAATAGAATAAAAAATTGCACAGAAGTTGGTTGAGCTATGCCATCTGGGCTGACTAAAAAAAGGGAGCCAAGCAAAGAATTACCCCTTTTTAAGATAAAATAAAATAAAAAGACAAACACCCTAAACATAAGCAAGGATCTGAAATTGTTTGAATTGGTCTTAAATTTCTCCTCCGATTCTATTTTGCTCATACTTGTTTTCAGCTTTAGGAAAATGATCCTTTTAAAGCATCCAATATATAACTAGCTGGGATCATTTTGCTAGCACATAAATGAAATTAGGTTGTGATGTGTGTACCAAGGCAACGTTCAACTTTTTAGTTCTGTGAAAGGTGTGAAGTTACTGTATACAATGCCCAGCAACATTGTTGTTTGGCTGAAGCATGACGTGATATCAATGAAAATTATGAGCTACGGGCATCAGGTTTAGCAGAAAATGGGCGAGGTTCAGAAGGAAGAGATGGGTAAAAATATGAATGTAGTCCTTACATGATTTAATATTCTCTACCCTAACTTTGGGAAAATAAGGAATCATTTGATATGTATCCTTTGCATGTTGGGTGAGCTATCACAGAATGTCTGAGGCATGATGCTAGGGAGATTAAAACAAAAAATCAAACCAAAGACTATCAGTAAACACATGGGCAATACTGATTTCTCTTGTCATAAATATTACAGGAATTGAAGTGCAGTGAAAAGATGGCAGTCCCACTAAGTACAGTCCCCGAAGTCACAGCTGAACACGTTTTTTTAAATATACAGTAGAACCTCAGAGTTACCAACACTTGAGTTATGAACTGACTAGTCAACCACACACCTCATTTGGAACTGGAAGTACACAATCAGGTATAGCAGAGACACATAAAAAAAGAAAAGTAAATACAGTATAGTATTGTGTTAAATGTAAACTACTGAAAAAAAAAGGAAAGTTTTAAATAGATTTGACAAGGTAAGGTAACTACTTCTGTGCTTGTTTCATTTAAATTAAGGTAGTAAAAAAAAGCATTTTTCTTCTGCATAATGAAGTTTCAAAGCTGTATTAAGTCAATGTTCAGTTGCAAACTTTTGCAAGAACCATAACGTTTTGTTCAGAGTTACAAACATTTCAGAGTTATGGACAATCTCCATTCCTGAGATGTACGTAACTGAGGTTTTACTGTAATATAAACAGGTTTTACACTCCACATTCTTTCATTCAGGCATGACTACAGTCTATATAAAATTTAAATGGTAATGTCTAAAAGGACTACTAAAATATGACAGTCACTAAACTTTAACATAAATTACTATGACGTACACTAATATATTTAACACACTTACCCAGCAGGTTGTAAACGCAATCCCTAGAAGTGCCTTAAAACGTAAAAGATCATATGAAGCTTTTTATGAACAGTTCTGCTCTTGAGAACTTTATTACCTGTTTACTATATTATAGATTTTCTATCCACTAACTTACATTTATTACATTATATTCCCAGATAAATTACAATGAAAAAAGATATGTTAAAATAGCAAAGACAAATTACAAAATAAACTATGGGAAAATAATTTTATATAAAATCAACTATTGGATAACTTTTTCACATGTGTATAACAAATCCTTTTTTCAAAAAAAGAGGAAAAAGGATTCCAATGCCCTATTAACATGGCTAAACACAATTTCCTACAGTAAGTATGCTTTCCCTAACACTAAAATGTTAGAGAGTGTGATACCACCTATTATTGTGCTTATATACTGACCTATTCAACTAGAGATTTGTTGCTTTTGTATTTCTGAAATGCTACAGAAGTACTTTTATTATTTGTATTAACATAGTGTCTAAGAGCCTTAGTCAGGGACCATGAACCCACTGTGATATATGCTGTACAAATGCTTACACCATGTTCATTTTTATTCTTCAGAACTTCCTCTACTTCAACTTTAATTTAACACAATCATGGTCTCGTATTACTGTAACATTTGACTTTGCCCGTTATAAATGTTCCATAGTAGCAGGGAATAAAAACATTTTCTTTAGCCGTTCTCCCCATTTGAATTACAAGAACTTCATGATTAATTATGTTTGTTTTCAAAGTAAAAAAGATATATCCTACATGACTGAGGAAGACATCTTGGATTTGTTGACTTACCCCATTTAGGCTTCCCAAATCCTTCACCAAATGTTCATCTGTAGAGGCATCATAGTTAACTACAGCATGTTGCTTGTCCACACTACGTGACTGAAATATTAAAAAGATTAAAATTAATGCAAGGAGATAATAGGACAGCTATACATGAAAAGAGAAGAAGCTACAGACAATCTTTTTCATACTAACATAGGTACAGTTGACATGTTCTAAGTTTATCAAAAGTAACTGAGTGTCTTTGTGAGATTTATTTTCTCTTAGACAGGCTGAATACCAGATCTTCCTTCTTTCATGGTCCTGAATTATATTTTCTAGAATTGTGTCACTAGAAGCCTCCATAGTTTAGATTTACAACATTTTAAGCATTTACAAGCCCTTAATGAAATGTAAAACTAACACACTATTTCAGCTGGGCTAGAAGTATATTCTGTTGTACCAGGTGTTCCCCAAGGATTGCTAGCAGACAGATGGTTTTGTAACATGGATAAATAATGTGGAAACAACACAGTCTAAAATCCTTGTATTTGTGCCAAATACAGATGAACTTAAACCTTCAGCATCAACAGGCTAGAGTATTAATACATTACGCTATTCACAACAATACTCCATGAAAGCATTACTTTAAAAAGAAGCTTAATAAAAATGTTTAAAACCAGGGAACCAATTTCCCCTGCATATCATTTAGTATGTTAGAAAAACAATTTTAAGGTGATTATTTCAAGGGCAACGTGTGTATCAAATTTGGTTGTCTGACAAATCTGATGATTGTCCAAAATATTTTGTGTACTAAAATGGATGCATGTTTGTTAAATTAAGTTGTATCCACCTCCCTGAAATATATTAGCTCACCAGTACTTGGTGTACTCACGGAACAACAATTTTGAAACTAAAAAGTAAACCTCAAACATTAACAAGTGGCATTTGTGTCCATTGCTGCAAGAGAACACACATACTTTTAGCCATATACCTGCCTCCCAATGTGCAGAATGGGGGACATCATTCACTGAATAAAACCACATGGTGAATTTAGAACATTGGGACAAGTGGGTAAATCACCTTTCTGGAGTTAAGTAGCATTTGCAAAGAAACAGAGGGAAGAGGCCATTTTTAATTTCCAGCTTCTGATTGGAAAGGGTCAGCACAACCAGATGGTTAGTGCTGGTTATCAGAATGTTATTCAAATGTCATCTTCTGTACTACAGTTGCCATTGTTCTGGGCTATATGGCAAAATATATTTTTCCCAGACTGCTGTTTTTGGATTAGTACTAACATCAACTGTTAAAGAAGAAATCAAAATGCTAAACTCAAGTATTTTTAGCTACAATATTACAAAGATATGCAGGTGAATAATATATTTCTATAATTCACAAATGTATGTTTTAAAAAGCAGGACACTGTTGACTATGTTTTTACTATCATATGTGTGACTTGGACCTGTTATATTAACTGAGTTGTATAATAAAAATCTGATGTAAGTTATTTGATAGATATTTAGAGGTTAGAGACAATGCCTTAATATATTAATGTCTTACAAAAAACAAAAATCCAACTGACAACCAAAAAACATCTGTCTCATGGCTATGGTATAAACTAAGTAAAGTTGAAAAGCTCAATATACAGTATTCCATTACTGATTTCTTCCAAGCCATTCACTATGCCACAATTATTTATTAAAAGGCAATGTAGATCCTGCAGAAAATAAAGTGTTATGAAAAAAATCTTTAACATTTTTGTTTGCAGTGGTGTTGTACGCATTCTGAATTTTCTTTACATTTACATTTTTTGACACTTGTGATTTTCTATTTACTTGGGCAGTATACTCTGAGCAAACACACATACCTGATACAGACTTATAAAATCACGCTTTTCATAGTCTGGTAATCTTATATTGTGAAGTCATCATGTAATGGCTCAAGCAATTTGATACATATGGTTCTTATGCCTTTAAACTTGAGTTTACTGTAGTTTTGTATAATTAACAATGACCATCTGTCATACCAGATAACTAAGCAATACCTTAGTCAGTTGCCTAAAACATATACATTCAACAAGGCTTAGACAAGTTGCTCGTTGCCTTCAATGTTCCAATTTAAAATCTCAAATGTACTTTCATACTTTCTCTGACTCAAAAGAGATAAGCCTGTAAGGATTCCAGGCCAGAGTTAATCATGAAAAGACTTTATTTTTATTATTTAAATGTGTGACCAAGAATTAACCGTCAACAGATTTTTCAGAGGTAGAGATATTTAAACTAAGGATTCAGGATTCTCCAAAGACTTCTTTCTCAGACAATTTAATGATATTTCCTGAATGTAATTAAAAGTGTGGAATTTCTCTTGCTTCCCATCTAATTAAATAGATCTTCAAATTAAGAGCTTGTTTTAATGACATAATCTGTTCTGCTTTCAGGTCCAGATTACTCATCATGTTTACCTCACAACTGCTTCCACTACCTTGCATAAAATGTTAGCATTAAACCCAGATTCACAAAAAGAAACAGTAAACTTATAAATCTGTTACTAATGTTTCTCGTAGAATAACAGAGGAAATTTCACAATACATACTGACACAGTATATGTTAAGTAATACCCCAATTTACTACACTGGTTCCAGGTTTCAAGATTGAAAAAAAAAATCTGCTAAGGTACAAAGAAATAGGGAGGAACAATTAAGGGAAGGCACAGTACTTTTATTAAATCAAACATATTCAGTATGACACCACCAGTTAAGGTTCCACAGTTAAGGAGAGGCTAGCTTCCCTCCCCAGTGCCAAGTTCTGCTTTCTATCCTAGCTAACTTTTGACTAGAAATTGGTATGCTTAATATCAGGTATGAGAAGAATTTCTGACAAATTTCGAAAATGTAGGATTAAAGATTTTATATGTTACTTACCATAAAATGGATTTTTAAAGTAAAAAAAAAAAAGGTTTTCCAGAGTCCTGGAATATTTTAGCACATATCTTCTCTGCATTGGTAGGACTAACATCTCTCTCAATCATTGCTGCTAGAAGGAGAGAGAGAGCTCAGTTTTTTGAGCATTGGCCTGCTAAACCCAGGGTTGAGAGTTCAATCCTTGAGGGGCCACTCTAGGGATCTGGGGCAAAAATCAGTACTTGGTCCTGCTAGTGAAGGCAGGGGACTGGACTTGATGACCTTTCAGAGTCCCTTCCAGCTCTATGAGATAGGTATATCTCCATAACTGTAAGGTCTGGAAACTTTTTACCATTTTAAAGTTGACAACGTCTTGTCCCTCTCTCTCACTTCTTAATAGGCATTTTTTTTTTTTTTTTTTTTTTTTGCGCTGTTGGTTTTAAGGAATCAAATGCTGCATGGATTCCAGATTGGGATTTTCTCTCTGGCATTACTTGTTGCCTTCAATTTAAACTTTCAGCCTATCACACTTCTCTTCTCTATCGGATTTTAATGGTAGCACTCATTTTTGAACAGAGGAACAAATTAGGATCAGGGCCAAATTGTGTTACAGGGAAGACAGTGCCTGCTCAAAAGAATGTATAATGTTGAACAGTGGTTCTCAACCTATTTTACCATTGTGCAGCTCTCTCTGTGTTATGTGGGCCATATCCACACAATATATATACAATGTGTATGGCCCTGAGGATGTCACAGGGGCGCAGATGTGTGCTGATTGGGATGCTGGTTGAGAACCATGATCTACAGGGTCTTGAAAAGTCAAAAACAAAAAAATCCAGTTCAATATTGATTAGTCTTAGAAATGTGGCTGTTTTGAGGGGGTGAGGTGATGTCAGGGACTATGCCATTTGAAACTGATTTTTATAGTCATTTCAGAACTTCATCCAGGACCTTAAATATATAGTAATTAAAACAGAACAGAGCTTGAGAAGATTCACGGACACCTAATAGCCATATGTAGATATAGAAATAAGGGTAGGAAGCCTCAGTGATAACATGATGAGAAGTCTAACCCCTACTCAAACTACCAGCTGCTGGAAAAGGAGGCTCCATCTTTTGGATCTTCTAACAACTGTCTGAAATTTAAAGCTTTACCCCCTTAGCAGCTGGAAAGGAGACAGAAATGGTTACTTACTGTAACTGTGGTTCTTTGAGATGTGATGCAGCTGTGTATTCCATTTCAATGTGTGTGCACCCAGAAACCTGAGTAGGAGAAATTTGCCTCTCAGTACCTTTAAAGGGGTGGCGCTCGTGACTTGTTGCCATAACCCCTCCACTGGCTATACACCCCTACCCTCCCTCAGTTCCTTTGCACCGAACACAAGATTCCAATGCAGAGGGAACACAGGGTGGGTTGTGGAATACACGTCAGCATCACATCTCAAAGAACCACAGTTAACAAAAGCAATCGTTTCTTCTTCGAGTTGTTGCAGCTGTGTTTTCCACTTAGGTGACTCACAAGTCGTACCCACCCCCAGGAGGCAAGGTTCTGAGTTTACCTAAACAAAGACTGCAGGACTGCTCTACCAAAGCCTGCATCCATCCTGGAAGATAAGGTTAGAGTGTAATGGTTCATGAATGTAGTATTGACAACCACATAGCAGTCCTTCAAACGTCCAATACAGAAAAGAATACATTGAGAAATGATACACATGCTGCTTGTGCCCTTGTAAAATGAGCTCACACCCAGTGAGGGGGGGGCATAGCTGAGGCTATTTCATATGACATTTTGATGCAGGATGTTATCCATTTGGAAATCATCTGCAAATAGACAGTTTGACCATTCATGTGGCCTGCATACAAGACACACAATGAAGACAAAACATGAAACTGTTTAGTTCTGTCCAGATAAAAGGCCTGATATCTAAGATATGGAGACATTGCTCCCCTCGAGATGAATGCAGCTTAGGAAAAAACACATATCTCCTGGTTCAAATGAAACTGAGCCAACCTTAGACACAAATTTTGGATGTGGTCATAAAGTCACCTTGTTTTTGGAGAACTGTTTATAAGGAAGCTCTGCCCTTAGATCCTGCCGCTCACACATACTCCTTTACAGATGTTATCGCTACCAGGAAAGCAGTTTTCTGACACTACAGTGGAAAGGGGCAAGATGCTAGCAGCTGAAGTGGAGGACCCATCAGAGCTGCCAGGACCATGTTTAGGTTCCACTGGGGAAACAGCTGTTTGACCAGGGGATGTAGACAAAGAAGTCCTTTTAAGAACCTTGTTACCATGGCATCAGAGAAGACTAATCTTCCCTGAACAGAGGGATGAAATGACAATATCACTGCCAGATGCATTTCCAATGAACTAAGTGCAAGCACCAACATCTGAAGATGTAGCAGGTACTCCAAGATGTCCTGGATAGAAGCCATTGTCGGTTGAATTCCACTGGCTAATGACCACACTGAAAACAGCTTTCATTTAGCTGAGTAGGCCATTCTGTTAGAGGACTTTCTACTGTTGAGCAGGACTTGCTGGACAGTCGAACACTGCAATTCCTTTTCATTCAGCCATGAAGCAGCCATGCCATGAGATGCTGGGAGCTGAGAATGGGATGCAAAGTGCCACTGTGATTGTGACTAAGTACCTCAGGATGTAAATGAAGTGACAAGGGAGGCTGAACAGAGAGAGAGAGAAGGTTAGAGAACCAGCACTGTCTTAGCCATGCCAGGGCAACAAGAATAAGCTCATCCTGATCTGCCTTAAGTTTGAGGATGACCTGAGAGATGATCAGGATTGGGGGAAAGGTGTACAGGAGAGTTGACTGCCAACTGCGGTGCAAGGCGTCTGACAGGGAGGCCTGGACCAAGCTCCCCTTGAGAGCAGAACAGATGACATTTCCTGTTGTCTTCTGTAGTGAACAGGTTGATTGTCAAGATGCCCAAAGCTGTGAAGATGACCTGGAGGACCCTTATTTTCAGGGACCATTTGTGACTGAGGGAAAAATACCTGCTGAGATGGTTCACAAGATGATTCTAAATCCCAGGCAAGTGAATGGCTATCAGAGTAATGCTCTCCTCAAACGAAGAACTGTCACTGATTGCCTCCAGGCAGAGCAACCTTGTTTGTGTTTCCCCTTGTTTATTTACATAACACACTGTGGTGGTAATTTCATGTACTGGATATATTTGTTGAGGCCACCAAGGTCGAGGATAGGTCTTTCCCAAATCTAAGGGAGAGGTACCAGGAAGTACTGGAAGTACAAGCCATGACCCCAGTGTTCTGGTAGAACCTCCTCCTCCATTCCCAAAACCAACAGAGCGTGGACCTGTTCGAGGAGCATTATCTTGTGAGAGGGGTACCTGAAGAGGAGAGGAGGGTGGTGAGGAGATGTGGAGAGGAACTGGATGGCATAACCTGATCTGATGGTGCTTAGTAGTGACCCAGCTGTTGGTAGTGATCAAGCTCCAAGCATTGTGAAAGTGGGCAAACTTATCCCCAAAGGTGGGGACGGAGAAGCAACAACTGGATTGAGGAATCAAAATAAGCACTTGGAAGGAGACAGGGGAGGGCATGTGAATTGCTCAAACCCCAAGCTCAACTGCTTTCTCCTGTGGGATCTATTGCTTTGCCTTGGAGGAGGAAATGGCTGGCCAAACATATGCTGCAGATGGTACTGCTGCGGCTGCTGTAGTGTTGCCTCTTCATGCTGGCACGTACACCACCAGGGACCACCGGGTAGATATAGAGTCCTTGCAGGAATGCGACATCTTGTCAGTTTTGTCCGAAAACAGCGTTTGGCCACTGAAGGGCAAATCTTCAATGGCTTGCTGGACAGTGGGGACAACACCCTAATTCTGAAGCCAGGAAGCCCTCCTCAGGGTGACCGCAGAGGCTGTCTCCCTGGCTGAACTGTCCATAATGCAGAGCACGGACTACAAGGAGGTCTTAGCTCCTATGCACAAGGCCTTGGGCTACTGGTCTGAACTTTGACATAGCTATCCAGTTAACAAAGCCATACTTGGGCAACAAGGGCTTGCTGGTTAGCAATAGGCATCTGCAAGGCAGATCATCCTGCCCATTAGATCTAATTGTTTAGAAGTCCGTATCTTTGGAGGTGGACTTAAATCTGCCCCACCAGGCGCTCTCGTTCACTGCAGTTACAACTAGGGAATTTGGGGCCGGATAGGAGTAAAACCACTCAAATTGCTGCACGGGGATGAAACAGTGCTTTCCCATGTGCTCAGCCATGGTACCAAAGCTGGCATGGTCCAGAGGTCTTAGTCAGTTCAAGAAGTGCATCATAGATAGGGAGGGCAATTTTCCCCAGGGCAGCCAGCTGTAAAATGTTCACCAGTTCATGGATGTTTTCCTGCAATATCTCTGTTTTGATACCGAGGGAAAGAGCACTTTGCAAAAGGTCTTAGTACTTCTTAACATCCTCCAGTAGGGGCGGAGAAGCCAGGCAGCACAGCATCATCCAGAGACAAAGACAAGGTTCTTAACTGAACCAAAGCTGGATTTTGCTCCAGGTTTCACAGACCCAGATGGGATGACTCTGGAGGCTCCACACGGAGAAGGACCACCAGTGGACTGGGTCTGCAGCGGATTGACGGACACCACTGCAGGACTGGCTGGCAATCTCGCCTTTGAGCAAGACAATCAGCAGACCTCTGCAACCAAAGAGTATCCCATGGATTCAATGGAGGCCACTGACATGGATAAAGCATTGGAGGCCAGTAGGCGCTGGGCCAAGGACTTCCATTCTGACCATGAGATGCACGCCAGTCCTGGTAACCGTAACTGTCCATGGACAGCCTTTGATGCTGGTTGGGTAATGGAGAATGGGAGGATGACGACACTGATTCAGACACACAGGAGCCTAGGGATCCTGAGGTAAGAGTGGAGCAAGACTAGAAGGAGTGAGTATGCAGTCAGACTCATCCATCACATAGAATGAGGACTGAGGAGGCACTGCTGATGGATCCTGTACTGTCACTAGGGAGCATCCTGGTGTAGGAAGCAGTATAGGTCCCAAAGGGAACAGTGGTACTAGAGTATCTGATGGTACTGATGTCAAGGACTGTGAAAGCCACCACGAAAACATTTGTGGTGCTCAATGCAGGAAAGCCAAGGAGATTCCTGGTACCAAGGTCCCCCATTTTGATTCCAGAATGAGACCTATTTCCACAACCTGTGGAAGAGGAATATTGGGGTGGAGTGCAAACAGACCCGAGAGTTTGCTGGCTCATTCAACTGAAGGGGCTAAAGTTGACACAGCCCTGGAAAAGTCCTGGACCAAAAGAAAGGTCAGGACCGAAAGGCACAGGAGGTCTATACCTGCTTAATACGCTGCTGATGTGGAAAGAATTAGTACCCCAACATCTCCTTCATCAGTACCAGAGTTAAATGACCATGTCACCAGCTGGAGCTGAGCCCCACTAGCTTCAGGGGAGAGGGGGAGCAAGGGCGTGGCCTAGGGGAGGAACATGGGCGGGGCCATGGCCTGGGTTACAGGAGGATTAGCCTCCCTTGGCCTATGATACCCGCTGCCCATGTTGTTCACTGAGAATGTGTGGAAGTAGGAACCAGCTACACCAGCTCTATGTCCTCCAACTTTCTACTCTCCTTGCACCAGCTGAGGAGTACAAAGTCAGCAGAACAGAACATAGAATCTGCCCCAAAGTACTAACTGCAGCCTCTGGATCCTTTAAGAATAACGTGTGGCTCTCAGGCTGAAAAGGCAGAACTTTGTTGGTATATGGGAATTGAATTCTCTTGTTTTATTTACCTTTGTATGATATTCAGAAAAAAGGTCTATTCAATTTTTCTAGAAATTAACCAGTATTCTAAGTGAACCTGAATTGGAAAGGAAGTGTTCAGGATGTAAAAGCCCCAGTTCCAACAACATTTGCCCACAGAAAAGTGGTAAAAATTGATACAAAATGAGAATGTGTTTACACACAGAAAAAAAATAAAAGTTGTTTTTGGTTGGAATAATGGATCTGAAATATGAGCATCAAAATTACCTCGTATGGAGAGTAATCTCAACAATTCAGAATTTTTCACCTCCTGGGTGATAGAATAAACTACTGCCTGGAAACAATGGGTTCTCTCACTATGCTGATTCATAAAAATAAATAAATATATATTTTTAAAACATGCAGTATCCAAACAGGAGCAAAATTATGTACTGTGGTATTCAAGATTAGATTTATCTCAAATACAAAATTACGAACACTAATGCTTTGGCATACCTTACATAAAAATCCACTTTAGGGCAAGCCTGCATCCACAGACTTGAATAAAACATCTGTTAAAACAACAGTGATTAGGCATAGATCTTAAATTTAATCCTCTATTTTATTTCTTTGTTCTCCTTTTATAAAGTATTTTAGCAAGGCTTCTATAATATCCATGATCAGTTAACAGAGAAGATAAAGAAATTGGCATTTAATTGTAGTGTTTTTATCATGTTTTACCCACATGCTTTGCATTTAGAGAATAATGGAACCATCACTGTAAAATGGAAGGACCTGCACGAAGAACTACATATGCACAACAAAAAGTCATTTTTTTTTTTACCCGTGGGCTATTAGAGTCATGCAAGAATGCAGAACATGCTTCAAACCATGAGTGCCTGGCTTCTGCTTGCTTGCACTACAAAGTAAATACATGGAAGATGAAATTTGTATAATAGTGGAATGTATTGCAAAATCCTAATTAAAAGTTGAAAATTACTTTTAGGAGGCATGAAAGTTTTGGCACACAGAACATGCAATACTATAGGAGCGTGAAGCCTCGACTCCAATTCCTCCAAGTATTAAAACCTAAACTCACACCATTTACTTATCTGAAAACGGCAAAATTACAGAAGTGTGTATCAGATCTGTAATCTGGTGTGAGACATAAGAATAAACACACCATGTGCAAGTGATAGCAGAAGCCAGGGACGATGAAATACTGTCTTGGTGGCACCACAGACTATAGCAATAACCAACAACCATCTCCCAACAGTTTAAAATACTCCATTTGAGCAGCTGGAGACAAAACGTTATATTTCAGACACAAAATTCAATTCACTCATTATGTTGGTT
Organism: Chelonoidis abingdonii; assembly: GCF_003597395.2. Lineage (NCBI taxonomy): Eukaryota > Metazoa > Chordata > Testudines > Testudinidae > Chelonoidis > Chelonoidis abingdonii. The sequence continues at coordinate 145,766,591 of NC_133771.1, forward strand.
CAGAATACAGAGAGCCAAATATCTTACATATCAGATTGGAAAGAGAGAAACAATGGTAAATCGTTATTAATGCTTTACTTTCAGTGTATACCACAACAAATTATTATGAGGATTTTTGAAGACAGTGGACACTACACTGAGATTCCTGAAGGCCTGGAATAGAAAAAATAGCAATTACAAGAAATTTTACTATTTTACTATTTAAGGTATATAACTCTTGAGAATGAATGTATCTACTAAGATTTGGGATGGTAGCAATAAGCTAACACACAATTCCACAATCTACTGAAACAAACAAGGGGAGTGTGATGAAGGCCCATGGAGGATTCACTACTCTGTGTCAGCAACTCCTGCCAGGCCTGACGTTCTCGCTACACCTAATATATTGTTATGATACATAACATACACAATAGGTGGCATGTCACATATCACTGAAATACTAAACTCACTGATCATATCTTGCATGATATATGTCTGAGATGTGTACAAAGAATTACTGAAACCTTCTAGAATTATTATTGGAATGTGTTTGACAAGGAATGCCTAAGTCCAGTCTGCCCTGAACAATGGAAAGCGTATTTGCTTGGCTAACCAGCCTGACTGTTAGGCAGAGACAATGAAGACATATTTACATAAAGGGTTAACAAACCATTCAACCTAGCAATGGAGGGTGGGAAGACAGTCTCTTGAGTGGGTTCTGAATTTTAAATACGTAAATCAACTGACTGTATACAATATTGCTTTATTATATGAATGTATTAAGTAAGGTCTTTTATGAAAGCTAATGCACACTGGTGATTAATATCATTGTAAAATGTATGTATTAGAACTATGAGGAATTACAAACAGTCATTGATATTATGCTTTCAAATCTGTGACCAAACAAAAGAAGCTGATTAAACAGGTTTTCTCACAGACAGGGGAAAGGCATCTACCTACCTGTCTTCAATTAAATTAATCAAGGCATGACCAAAACCAACTATTTTACATAAAACTCTATTTACATGAACATCAGCAGGGGGATGGCAAGTCCACAGCAACGGAAGAACAGCATGAGGTCACCCGGAGTCAGGGGACAAAAGTGAATATGGAAGTTACAAGGAGACAGAGGAAACCATCTCGTCACCCATCACTAGACAGACAAAGGGCATGCTGAGAAAGATGAGTCCTTCAAACAAGTGGGTTGAAGGCTTTGGGAACCGAATATAGGTGAGGAATCTGATTAGGCAAAGGTCTTTCACCCAAGATGACAAGGGAAATTGGCACCTTGCACTTCTGTGGGAGATCTCATCTGAGAGACAGCCAGCCATTTTGGACAAAGAATCATTGGTGAGAGAAACCATCTTAAAGACCGAACCCTGCTTGCTTGAGTTTTAGACTTCTAGATAAGTATTTTCACTTGTACGTGTTGTAACTCTCCCTACCTGTATTTCTTGAACTTGGCACCACTTAATCTATATCCTCTTGTTAAAAACTTGATTTTTAAACTAAACCTACCCAGTGCTGTGTCTGAACAGAATTGATTCAGGTAATGAGGCTAGCATCTGGGTATTGTCTCTTTGAAGGATCAAATGAACCTTATTAGTTCTCTGAATGGTTCAGGAGAGGACCGGACACTTTGGCAAAGGTAGTTTTGGGGAAATTCTGGACTAGAAGTGTATTGTGTCACTTGGCTAGTAGTCTCCACCAGCCTTGGTTACCAGAGTGTGGCTGTGGTGTAACAACCAGGCTGCTGGAGTTAGAGCTTCTGCCTAACAGATAGCAGCAGAACATTTTAGAGCATTCAGGGTTACAGGAGAAGCAGTGACATGACCCCTTGCTGGTTTGGACTTCATCCAAAAACATGACAGGGTATTTGCAAGTTCAAGAGCCCTTGAGAAACTGAAAGCGGATGCCACTAGATTTTTCATTTTTTCAAGGTATCACTTTTGGAGCAAATTTTGCCTCTCTGTGCTTCAGTCTAAAAGGAACTATATGCTGAACTGTTGTGATTCTCCCTGCCTTTCTTCGCAACTCTGAATATCTCAACATTTCCAACCCCAAGCATTACAAAAAACATGAGTCGGGCCCTAAAAAACAAAAAAAATGGCATAAAAGTCATGAGAACTTTAAAAAATAAATTTGGGAATCTAATTTGTTTTTTGGTTTATGAGTCTTTAGGATGCTATTGGGTCACTTTTTCTAAGTTTTCCTCTGTAAATATGAGGACTAAAAAAATCTTTTTTTAAGATAAAATTCTCATATAACGAGATTCTAAGAGCTGGAGCTATGAAAAACAAAAAACAAAAAACAAAAATATTGCAACAGTCATGATAAAACCATGAGTTGACAACATTATTACTTACAATGGAAAAAATTTGTTTATATGACATCTTAACGTCAGAGGTTCACGAGTAATCAACCTATAAGGCCTTTGGATGGATCCCTACCTCAATGTTTGAATCTGAATTGCAATGCTTTTAATGTACAGCCTGTTGAAGTACACCCAGTTGCATTTATATATGTATACATAAACAAACATACACACATGCATATGTATGTTATGCAGTAGACGTCTGTCAGCAGCAACACCTTGGAAGAGTAACTACTGCGTACGAGCAACATTTCCCCGGGAACACTTCCCCTATTGTGAATTGTCCACTCATTAACAGCAACATAGTCGCCACATAAGAGCAACATTTGTGATGTTGTGACATCACATCTTCTGCTTACTTGCATCCTTTTTTGTGTGGCAAAACCAGACAAAATGCCAAGAGGTCTGTCACTTAAAGAAAAAAAATACAGATTATCTGAGACTGTCAAACTCCGGGGACTACTCAAAACCAAACTGTAGTCAAATGGGAGTTGCACAGGTAGGTTGAATTCGGAATACGGAAGCAGAAGGATAAGCTTTTGGTGAAATATGAAGACGGACTATCAAATAGTTGCCATAAGTGCAAGTGTGAAGAAAAAAGCCCTTGATTTCAACCAGGCTCTCTTTATATGGTTCAAGGAGAAGACACTGCTTTGCTGAACTTGCAATCAAGGAAAAAGCCCACCACCTTGTCGCTTCACTTGGATTGAACGATTTAAAGGCAAGTGATGGCTGCTTTACCAGATGGAAGAAATGCTTTAGTGTCGCTTACCAAAGAAAGCATAGCAGTGGCAGTGCGAAAAACTTCCTCACATTCTTGAGAAATTTTGACCGCCTGATATCTACAATGCTGACAAAACAGGACTTTATTTTAAAGGGCTCTGTGACAGAGGACACGTAGAAAAGAAGTTAAAGGTAGAAGGAAGGAAAGCTTTAAAGGACAGGGTATATGTGCTCATCTGTGCTAACACTGATGGGAGTGGCAAACACCTGCTATTCATGATCAAGAAGTCAAAATGACCCAGATGCTTTCCAAAGGATTTCAGTAAACTTCCCCTCAGTTATGTCAGTTCAACAAATGGTCATCAACTGGCTAAATGTGGGATCCTCAGCTTCGTTTGCAGAGCTATAAGATATACCTTTTATTGGATAACTGCTCCGCATACCCTCAAGGAGTGGTTCTCACTAACATTCAGCTCGAATCTTTACCCCCAACATGATATCTTTTTGATACAACCTATGGATCAAGGTGTGATTAAGAACATGAAGGGACATTACTGATCAAAAATAGCAAACTGGACTATTGTTGCTCTTGATGTGGACCCTAACACACATGTTCAGACATTCCTGAAAACTGTAAATGTATTAGACTGAGTTCATCTTGTTGCTGAAGCATGGCAAGATGCAAAACTGACAATTTACAACTGTTTCAGAAAAGACAAATACATTGTACCAGTGGAGAGTGTGCAAGATGAGCATATTAAAGAATTTGACAACCTCCCAAATGATTTTCCACTTCCAGTCAACAAGGAAAAAAAAGAGAACTCAGTAGCTGCTGTGGTTGAGGATTTGCTCATGTTTGGAGAGCTAACTGATGAGGAATTACTGAGCACTGCAACTGTTGCAAAGCCAGAGAAATGAGATTGTGTTGATGAAATGTATCATAATGAAGATAAAGAGAATGATTTTGATCAAGTTCTCCCTCCAATAAACTGAGTTGAAGGCTTTGAACACACTTTGACACTATTCTCAGCTACAGGAACTTCGTGATAGGGTCTACAGGTCTCTTTGGGACGCTGAATACCATTTTCAAAATAAAACTGACTGAAAAGAAGCCAAGAAAATTAAGACTTCTGTCACCTGAAATTAGTTAGTTTATCCATTCTTTAATTAATTTACAAGTTGATACACACTGTATAAATAGAATACACTTTGGTGTGGAATAATACTTCAATTTAGGTTACTACAGTATTATTATTATTTGCTTAGCAGACATCCTAATCCAGGACAATTTACAGTGCGTACAAAGTACAGTCAAGTGCAAGTACAAAAATGTTTACAAGTAAGAGCAAGAGGTTGGGTTTCTTGTCATGGTTGATGTTTGATTCTTCTAAAAATATAAAAATAAAAATGGACACTTATACTGTTAACTCAATTAATACCGCTTTCTTGATACAATATAGTAACAGGCTACAAATGTAGAGCAGAACACGTGTTTAAAAATGTACACTACATACACTAACGCAATACTGAAGCAATAATAATAAACATACATCATATTGTTAGCACGTACTGTAGCTATTTTACATCTTGAAAAAAGCAAGCTGCCTTTAGTCAAACACCACACCCCTTAACAGCAACTTGGGAGCAGCATAGCAAAAGGGCATTGATATGTTGTGTACTGTACATACTTCCAAAGATTTTTATGTCAATTTCTTCAAATTCTTGTTTATCATCTTCTCTCTCTCCTCTGTAAGGCCTTGTCTACACTATGGAAAAAAGTAGATCTAAGCTACGCAATTTGAATTATGTGAATAGCGTAACTCAAGTTGACATAGCTCAGATCTACTTACTGCAGAGTCCACACTAAGTGATGTCAATGAGAAATGCTCTCCGGTCGACTCCCCTTACTCTTCTCGAACCAGTGGAGTACAGGAGTCGACAGGAGAATGATCTGCAGTCGATTTAGCAGGTCTTCTCGACCGCTGATTCATTGATTGCCTTGTGTCAATCCCCTGGTAAGTGCAGACAAGCCTTAAGTGGCTATTATCTACTCTCCCTATGGACCATCTTCCATTTTTATGACTTTCTTTGTTCAATTCTCTGCTCCCAGAAGTGACTTTAAATTCCACATTGATGAACATGCTGACTCCACTTCCTCCCACTTTCTTTAATTTATTTGACTTTTCAACTCTGGTTTCACCCCCATATTCAACATTTATGTCACTGTTGATCTGATCTTCGTGAAGAACTGCTGTCTTCACTTTTGTTACATCCAAGTTCCCCACTGTTCAAACCTCACCATTTCTTTTTCAACATTGCTTGTGCTTTAACATTTTCCTTCCCCTAGCTTTCCTCCTAATCTGAGTACTTGATGCTTGCCTTCAATTGGAACTTCTCTTCTCCTGATTTCTCCACTCTCTTCTGTTACTATAGTTACTCTCTCTTATTCCTGTTCCCTATTTCAACATCTGCAGTTCTCATCTTTCTCTGGCGGAAGTCCTATGGAGTAGTCAAATCTCAACTTTAAGTTTGTCTAACACTTCAGATCTGCTTAGTTTCCTAACGAATAATACTATTTCTCTTCTTGGATTAAATTCCCTGGACTTCAACTGTGTGTTCTTTCAAACAATTCTAAAGATATGCTTTTATCATACAGTAAGCATAGAAAACACTGCATGAAAATAACCCATTACAATACTGCACAATCCATCTTTTCAGAGAAATAATTACTTTTCTAAACATGGAGGACCACTTTAGAAAACAGGCTTGTAAATATCTGTAGTGTCCTATGGTAACATTAAGTTTAGCACATGCTTAGAGAGGACTACAGAACTACAGGGTATATTATTAAACAACAGTTAATATTCAGTAAGTAGCTTTCTAAATAAATGGCAATATTGAAACAGTTTTATAAAAGGTTTGAAAAAGGTAGAAGTATCTCATTTTAGATAATAAGCACTAGATTTTTAAAAACAGCTGGCAAGATAGAGTTGGCTCTCTTTCCACTCTAAATCTCAAATTTCCTACATGCTAGACTGCATCAGATAGTGTGAAATATCTTAACTGTCTCCACAGCCCCTGAAGAAACAATAGCACATCCAGCTACTCTGACAGCGTTAATATTCAGCAAGGAACGTCACACTCCCATGCTTTTGAGTTTCACACTTATCACTTTGGCTTTGCACATTGTTTTTTCAATGTGATTCTTAAACTTGCTATGCAAGACAGTCCCAACAGCAATGTGCCAGTACACTTGAGAGCAGAACATACCACTGAATTAGCACAAATCTGATCATGTATTCTGAAACAAAACTGTATTAATCCATTTTCTGCAACATACACAATTCATGTCACATGACAAATAGCAAAAGAAGAAAACCTGACTGATATACAAGCACAAACGCAGTAATACTACAGAAATTGGTATCCATATATGTTACTGAATGGGTAATGATGTAAAGCAGCAAGATATACAGTCAAAGTGCAGCAACAATTATAATATTGCCAAAAGAGGGAGAAAGGAAGGAAAGGACAGAAGTGCTTTGAGCTCTCATATCAAGTTTCACTGACTGTAACAAGACTTGATCATTAAAGTAGCCTCTCTGCCAATAAACAAGACAGGTTAATTTTTTTTAAACAAAAAATTGTGTAGGCCCCCTAAGCTCAACTTTAAGATCTCCCTGTTAGAAATGGAAACCTTTTATTCTTGATATCCTTTTCCTAAGTTTGAATCTGTTTCCAACCTCAGGACAAAAAAAATCACAGCTACAGGACTAGCCCACAATGTTTCCTGATGCAAAAATTAAAGAAATAAACATTTTCTTTAAAGCAGTAAACTCAAATCTTAAAGATTACTATTTTTCTGATCTACCGTCAACTTTTTTCCTCCTCTCCTCAGACATTTTTAAAAAGTCAATTCTGTGCTAGAAAACATGCCACTCTGGATAATCCTGGAGTCTAAAGCTCTTTATTCACAGAGTAAGATGGGCAGCATCAGTACAAACTGCCTGGTATTGCTCCATCAATGTGCTTGTATGTCATTTGGGGTAGTGGTTTGTGTTATGTTTGAAGTTTTTTCACAAGAAAAGGGAATGGCTCCATCCAGATACTTCACAAAGTCTTCTAAGTAGTCAGATAATGACTTTATTACTACCTACATAGACTGGATTTCAACTAGTAACCTCTCAACAAAAGGCTCCATAACCCATCAATAATTCCTCTAGTTATAGTCTGGAAGCAACAACAGTTAACAGACTGGTATTTTTAAGAAAAAAGGATTTAAAAACTGTTCTGTACTGAATATTGATTGGTTGAACAAACAACTATACTCTGCAGAATTTTAACTAACATGCTCTGTGCAAAAATTTGTGCAAATTTTTTAATCATAATTGTATTGAACACATTATTTTAGCTTACAAAATGTCACTGCAAAAATGAAGCAACCCTAAAACAGGTATTATTGTTTATATTTCTAGTCTCCTAAACCAAGTAAAACAATAATAAATAAATGTTTTCCAGACAATCACTACCACTACTTCTCCTCTTTTAAATACAGAACAAAAGAGTTAATAAAATATTTACAATTCTGTGAACAAAGTATAGCTGCTGACTGACAATCAAACTTTAGATTTAAAGTAGATATTTTACATCTTTAATTTGTAAAATATAGAGAGCTGTGCAAATCCTACTAACTTAAAAGTCTTATGAAACAAACAAACAAAAAAACCCAACAACACTCCAATACATTAATGAAATGGAGGGACGGGGAAGAGAGGTAAGGAGTAGACAGAACAGTACTGCTTTTTTGTACTTGAAGGCATAATGGAATTTTCTTAGAATCAACTCTATGAACCAGTAGCTGTGACTGAAACCAAAGAGAAACAATCTATTCAGAGGATTGCACAGCTACTTCAGACAATAAAGCTAAAATGTCTAATTATTGGTATATGCTACAGAGTTCAACTAGCAAAATATAAAAATATATGTACCTTAATATAATCTTTTTGTCACATACAATGTATTGGCTAAAGAAGTTTCCTTGGAATGAAACCTCAGGCTGACCCTAAGTTTAATGCTGTCATCAAGGTAATTTATAAGTGGACTATCAAAATGAACTTTGAATGGTTAGTAGTTATAGCAACTGTTGCATTACATGTGCTGTCCATAGAAATGGACAAAGATACCTAGCAACAAAAGAAGGTATACATAACAAGGAAAGTCAGCTCTAGAAGACAGAATGAAATAATCAGTGATCATAAGTTTACTCTATATGGTTCTCATGCTGAAAAGTATTGGAGAGCTCAGCACCTTGCAGGAGCGAACTCCACCTCTCCTAATCATGTTTTAGAAAAAACATTAAAATTCTCCCCTCACGTTTAGTCCTAAACAAAACTTTGATATTTATAAATTAAGTGACCTTCTACTGTGCAATTAAAATAAAATATAGAGAATGTAACTTGGTTTACTCACTATTATTCACAGTAATAGAAAACATGAAATGAAAAACTACAAACATAGATGATTTTAGTACCAAAGTTACTAGAAATAAAACACTGGCCTCATTCTAGCAAGCTGCAACTCTATATTTCTTCGTTGGTAAGATGTATGACAAAGAACAAACATGGAGCAGTGCCCATGACAAGAGATAAAACAACTCAATTATCATCAGGTGTGTACAGAAGATAGACAATTATCTGAAGGCCAGTGATACTTCTAAAAACCTTTAAGTATTTAGTTAGCCAACATTTTTCAGCAAAACACTGATATACAACACCTGAAAGATCTTGCTTAAATACAATTTTCAGGAGACTAAAGAAAAACTGATGCGAGGGCAGAAAGATTACAATATATGCAGGAACAACATTTACCATAGAAATTTTTCAAGTGCCTGGACAACATAAGTTGGAAGGGGAAATTGTTAGTGACAAAAAATTATTTGACAGAGAGGAACTATTTCAATGTCTTAACTGTTAATGTTCTTTTAAAATAGGTGTAGGGCTCAAATGTTCCACCATGGTGAGCTTTGTATTAACCCTCCACTACAACATTCTGGAATTAAAATGTTTTTTGTATAGATTTCCAGATATAGATAATTCCATAAATCACTAATTATATTTAAAATTAAACCAATCTCATGTAGCAATCTTCTTTTGAATTTTTCACTGGTATCAATTCACTCATAAAATAAGAATAAGAACAACTAATTATCTCACCATATAAATAAAGAATGACTAAAATATTTTTGGAACATTAAAAACAAAGCTTAAATACTACACAATTCATAATGCAACTCGATAATGGCCCACCATAATCAATCATCATACTTCAGTGATCATTATTTCAGTGATCTAACATTTGGGAGAAAGGTGGTATGATTATATACACATATAAAAACTCATATCTAAGGCTGTGAGTTTATCATGGAGGTCACGGAAGTTATGGATTCCATGACTTTCCGTGACTTCGGCAGCAGCCAGTGCGACTGGCTCAGGGGCAGCTCAGGCAGCCCCAGCACCAGTCATACCAGCCACTGCTGGAGCAGTCCTGGGCCACTGTGCCCCTCCCCCCAGCAGAATTTGGGTGTCTGAGGGGAACAGGGGGTTGGGGCATGGGATAGCTCTGGGCAGCACTTACCTGGGACTCTCCCTATATGTGAAAAAAAAATGTAGATTCAAATGAAGTAAAAATCTTAAGCAAATCCACATGTTTCATAGAATCTCTATGGATAGAAATTTCATGCTCTAATAAAAATATAATATTAGGGATCTATTATCGACCACCTGACCAGGACAGTAATAGTGATGACGAAATGCTAACGGAAATTAGAGAGGCTATCAAAATTAAGAACCCAATAATAGTGGGGGATTTCAATTACCCGCATATTGACTGGGAACATTTCACTTCAGGACGAAATGCAGGGATAAAATTTCTCGATACTTTAAATGTCTGCTTCATGGAGCAGCTGGTACGGGAACCCACAAGGAGAGGCAACTCTAGATTTAATCCTGAGTGGAGCACAGGGAGCTGGTCCAAGAGGTAACTATAGCAGGACCGCTTGGAAATAGTGACCATAATACAATAGCATTCAACATCCCTGTGGGGGAAGAACACTCAACAGCCCAACACTGTGGCATTTAATTTCAAAAGGGGAACTATACAAAAATGAGGGGGTTAGTTAAACAGAAGTTAAAAGGTACAGTGACTAAAGTGAAATCCCTGCAAGCTGCATGGGCCCTTTTTAAAGACACCATAATAGAGGCCCAACTTCAATGTATACCCCAAATTAAGAAACACAGTAAAAGAACTAAAAAAGAGCCACTGTGGCTTAACAACCATGTAAAAGAAGCAGTGAGAGATAAAAAGACTTCCTTTAAAAAGTGGAAGTCAAATCCTAGTGAGGCAAATAGAAAGGAGCATAAACACTGCCAAATTAAGTGCAAGAGTGTAATAAGAAAAGCCAAAGAGGAGTTTGAAGAACAGCTAGCCAAAAACTCCAAAGGTAATAACAAAATGTTTTTTAAGTACATCAGAAGCAGGAAGCCTGCTAAACAACCAGTGGGGCCCCTGATGATCGAGATACAAAAGGAGCGCTTAAAGACGATAAAGTCATTGCGGAGAAACTAAATGGATTCTTTGCTTCAGTCTTCACGGCTGAGGATGTTAGGGAGATTCCCAAACCTGAGCTGGCTTTTGTAGGTGACAAATCTGAGGAACTGTCACAGATTGAAGTGTCACTAGAGGAGGTTTTGGAATTAATTGATAAACTCAACATTAACAAGTCACCGGGACCAGATGGCATTCACCCAAGAGTTCTGAAAGAACTCAAATGTGAAGTTGCGGAACTATTAACTAAGGTTTGTAACCTGTCCTTTAAATCGGCTTCTGGTACCCAATGACTGGAAGTTAGCTAATGTAACGCCAATATTTAAAAAGGGCTCTAGAGGTGATCCCAGCAATTACAGACCAGTAAGTCTAACGTCAGTACCGGCAAATTAGTTGAAACAATAGTTAAGAATAAAATTGTCAGACACATAGAAAACATAAATTGTTGAGCAATAGTCAACATGGTTCTGTAAAGGGAAATCGTGTCTTACTAATCTATTAGAGTTCTTTGAAGGGGTCAACAAACATGTGGACAAGGGGATCCAGTGGACATAGTGTACTTAGATTTCCAGAAAGCCTTTGACAAGGTCCCTCACCAAAGGCTCTTACGTAAATTAAGCTGTCATGGGATAAAAGGGAAGGTCCTTTCATGGATTGAGAACTGGTTAAAAGACAGGGAACAAAGGGTAGGAATTAATGGTAAAATTCTCAGAATGGAGAGGGGTAACTAGTGGTGTTCCCCAAGGGTCAGTCCTAGGACCAATCCTATTCAATTTATTCATAAATGATCTGGAGAAAGGGGTAAACAGTGAGGTGGCAAAGTTTGCAGATGATACTAAACTGCTCAAGATAGTTAAGACCAAAGCAGATTGTGAAGAACTTCAAAAAGATCTCACAAAACTAAGTGATTGGGCAACAAAATGGCAAATGAAATTTAATGTGGATAAATGTAAAAGTAATGCACATTGGAAAAAATAACCCCAACTATACATACAATATGATGGGGGCTAATTTAGCTACAACGAGTCAGGAAAAAGATCTTGGAGTCATCGTGGATAGTTCTCTGAAGATGTCCACGCAGTGTGCAGAGGCGGTCAAAAAAGCAAACAGGATGTTAGGAATCATTAAAAAAGGGATAGAGAATAAGACTGAGAATATTTATTGCCCTTATATAAATCCATGGTACGCCCACATCTCGAATACTGTGTACAGATGTGGTCTCCTCACCTCAAAAAAGATATACTGGCACTAGAAAAGGTTCAGAAAAGGGCAACTAAAATGATTAGGGGTTTGGAGAGGGGTCCCATATGAGGAAAGATTAAAGAGGCTAGGACTCTTCAGCTTGGAAAAGAGGAGAGTAAGGGGGGATATGATAGAGGTATATAAAATCATGAGTGATGTGGAGAAAGTGGATAAGTTATTTACTTATTTCCATAATACAAGAACTAGAGGTCATGAAATTAATAGGCAGCAGTTTTAAAACAAATAAAAGGAAGTTGTTCTTCACGCAGCACACAGTCAACTTGTGGAACTCTGTACCTGAGGAGGTTGTGAAGGCTAAGACCATAACAGCGTTTAACAAAGAACTGGATAAATGCAGGGTGGTTAAGTCCATAAATGGCTATTAGCCAGGATGGGTAAGGAATGGTGCCCCTACCCTCTGTTTGTCAGATGATGGAGATGGATGGCAGGAGAGTGATCACTTGATCACTGCCTGTTAGGTTCACTCCTTCTGGGGCACCTGGCATTGGTCACTGTTGGTAGACAGATACTGGGCTAGATGAACCTTTGGTCTGACCCGGTATGGGCATTCTTATATTCCCCTGGAAGTGCTGATATCCCCCTCGCTCAGCTGCTAGGCAGAGGTGTGGCCAGGCAGCTCTCCACACTGCCTCCGCCTGCAGGGAGCACCCCTGCAGCTCCCATTAGCCAAGGTTCCTGGCCAATGGGAGCTGCGAAGTCAGTGCTCTGGGAGGAGGCAGTGTGCAGAGCTGCCTGGCCACGCCTCCACCCAGCAGGTGAGCAAGGGGAAATGTCCGCCCAGAGCCTGCCTCACCCCATCCTGTGCCCCAATCCCGTGCCCTCTCCCACACCCAAACTCCACTGTTACTTGGCGGGAAGCACGGAGTCAGGTAGGGAGCCTGTCTGCAAACCCCCCCACCCACCAGTGGGGGTCCCAGGCCACGTGTTGCCGCCTATATCTCCCCCCGCACAGCACTCAGGTTGCCCTCCACCAGCACCAGTGGCACGCCCAGGCAGTGTCGCTCCAAGTTTTAGTCACGGGTATTTTTAGTACAAGTTATGGAAAGGTCACGAGCTGTGAATTTTTGTTTACTGCCCGTGACCTGTCTGTGACTTTTACTAAAAATACCTGTGACTAAAACGTAGCCTTATTCATATCATCTTTCTCCCAAGTGTTAGAGAAAGACCCCTTCCTGGGTGGACACTCATGGAGAGCATCCTTTCAGCAGCTCCTCCTAGCTAAACCAGAAAAATCTGTGAAAGCACCTCTGCTGAGCATAAATGTGGTAGTGATGTACTGGGAAGGAGGTGGTCTCTCATTCAGCCATATTCTAAACCAGGTGTAGGCAACCTATGGCACGTGTGCCGAAGGCGGCATGTGAGCTGATTTTCAGTGGCACTCACACTGCCCAGGTCCTGGCCACCGGTCCAGGGGACTCTGCATTGTAATTTAATTTTAAATAAAGCTTCTTAAACATTTTAAAAATTAATTACTTTACATACAACAAGAGTTTAGTTATATATTAAAGACTCATAGAAAGGGACCTTCTAAAGAAGTTCAAATGTATTACTGGCACACAAAACCTTAAATTACAGTGAATAAATGAAGACTCGGCACACCACTTCTGAAAAGTTGCCAAACTCTGTTCTAAACTCAGGTTAAATACTCCAAGGAAACCTACCAGTAACCAGTGCAGATTATGAACATCAGTCCAACAGATTCTCTACATGATCCTTCTTAATAAACTGATGACAGCATTCTGCACTAATTTTGCCTTCTAGATGGTTCCAAGGTGTAAAGCCATGAAGAACATACTACAGTAATACAGGTCACAAAGTATAAACAACTATATACCACATTCAAAAGAAATGGTCCCATTTTTCTCTTCCTGAAGAAAAGAAAAATATAGCACTCAGTCAATAAACTGTGACCTGAGCATCTAAGTGTAGATAAAAAACACTGAACAGGATCACCATTAAACAGCAAACCTGTGCTACAAATGGTAGAAACACTCGCTTAATCTGGGATTCTGTAAAAATCTCTGACAATATTTCCAGTTGCTTCTCCAAGTGTACTAGTATTACCTCACTTTTAGCTTGGTTGACCATTAGCCTTATTCAATCTCCAATTTCATTCAGATACTGGGTTATTTATACTACTGTATCAGCTGTAAAAAATTCAATAGCAAAGCAGTCAATTATCACACTGAAGACATTGCACGCTACAGCCTATATCTCCTTACTAATTTATTCTACTGTAAACACATTAGATTGTAAATTCTTCTGGGCAAGAATCTTGTCCGGTTACGTATCTCGTAAATCACCCAGGGCCCTAACCTTTAAAATGTTCTAACATCCCCTCCCCCTCTCAAAAAAATCTCTCTCTTCTTACAACAGCCTTTTATATAAGATAAAATAGGGCATATTTATCTACCATTAGTGTACACAATAGGCTCTTTATGAGGTATGAAAAAACCAGAATGTAACTTACTGGTAGTATTGTTCATAATAACTACACATACAAGATAGCTTTTCAAAAGTGCTTTTTGCACTGGAGATTTTGATATGGCCATTAATGGCTGCATTAAAAACTATTGTTTTATTGAATAAATACAAATCTCAGATACATTCAGTCTAAACCAAGTACATCTCTGTTGTAATAGCTAGCCTTGCCTTTTATTGTTTTTGGACAAAATGCAGTAGAGGGTTTGAGAGTAGTCATAATAAATAAAAAGTAACATCTCTGCTTTATATTTTAAAAATTTTCTTACTAATCTGCCTTTTAAATACTGTCAGGAAGATCAAGTAAGATATTCACATGGTGTTTCAGGCCCAGATTCCGAAAACACATATATGCTTTAACTTTACTACCATGAGTAATTCCTCTGCAGCTAAGAAGACTATTCATGGTAATAAAATTAAGCATGTGTGTTTGAAAGCTCAGGGTTTAAGAGAAGCAGCTATTCAGGTAACAGTTGCAACACCTCAAAAGCAGTGGCGGGAGTCCCTGGGGTGGTGGGGGTCCCCACTGCCTCCTGCAGCGCTGGCTGAAGTCATGGAGGTCTTTGGAAGTCATGGATTTCGTGACATCCATTACCTCCATGAATAAATCGCAGCCTTAACAATCACTATTCAGAAGCTACAACAAACAGCAGCACATTCATAGTAACCATTTTCCTGCATGAGGAATGCAAAAGATTAGATCAATTAAAACTCCTGGCAAGATCTAGAAATGAAGAGTCCAAAAAACTGAACAGTTGGCAAACTTAATTCTCAAAAGAAATATAAATCTAGTGTATTAAATCCAAATTTTGAACAGTTACACATGGAAGGCTGATGCAATTACCTGCAACATCAGCTCACAGTCATCTCTTCCAACAAAAATCATCTCTCGTGGCAGCCTGTGGCGGGTGCCTCCACTGCTCACCAAAAACCAGGACGTTAAGCTCATTTTCTGCTTAGCTGCTAAGTCCTTGGCAAAGCTACGTCATCCTACAGCAAGACAGAAAGAGAGGGAGAGAGAAATCCATTTAGTTATTTTTAGCTATAGCTCCTACTCAGCAAGTGCTGTGAGGAGCATATATAAGGAATCTGAAAAAAGCAGTTCTCAAGAGCACATATATTTCCCAATGGATTGAATCCAGATGTCATGCGAAGTGACACAGATTACTGGATTTACATAAAATCTGAGGGCTTTGGTTCATGTAATTAGACACATTCAATTGAATAGGAAGGCCTATTCAAAATAAATCAGTAGCTAGTTAAATAAGCAATGCCTGAGTCACGTTTTCAGAAAGCTTTTAACGTCTAACTGCTTATTACAAAGGAAATTAATACATTAATGTCACATTTGCACCATCAATAAAAGACAAGATTAGATAGTCATTTCTTCTCTGAAAGAGAATGAAAGTATTTTTTATTAATCCATTTGTCTGAATATCAAACAGTACAATTTCATTTTCCCCAAAAACAAATTATAAAGAAAGAGAATTAAAAATGGAAAGAAACTGTAGGAATATTTAACTGTGCCCTTTCCCAGTAATCTGAAATTAAACAGTCCCAACAAAAATGTATTAGTTATTTGCTCTTCATTTGAGAAATTTAAAAGCAGCCATTACTAGAACACATCTTTCAAAAGGACGTTTAATTTATAGTGAATCCTCAAGACACTTTATAAAAAGATAATTATTAAAAACCAAATCAAACAAAAAATGTTAAAAACTTTAATAGTCCTGAAGCATAGTTAGTAATAAATATTTATATAGTCACTTAATTCATCAATGGACAGTCTAGGATATAGGACAGTAAAAGTTTCTTCAGATGAAGAAAAATAAAGTCATTAAATACCTTGAGAGTTTGAAAATTAATACACAATTTAATGGGGAGGAGGGCACCAACGTGAGCAGCTACTGGATAATAGACAAAAATGTAATTAGGAGCACCCATAAAAAAGCCTTCTGTAGTCAAGCCTTGGAAAAATTAAAGTATTTATCAAGCATTCCAAGTCTCTTGTTATAAAAAAAATACGTAGCAGCCAGACAATATTCCGGAAATATTCTAGTTGATAGAATATCTTACTAGATATTCTAGTTGTGAAACCCGAGAATAAATCCACTGACAAAGATCTATGTCAATACAGCACCAACATTCCTTTCATTACGAGAGGGTCTCAATACTAGTTGCCAACCTGAGAGCCCCAACTCAATCAAACAACTGGCATTTTTGGTTTGGTTCTAGATTTCATAACACTATGTGAAATTGATATCTTTATCACATTTCAAAGTGGCAAACTCAACCGGACAAATGGATGGAGTTTGCAGCAGATCATGACATCATCTGCTTAAGAACAAAAATGCAGTGTAGAATGTGAAGACAAAGAGGAACATGTAAATGTAGAATAATAATATGGTCCCAGCAATGATCCAGGAGGCAAACTACAACATGAAGTAGAGAGAGACTTTGATCTGAATTGAGGCATGGTAATCTCTGATGTTAATAGGAATGAAGTAAGGTCAAAGCTGTATCTGACAGCCTAACAATAGAGCATAAATGCGTTGAAGAGTAATTATGGCAGATGCTAAAAATTGAAAAAACTAGTCTGAGCTTTACATTTGGACTGGTAGTTTTTATTCAAGTCAAATCGAACTTATCAGGAATTGGCTAAAATTTATACATGGCTTCCATTGCTGTAGGTTTCTTTAGCAAATAAATTAAAGCTATTTTAATACAGTGAGTGTCTATACCAAGGTATTCTTGTATTCAGAGATGCAGGTCACAGAATGTAGGAGAATTAGCTTTCCAGAAGTTCTACCACATCAGATATTTTTAAAAGAAGAATGTTTCCAATTAACGTTCTCCCAATGAACGTAAACAGTATGGGTAAATGCAACCTACAGCACAGAAAATATGAATAAAATTGTTTCAGTGTGACAAAACATATCAAACATCTACAGAGAAGACAATTTCATGAATAATAACCTGCAGAAATCACATGTATTATTTTAGTGAACTGCTAACCAAAACAAAACAGTTTATTTTTCTGAGAGAGAACTAAATTAACCTGATTTTATTTTCCAGCTTTTAAATCTTACATTTTTGTTTTGTTCCGATTGCATATGTACTGCATTCATAATCATAAACTATCTAGTTCAATATATTTCTTACTGCTTTTACTCTGCTCCTCTTAATTTTCCATCTGCTTACTGCTATAAAATTTGGGGGGTTGTTTTCTTGCTCTAATTTGAATATCCAGCTCAAACTGATACCCAATGAAGTTTTATTTGAAAAAAGAAGTTTAAATCCAAATATCTTATTTGGCATATCCAGATTTTAACATCAATAAAAAAAGTAACAATTTTGATTTTTAGAATACAGACATTAACAATTAGGTCAGCAACAACTATGTCATAAACAACCCAGAAAACTATAAATATTGACAGTGAACAGAATAAATTAAGATAGCTGAAAAAGAAGATCTTAAATATTTATTGTTCTGAGCTATCATAGCACTGCTTGGCAGCACATTTATAGTTAAAGGCCTGTCAGCATTACCATCAAACAATGCTAGCGTTGTTTCAAACAGCACTGGCTGAATTGTGACAAATCATCAATCCAGATGCATATTTTAATTTTAAAATATTCTTTAGAACAAACCAGTGTCTTTGATCAATGGGGCTATACAGACAAATCTAGCATTTCAAAACACATTGAAAATCTAGAAAGCAGCAGCACCAGGTTATGTTTTAATAACTTTAGAGCACTGATATGCCCTATATAGTTTAATTTCATACTTAAATATTTTAAATTAAGCATATATATATTTTGCCTACAATTAAATTATATACAGCAGGTATCATGAAAGCTATCGGTATTTTTTAGTCTGTTTTGTTCCTGTAATTTTACAACATTATATTAGGTAAATGCCTTGCCGGTAGTACACAGACTATGATTTTAAAAGATCACAAGCCAAGAAAATGGGCTGGGCACGCCACCTTTAAATCACTCCATTGTTTCAGACATTACAGTTGTTCTAGTTCTTTATCAGAGGCCACAGTAAGCTTACTGTACATCCATTATGAGTTGCAATATCTAGCCATTGCGGTCAGACTTCAGGATAGAACAATAATTATAACTTTGGATTTCCTTGCTTTTGTAAATTGGTGTTAATTTCCAACCAGGGAGCTAAAAAAACAACTAAATAATATAATAATGCAGAACTGAATACAGATATGAATTAATTTTACTGCATTCTTACTGATACTACAGTGAACATTTCAAGTCTATGAAGAATGCAAACTGCACATGGAATTTCAATTTGCATCTTAAACTAAAGAAAACTCCACTTTGCTATAATAAAGCAAAATTGTTCTCAAGACCAGCAAAATAAATTTTAAATAGTACATAAAATTCAATATATCCATTGATCTTGCATTACATTGCTTACTTTAAATAAGTTGGTGAACAATTCACAGTTGAAGACTTGCTGATGTTGGCAAGAAAGTTTAATTCTGGGTAATTTTAAAACTGTAATAAATTTCATCATAGCCAAGTTTTCAGACTTTTGTTGTAGTTATGAAATGTTTTCTATGTCTGGAGAGGAAACAGTGTTTTGTAGTTCAAGAGCTATGAATTCTGGAAACTTATTCTGCAGTCTATAAGTATCAACAAATTTATTATACTCACAGTTGTGTCAAACAGATGATGCACCAGCTGGGAAACTAGCTACATCATTTATATAATGTAATCAAATTCTAAGAACTGGGGCCCTGCATTCTGCAGCCAAGAGTTGGGTGTAACCCAATTCTGATATATCTGCAGATGTCTTGCCAAGATGATGATTTTGATACGCTAAAATGACATCACTGTAAGATAAGCCTTAATTTTAATTATTAAGTATTAATCTCAGATAGTTGAGCAATTAGCCTACATTTTTATAGTTGCCCATGGCTAGCAATAACCAACTGATTTATGCAATCAGATAAGTAGTGAATGTAAGATTGAACCCCTGGGGAGCAAAAACACACACACACACCATGCTTAGCTGTAAGCATGAAGTAGTCCCACTCCATGATTTCCAGTGGGATTGCTCATGTGCTTGAAATTAAAACATAACTAAATGTTTGCAGGATCAAGGCCTACAATTTCACTGGTCTTCTCATATAAGATGAGTATCAGTAATACAATTTTGTAAATTTTTTTTAAAAGAAACTTCTTAGAAAATATACAACCAGTTACCACCACTAATGCATATGATTTAGGTGGTGCTGGTAATGCTGCCCATCCAACATTTCCCTCCTTTTAGGCCCCATTTACAGTTGCTTATGACTTAGGCAAACACATGACATGGACAATTTCAGTTTGACAAAGGCTCATTTTATTTATTTATTAATTAAATTTCAGCAAAAGCTGTTCAGCCATTTCTGAAAGTGAGATTAGGGAAAAACACGTTGTATTGCTCATTTAAAAAAAAAATAAATAAAAAAAATCTCACAACTGTTATATTGAGCTCTAGCACCACCATGCTTTGGAGCAGAGAACTAAAATTTGTCAGGGGATCATCATGTTAGCGATTTGCCTTTTCCTATTTGTGTGAAAAACTGTCTAAACTTGGTCGAGTTATAAGCTTTTGAAAAATCTCAACCTGCATATTCGCAGTAGATACTCGTTTGACAGATAAATTCACCTATCCTCTGCACTGATCATGCTCAAATTTAGGGCTGCTCTGGTTGAACAAGGCTATTCCTGCAACTGCTGCTCCTGGGTGCTGTGAGATGCTATGGTGCCAAGCACAGGAACTCAGAACAGAGAAACTGTCAGGTCTGTGAACAAAGTGCCCACACTGCTGCAATTCAGGCAGCTTGAAGGAGGAATGACTCACATGCAGAAGGAACAAGAACCAGACTGGAAGTGAGAATCTCTCAAGAAGGATGGGTGGAAACTGAAATCAAGGAACTTGGGAGAGTGGAGATTGAGACAAGGAGCTGGAGGCAAGGAAAAAAACGGAGCTGGGATGGGATGGAAGTAACAGAGGAAGAAAGAGTCAGGTGGATCTCACCACTAGAACACATTCCCTTCAGAACCTGGATTTGAACTCAATTCCTGAGTCTCAATATTCCTTTGCTGTCAGCAAACGTTTGTGACAACCACTGGAACAGCATGTCTCCTCTCCCTGTATTGCCTGGTCCACACAAAGGATGAGAATCTTCTACTGCTATCAGTTTCTCAGTTAGCTCAAGAAGCTGAAGTCTGTGCTGCGTATATAAAGGTTCTAACCCTGCTGATGAGCCACATGGATGTCAATGTGACTCCACATGATGGATTCCCCCTCTCCCACTCCCCCCGCCCCCGTTCGTTTTTCTTTAGAAAAATCTGGACGTTATACACACAAAGCTTAGTTAAAAGATTGCTACGTTTTTGCATATTATGTTATTAAATTTGCAAAGTTAAGTTTTCAAAAGTCAGGAATTGCCAGAATAGGGTTTGCCTGTGCAACAGTAATTCAGCCCCCTGGTGTGAATGTATCAGGATACAGACTTTAATTACATGATCACACAATATTTTCTCTCAAGAACCCTGGCCCACTTAATAACAAAATATGCTCAATGAATGTACATCTTTTCAATATTTTGTTTTCTCCTCATTCAATGTGTGGCTCCATGCTTCAGTTACTGGCCAGTACTCAAATCTTATTCTGGATACAGAACTATTAACTTCCTTATAAACTTTTCTATGGAGCTCATAAGTACAGTGTCTGAGTGCTTACAAATATTAATGACTTTCACTTAGGATGTAAGAAATTCATGTTCTGCTCTAATGATTACTTATATATAAAAAGTGGAACAGCTTTCATAGAAAAGACTGAGAAAGACCCACATAAGAATATCTTGTAGTTCAGTGGTTAGAGCACTCTCCTTCAATATAAGTTCAAATCCCTTCTCCGCATCAGAGAGAGGGGAAAACTTAACCTGTGTCTTCAACATCCCAAGTGTGTGCTCTAACCACTAAACTACAAGTCATAAGGATGGCACTACCTTGACCTCCTCCCCTTCCCATTTTTGGAAACTAGTCATCCGTTGCTTTTGTTAAAATGTCCAAAAACAAAATGAGAATTTTCAAGTCAGTCTGAACAAAACATTTTCTTTGACCCAACTCAAAATATTTCTGACTTTTATTTACTGAAAGTTTTGAAAAAAAAATTGTTTTTGTTTGACCTGAAATGAATCTTTTTTTATTTTTCGGAATTGCCAGCAAAACTAAAATCCATTATTCACCCAGCTCAGCCTCATGTGCTCAACACTTCTGCAAATCAGACTCTATGATCTCAAATCAGGCACCTAGAAAATGAGAAACATACCATTCATGACTACATGTGAAAAGTCTGGTTTAAGGGACTTGCCCAGCATCACACAGGAATTCTATTTATTTAGTGTTTGCATATTCGCTGAGCCAAGCAATAGTGCTCTTAGTGGCCAAGTGGAGCTCTCAGAGCCCACCACTGAATTTAGTTAGTGGCCACTCCTTGACAATGTGTATCACTGTTTTATCTGCACTGCAGCTTGGATTGTTTCAAAGACCCTGTCATGGTATAAATCCCCACTTTGAACCTTAGAGTCCAAAAGATGGGGTACCAGCATGAGTTCCCCTAAGCTTAATTACCAGCTTAGATCTTGTAGTGCTGCCACCAACCAGGACGTGCAGTGCCTGGTACACTCTGGTCCCCCCAAAACCTTCCCAGGGGACCCAAAGACTCAGACCCCCCTGGATCTTAACACAAGGAAAGTAAACCCTTTCCACAGTTGATCTCCAGGTTGCTTGGTTACTGGAGATTCCGGTGATTCAACTCCTTGAATCTTAAACCAAGAGAGGAATGTTAATTCCGCGCTCTCTTTCCTAAAGAGGCAACAGATAAGGCTCGTGAATAAAAAATAAAGAGAATTCACTTTCCCCTTCTCAAAGGAAGAAGAGGGAGAAACAAAGAGACAGGTTTTCTCCCCTTTATCATTCTCGCCAAATTCTGGTGAGTGCAGACTTCCTCCCCTGGGGTCTTACACAAGATAACCAAAAAATCAATTAGATTCTAAAAAAAGAAAAGCTTTTATTAAAAGAAAGAAAAACATACAAGTTGTCTCTGTAATCAAGATGGTAAATTGTTACAGAGTCTTTCAGCTTATAGACACTAGAGAGAATCCTCCCCCCAGCATACATACAAATTGCAACAGAGATACAATTCTTCCAGCCAAATAGAAATTAAAATTCTACCAGCCAGATACACATTTGAAAATAAAGAAAACAAACAATCAAAAAGACTAAACCGCCTTTCTACTTGTACTTACTATTTGAATAGAAAATTAGAGAGCCTGTAGGTACGTCCGGTCACTCTGAGAACCCAGAGAGAATAACAGACAAAGAAAAACACACAAAAGACTTCCCTCCACTGAGATTTTTTAAAGTATCTTGTCTCCTGATTGGTCCTCTGGTCAGGTGTTCCAGGTTCACTGTTTGTTAACCCCTTACAGGTAAAAGAGACATTAACCCTTAATTATCTGTTTATGACAGACCCCAATGGTGCTGGTTGGTTGCACAGCGGCCTTGCCCGCTACGGAATTGGTTAAGAAGTGTCCACTGATGACGTGGCAGGTTGAAGCTGGGCAGGCATGCCACAGGGACTGCGACAAGGAACTGATTGATGGTTGATGTTAAGCACCAGTCTTCCTGCCACAGGGACTCAAGTGTCACGTCCTATCATGGCAGCCTTCATCACAGTGGGTGTAACAATGAAAGATGTGTATCTGGTGGACTAAGAAGATCATTGAACAAGGGCAAACTTGGGTTGGCATACACCTTCTCAAGCAGCCTGCTTGCTGTAATCTCCCTCCTGATTTAAGGGGGAACAATGTGGCTCAGAAATGGAAGCCATGAAAGATGAGTTGGTTGGAGAGTTCCTATGATGATGCACATTGTTGAGTTGAGTTGCATGTCAAAAAGTTTGGTGTGTGCTGAGTGACTCTATATTGGTGCACAGTACTCTGCTACTGAATAAGAGATTGCAAGATTGGAGCATCCGCTCCCCATAAAGAACCGGACAGTTTGCTAAGAAAGTTGTTGCATGTCTTGTTCTTGGCTACTATCTTGCTCAGGTGGCTTTTCTATGTTTGGTCAGGGGTCATGCCTAAGTAAACTGGATATGCTTCAGCGTCTGGCCATTTATTATGATGTTTAATTCCCTCTCAGCATTGGCATGGTGGAGGCGGAATGTGCGGCAATGGATCAGCATTCTTGTAGTGCCACCTGTCAGTAGCTGGCACAGTCCAGGGAAGCTAATGATCCTCCCAGCACATCAAATTCCGCAAGCTCATACTTGAAGAATCCCGGTATCGCCATTGGGATCACTCTCCAACTCTTACAACTCAATCTTGAGGGTTTATCAAACAGCCAAGTGATATTTAATCAGGAACTCTATGACAGAGGTAGAGACAGAATCCAATTCTCCAGGGCAGCATTCAACTGACCTAAACATTACACTGGCCTTTCTGTTCCTGCAGTTTCCTGCCTCATTCACTCTTTGTTTTCCAGCTTCTGCAACAAATGAGGCACGTGTCCTACAGACAGACTCCACAGCCCTGATTTACACCGAGAGCAGGTTCATCCTGTCCACTGAATAAGGAAGGGGTCCTATGGAAAACATAGCATGTGATGATGTAATTAAAGACTGTCATAATGCATATGCACTGTGGGGTGAGAAGTGGAATTAAAAATGTACATGCAACCTAAATTCATTAATTTCCTAACTTTGGAGCGCTTGACTTTTCAAATTTAACATTCTTTTAACATAGTTTTTGTGCGTGTGCTATACTGTAAACATCTGAATGGGAAAAACTGTTCCTGATGAGAAAATGAAGTCGACTAGGTGCACCAGGAAAGAGAGAGAGGTGGATTAATATCTCTATTAGATAGAACACTCCTGACCTTTCTGATGTTAAAAAAACAATTCATTTATTTTCTTTTTCTGGCCACCTCCCTTCTTCCCTCAGATAATTAGTTTTTAAAGCTGCAGCAGATACGGGAGTAAAAAAGTTAACATGATCTTGTTTCCAGTGCTTTGAATTTAAAACATATTTTACAGTGTTGCTGTATTAGAAGTAGCCTGTATGTGCTTTCTTGAAACCAAAGTACCTTTGATCCCTCTTAGCCATAACAAGAGAATGTTAATGTTTCAGTTGGAGGGAAATTTCAGTTTATTACACTGCTGCTAAAAATATTCTATTTTTTGTTTGAATGAAATACTCAGGGGTTCTCTTTCTGATGCCTCTATGATGTTACAGTCCCATTAGACCATTTGATCACTGTTTTCAACAGACAGGAAATAGGAAATAGT
Source organism: Chelonoidis abingdonii (assembly GCF_003597395.2). Lineage (NCBI taxonomy): Eukaryota > Metazoa > Chordata > Testudines > Testudinidae > Chelonoidis > Chelonoidis abingdonii. The sequence goes on from NC_133771.1 coordinate 145,791,385, forward strand.
TATAAAACTAGCTTATATTTAAGTCGAACATAAAACACTATTGGTTACGTACATACACAGATTTTTAAACAATAAAATTACCATACGCATATTACAAAAGGTAAAATGTATTCTACATATAACAGGAACATCTATATATGATTTCAAAAATCAACAAAAACAGATTACTTTTCCTTACCTAAGCCTATGTCTTACAAGACTCACTAAGAGCCTCTCACAGAGACATAAGTCATCTAAGAGGCATCACTTGGTATACCTTCACACTCGTTGTAGAATTTGCAATGCTCCCTTTTAAGTCTTTCAAGTTATTTCACAATGAGAGACATAATTTGAGACTACAACCTCACTCAGATGATTCAGGAGCACCTGTTACCTCTTATTCCCTCTTTAAAACACACAGAGTCAGAAAACCAAACATTTATTTGTTTGGGCATCCAGTTCCCTGTCTACTTTGGGAGCACTAAGTCTTGATGTAAACAGCTGACAAAAAGTGCATCCATGTTTGTAGATGCAATAGAACATGCATCTACATTTGGACAGGCACAATAAACCATTCTTCAGGTTCTATGGCAACTGACTGTAATGATCTTACATCACGTACTGGCTATGAGGAAAAGTCTATAAAAGTCTTAGACTAGGAGTTTCTCATCTGACAGTGCTGAGGAGATGGCAGGAGATGAAAATGCCTCAGAAAAGCAAGCAACATTTTGGGCTAATGATTATGCACCCTAAAATAATGCAACCTGAGGCAACAGTGCTCAGCAGGGGAAATGCAGAACCTTTCACCTTGGCCCTTATGCACCAAGCAACTGAGGGCAGGTCTACACAAACACTGCAGCAGTGCCACTGTAGAGCTTCAATGAAAATGCTACCAACACTGACAGGAAGGCTTCTCCCATCAACGTAAATATTCCACTTTTGTGAGAGGTGGCAGCTATATCGATGGAAGAAGTCCATCCATCAACATAGAGCCGCCTACAAAAAGAGTTAGGTCAGCATAAAAATGTTGCTCAGGGGTATCGATTTTTCACACCAGTGAGTGATGTAGTTATACTGACATAAGTTTATAGTGTAGACCTGGTCTAAGAATACCCACAAAAGGGTGATGAAGGACCCAAAATAACAGGGTGTAAAGTCTACTGCATTATAAAGTAAATAAGTTATGTTTGGAAAAAGCAAAATTCCTTTGTAGCATAGCACAGAAGAAAATGTTACCCAGATGAAAAAAGTAGTTAGATCCGCCCAGAAGTTTGATACCAGACCAATTATTTGTCTGTATTCATAAACAGGACAACCCCTGCTGTTTGTTTCATCCTGTAGATTTTCACTCTTGTAGATTTCACAATTTCTCATTTGCACCTGACTCAGTACGCAAATAGCGATACAGCATCAGACATACGATACAAAATGCACAGATGGCCAGACAGGAAGATAGATATCAGTTACCTTCTGCCTAAAGGGAAAAATCTCTTAAAAACATCAACACCTGATGATCTGCCTTAACTCTAAGACCTTTTGATACATAGCTCCTTAAATATTATCCAAACTAAGATTTCAGAATAATTATGACGACCAGTAGGCTACTGGCTCTTGGTAGAGACCTCACATGCCACCCTTGATGAACTATTATGCAGGTATCTCATGCAGGGGATCCCGATAAAACTCTATGCACATCCTGCGCCTTCTGCCAGTTGGCACCAAGGTGTCCCAGGGTCACAGGTTGCCACAGGGGCTGAGATAAACAAAGATTATTCAGATCTCCCCAGGTCTTGGCTCTATGACAGGGACGAATACCTTAAGTTTACTTACATTCTAAACTGGAGCAACATGGTTTGAGAAGTGAATAATGCATACTTAACTTATTTTTTCTCACTTTCAGCGCTGTTGTCAGTCAGTCCTTTCCTTGTACCCCCTTGCACCTGTGGATCTAATTCTAATCTATTAAACCAGTGTAAATCTAATGCAGGGGTAGGCAACCTATGGCACGTGTGCCGAAGGTGGCATACGAGTGGATTTTCAGCAGCACTCACAGCCTGGGTCCTGGCCACTAGTCCAGGAGGCTCTGCATTTTAATTTAATTTTAAATGAAGCTTCTTAAACATTTTGAAAACCTTATTTACTTTACATACAACAATAGTTTAGTTATATATTATAGACTTATAGAAGGAGACCTTCTAAAAACATTAAAATGTATTAACGGCACACACAACTTTAAATTAGAGTGAATAAATGAAGACTCGGAACACCATTTCTGAAAGGCTGCCAACCTTTGATCTAATGTAATTCCAGAATCTTTACTGGAGTTCACTTTGGTGTAACAGAAAAATTACTGCATCATATATTTTTTACGAGAGCATCTTCCTGTTCAGGAATTTGCATACCACTGGAATACTCGTTGATGTCTATTTGGCTGAATGCTCCAGTCAGTTGAGTGTTCACTAATTTGCATGACAAAACAAGCTCCTCTTTTAACCTGTAATCACAGCTAACAGTGATTTCAGTGATTTCTTGGAGTGCAAAGAGACACATGGATTTTGAGTGAGCAATAATTCAGTAGACAGGAGAGTACCTCATTAATTAAATCTAGGCTCTAGAATGCATATTATGATTTAATTGTATATGTAACCATTTGTTTCCAATACTTCTGCCTGGCATTACTTGAATCTCTATGCTTTATTAAATAAATTAATACCTAATTTCCCTACAAACAGATCTAAATTCTGTGTGTTAAGCTGAGCGGTGATCTGAGATGGAGTTGATAAACCGGGGCGTGCTGTTGCTTTGACATTAGCACATCTGTGAATGTCCAGCAGACCAGGGACTGGACACTCCAGAGAGATGCTCAGAGTCCTCAGAAGTGCTAACCTGCAGAGTGACAGTGGGTCCTGAGAAGCCTAGAACAGAGAGCTTGTTTTGCCAGTGGGATTGAGGAGCTGATCCACAGCAGGCACAGACAAGGCTTCCTCATGCTAAGGGCATGATAGCAAGGTGCTTCTCAACCCTGGGAACTCTGAGAAGCATTACCCGCCCCTAACTACACAAAAGTGTCAGGAAACCAAAGAATAAATGGAACATACTCTTTGGTTTAATAGGCTACTTTTGAGAACATGTGCCCTGCTGCAATCTCACACCTCAGCGAGGTTGGTAACTCTCCAGATTTAGCCAGACCCCCACAAAAAGGGATTAAGCATGATTAGTCCTTCCTTTTAGTTCTACCAAAACATACTTCTTTCTTACCTGCACAATGTTTTTCTATCCATCTGTCTCATTCAAAAACATAATATGGTTATGAATAACCACATTTAAGAAGGGAACCGCACAGAATCAGAACTCTTTTTACTTACTATCCAGACCCACAAAAGAAAAAAGGCAAAATGTGAACTTTTCTTCCTTTGAGTATAGGGCAGAATCTGTGTTTCTAGTCTGTTAAGGACTGGAAACTGCTGAAAAAACAGTTTATTTGTAGGATCCAAGAAATCCAGTAAACAAAAGCAGTTTTTTTCCTTACTTCTAGAAAATATAGAAATGTTGAAGTGCAGTTTTACTCACTGAGGTAATTTTTCATAGAAGTGAGAATCAGGGCAAGTAAATAGCCAGTTATTTTCCTATATAATTTTGGGGCCCCCAGCTGAGGCCCTTCTTTTTGCCAGTGGAACCCTGCAGTAGACCTGTAGATCATCTCCAGGAACAAGGCCAGGTAGGATAGCAGAAGTTGCAGTAGCCCTAGGAAAAGACAGAAGGAGAAGGAGGAGCAACTGACTCCGTGTCTCAGACCAGGGAGATTCATTCATCCAAGAATGAATAGAGGGCACAGGACACAGAGCCATATCATCTTCCCTTCTTCCAGTGGTGGATCTCTGGACTGTCTGGAGTGAGAAATTTGGCCAATCTGCAGGTCACATGAGGAGAAGCTTGTTCAGTGCTCAGGAACAGGTTATCAGACTCCCCTGTATCACTTTCGCCTTTCAAGTTTTTGGCAGGGAATACTTCCCCCTATATTTCTATTACAGGGCTAATGCAAGTGCCCTTCTCAACCCTTCCAGCTGTCAGTTTCATTCCCTGGTGGATGGTGGGTGTTTCTCCTGGAGCACAGTGGGTGCAGAAAATTCAAATGGAGAAAGGCTCAGGTGCTCTTCTTCAGCTCCCTCTGTCATCCTTTTACTTTTTTAAGAAGTTCAGGGGGTAGAAGATGTTTCTCCCCAGACCTCCCCTAAAACATTTGTGTGTAGGGAAAGGGAGGAAGAAGGAATAAGGAAATGCCCCCAACAGATGTTCCTTCCTTCCCTCCTCTAATTTTCTTAAGGTCTCTGCAGCCTCTACAGCTCCAGCTGGCCTCACCCCCTTGCTGAAGATGTACAAGTCTACCTGAAAAAGATTTCAGTCTGTAAACGGGGGGGGGGGGGGGGAGGAGACTACTTGTGACATAAGTGAAAAAAACATTGACTTGAAAATTTCACCTATTAATGATGATAAAACACTTATACTATTAAGGCTATAATCTTTAAAATGTAATTATCTACAGAGTCCCTTTATGTGGACTGCTGCTGCATTCAGAAGTACTGAGGTAGTGAATGTGCTGTTCAATGTTTTTGTACTTAATTTTCCATCTGAGCATTCAGAGAATTCTCAAACTATAAAACCCTACTCTAAAAACTGTTAAAAAGATAGTCAACTGTTAGTTACCATAGTTACTATAATAAAAGAAGGTTAAGGATTCATCAGAGGTTGGTTTTCTATTTGCTTCTCATCACAGACAATAAGACCATTTTGCAAATATTCAAGAATAAAAGTCAACAGCAGCTAATTTTTACGTTCATAATCTTATAATGTTCATTAAAAAGGAATCAATTCTCAGACTCCCTGCTAATATACCCTACATGAGGGAAAGGCTAAATGTAAATTTATTTTAGGCTATATCTACATTACAGCCTATGTCAGCAAAAGTTAAGGCGCTCAGGGGTGTGAATTCCACCCCACTTGAGTGACATATGTTACACTGACATAAGCATTCATGAGCTGATGCTGCTCACGGGTGGTTTTTTTAAAGTTGGTACAGTTGCTCCACAGCAGTGCTGTACATATATAGACATACCCTTACTATGATTAACATTTTGATTTAGTCTAAATATTTTCAAAGTAAGATTTTCAAATTAAAAGGTAAAAAAAAAAAAAAAATCAACTCGGCTTTCAAATGACATCAAATAGTGTTGCCTCATGAGAGGACAAAATATGACAGCTTGCTAATCTACTATGCCCTTTGAAGTTCAGGGAAGTGAATTAAGGGTAGAAACCTTTTGCAGTCGTCCCATATTTCAATTCATCCAGACTAGGCTGTCTACATAGCAAGTGACGTAACAGTTTATCGAAAGTACCTACTTTGCACCTGGTTGTTAAGGAAATGTAATTTTTTAAAAGGTAAGATTTTAAGCACCTTTCTTCTGATAAGTGGGCATTGTGACTCTTGGTAATGAATATGCCCAGCAATTTAAGTACCTGAGTGGGCACTAAGTCATCCTGTCTTGGTATAAAATGGAACCATTGCCCTGCAGAAATTACATAATAGATTTGGGGCCCAAATATGTCACATTGTATAATTCTATTTAAATGAATCAAACATAAAATTGGAATTACACAGTGGTGAATGAAATTAGATCCCTTTGGTGTCTTGGGCTGTGCTCTTCCCCATAAGAACCATAGTAAGTACTTCATCTAAGAATGGATTGATATGAGTATCCTTTTCCCTTAAAAATCCAATAGAGATTATCATTATCTTGGTCTAATTCTTCAGAGATGTCAAAAGATCAGAAGGATGAGCCTTGTTTTGTAGTGTAGCATTTGGCAACTGAATCTCAGGAACCCTAAATGAGAGGGTGTGAGGATAATATGGAGAAGATGCTTTAGTGCATTTCTTCCATCTTGAATCTGAACTTCTTGGAGCAATTTTAGGTCCTGCCTGGAAGAGATCTTTTCAGGTACTGTAAAGAATATGATCTATACCAGTGCCTTAAGGAGGGCGAGGCGAATGTGGCACTTGCCTCAGGTATACAGAGCCTAGGGGCGCAAGTGTCAGCTGCTCTCTCCGGGGCTGCTGCTGCCTCTATGGCAACCATAGACGCTGGCTGGCAGAGAGCTGAGCCTGAGTGCTAGCGAACAGCTGGTTGCTGCAAGTCAGGAAGGGGAGGGGTAGGACAGAAAGGCACACATATGCTTCTGAGATGTAGCCTTCCCTGGCACTCACCTGGAGGAAACGCTGAGGGGGCTTCCAGTGGGAATCAGGATCATCGGCAGTGGACCTCACTCATCACCTGAGCAGCTGCTGGGGCTTCGGTGAGTGTTTGACCCTGTGATCCGCACAGACACACCCCAGCCATCACTCCTGCAAACTGGGCAAGGGGCAGCCCCATCCACCACCCCCTGTGAGACATGTGACGGCAGTGCCCTCCCCCCAATCCCACACCCCCTCTCTGGCTCCCAAACTCCATCCCAGAGCCTGCATCCCAGACTCCATCCCAGAGCCCAATCTCTTAACGGTCCTACACCCCAATCCCCTGCCCCAACCCAGGGCCTACACTCCAGTCCTCCTCCCCCTATCCAAACTCCCTCACAGAGCCTTAGGCAGATGGGCGGCAGAGTTGGGGGTGGGAGTGGGCTTTGAGTGTTCTGGACACCACCAGAATTTCTACAAACCTACTGCCCCTGATACTTGGAGGGGGGAGTGAGGAGGCAAGTTGGTGCATGGAGAGGGGCATCCATTTTCAGTATTTTAGTTTTTGGTACTACATTGATTGACTGCTGTGTGCATTAATATCATGATCCCCTGGGTCTTTGAATGAGGCTTTTTACTTGGGGCGGGGAAGTGAGGAGGCGAGTGAATTGGTGGCTGGAGTGGGGCAAATCTCCCAGATTAAAAATCTGGGACTGTGTCCCTTGGTCCTTTTTGCTGCTTCTCTCTGGGCTGAGGGTTGTCCCAATGCTGCAAAGAGGGTGTTCCCAAAGGAAAATGCTTGCTTCTAACCCCTGAAGCCAGCCCACTTGACAAGTTTGATTGTCCTTGATCTGGCTTCCAGCCCCTCTCCAAGGGTTGCAGCTGTCTGGAGGTGCCTGCCTTCCATGCCTTCCTCATTCACATCTCATTCATTCAACAGGGCAATTGATTACAAAGAGAGGGGGAGATCTTACTCTACTTCTAGCAAAAAGACATTTTTCTTTTACCTTAATTATACTGCCTTAGAGGCCTGCTATAACATATTACCAAGGTTCAAAGTCATATAAAAGTTATACAAAAATGCATAATGCAGAGATTTATCTACAACTGCATTGATTGACTGCTGTGTGCAGTAATATAGTGACCCCTGGGTCTTTGAATGAGGCTTTATACTTTGGGGGGGGGCAAGGAGGTGAGCAGCGAGTCGGGGCGAGCGGGAGGGCAAGCGGTGGGTGGGCAAAGAGGCAAGCAGTGAGCCAGCAGGGGTTCTAGGGGTAGGCATGGGGGTTTCTGGCAGGGGGAGGGAGAAGGTGAAAGGAGGGGAGTGGTGGGTGGGGGACTGACTAGGTGGGACACAGCAAGTCAGTGGGGGATAGGGGGTGAAGAGGGGCGTGATGGTGGGGCCAAGCGGGGAGGGGGTGGGTCCTATTTTACTGTGTGATCTGGTCACCCTATGCATGCTGTTTCTCCCTCCCCCCTAAACCTTCCTTTTTGGCTGTGATGTTATTGAGATTATCTGGGACAGTATAGAACATGGGTGCAACCAAAGTCCTGTAGTGGCACCAAATCTTGTATAAAGGTGGTTAAATGAGGTGTCTGAGACAAGGTTATGGTTTGCTGGTTATAATTATGCTCTCTTTACGTGTGTATCATTTTTGTAGTTGAAGTTATGAAGGTTGGATCTATACTGTCTGTATTTCAAACTTATTCTATGCTTCTGGGTGACATCCCAGACAAGCTGATGTCAGCTCTGCCTAGCCTGCTTGATGGCCTATTAAGGACCTTCAGATATACAAAAAGGAAGATTACTTACCAAATCAGAGTGTGAATGTTGTAATCCTCTATGAGTTTACTGTAAGAGTGCCTTTAGCCAGAATCCACCTTGAATGGAATGGTACTCAGTATGAAGTTATAGCTGGCGTAAGGAAGTTATTGCCTAAAGATCTTTTGATTGGGGAAAATGTTAAAGCTTTGTTCAGTCCAGGTAGCCAGTCACAGGACAGGAATGATCTTAAACCTGTGTCTGTTATGGGCAATGATTTGCCTGGGGAGGGTTACTCTCCAAAGGTTTGTCTGAGGAAATGAGCTGTTTGTCTGTAAATGAAGTTTCTAAATGTCCTTCTAATGTCTCAGAAGTAAATCTGAAGTTAAATCAAGAGCAGAAAGATCTCACTTGTCAGGAAAATGTTTCTCAGGAGCAGATTAAAGTGGATGGTCAGGTGAAAGCCCTAACTGAGGAAGGAAAGGGTAGATTTTCGATGGGTGATCGATTGTTGGCTAATACAACTTGTAAAAGTGAACCTGAAAAGGGTAACTGTGATTTGCTGGAAGTAGCTCGGTGTAGTGAGAACAGCTGCAGTTTATCTGCTGGGAGTGGCAATGCACTTGGTAAGGAAAGTCTGGATGAGCCTAGGCAGCCTTGTGAGCTGATGGCTTTATCTAATCAGCAGTTTGGGAAGGCAAGGATAGTGGAAGATGGGTTTGTTTCTGCGGGGCGGACGGCGCTGGGTGTGTGTGTTTCAGGAAGGAGGGGGTAGGCGGTGCTGGGGTGGGGACAATTTTATATTCTTGCCTCGGGCGCAAAAATAGCTAGTTACAGCTCTGATCTATACCACAAAATGTCTCTTGATCAGGAACCAGTCATTAGCCCTTGTCCTTAAGAAGTGATACACAAACGAACCTGAGGAGACAACTTCTATGGGTGTGGTTCCTGGGGTTCTGGGAAAATCTTTTTCTACCAAATATCTTGCCTAAATTATTTACCCATTTGATCAAGAGTTACAACATTATTTTATAACAAGCCAAGGTCTTCTCAAGAGGAGCGTTTCAGTGATGGATGGATGAAGGCGGTGAAGGGAAGGAGTCAGAATGATACATTTTGCTGTCCTGTCCTTCCTCTCTTCTGTCTAGACCATCTTTTGCTGTAGCTCTCATATGGTATCTAGAAGAAATAAAGCTATGAAACGACTGTCCTGGTCTTTACTAGGCCCTAAAGTTCCTTTTCAGTTGTTTCAGTGACATTACAGATTCTCTCTTTTAGGATGCAGTATGTCAAGTGACAGATGTCTTTTTGATACTATGTTAACTGCCACAATCATTGTTGCAAAACTCAGGAGGTAGAGAAGCATCCACTTCAAATGACAATGCTAAACAGATTTTTTGTAGAATAGGTCTAATCCTCTTGACTTCCACTGAGCATCTTTCATTTAAGTTGCTCCTCTGTGCAAAAAATGCCTCTGCAAAAACACATTGAGGTAGTCAGTGCTGATGGGATCTTTGTAGAACTTCTCTGCCAAACTCTAACTACTTAGTCATCAGCGTAGTATTCTGATAGCTCCTGAAGTAATTAATGCATGCATCTGATGTTTGGGCTATGCAAAGTGGGTTAATCACATGGTTCATTACGTAATATAGTTCCCGCGGCTATATTGCTGAGCTGATTGTGGAGGGGTAGAAGGATCATTTTGCTTCCTTTACTGCAGTGACATAATCTTGTAAGAGTTGTTTATGCTGTTGGATTCAAGATGCCTTTTGTATCACTGGTGCTCTCTTTCTGCCTGTGTACTTCCATCAGCATCTATGCACCATGGTGATCATAGGAGAGTGAGCATCTTGGGGCCCTCAAAGTGTCGGTGATAGCAGACCTCAGGTCACTGTACTGACTATTCAGAGACTTGGCTTTTTATTAGCTGGCTTGTTCTCCTAGCTAAAATGTAAAATTTTAGCTTTTAGCTTTAGTTTCTATTTCTATAAGATAATCAAGACAAATAGTCAAGATTGATTCCCTGACTACTGTAAAGTGAATTATTTTTAGCCCCAAAATATTGTACTGTCTTCTGTATTTTTATCCCTGTATTTTCTAGTTCTACTAGTGAAGGTGGAGTTAACTTTTTTATTGAAGACAAACATCTAGCTTTCTAGTGACACTGCCAACAGAAAGGTTGTGCTGAAAAAATAGGCTGTGCTATAACTAGAGTCATACTGCAGTTTGTAGAGCAGTTATCTGTTCAGCACATTCAATTTATTTGATGCATCAGAGATTTTGTGGTACTAAAATAGCTTAAGCAAAAGCAAGCATCTGAACTGACTGACTCATTCTGCCTTCAAGCTTTTATTGTGGTAGAGTTAACTGGGGATTATATGGGATTTTCTGAATGTTGCATATGTACATCAGATGACTCCAGATTATAAAATCTAGCAGTTGTGGCCTTTTCAGACACCTGTATAAAATTAGGCTTATGCACGTATGTCTCCTTCACCATGGATATGATGATGTATTCAAGTTGATAATCACATAAACTAATTAATTACATACAAAATATTTTAACTACTGAGATATTATATAATTTGACACATTCTACTGCTAGAGTCAAAGATGGTAGGTAATTCAGATATTGAGATGCATCTTTCACAATCAGTGATGCTGGGCAGAAAGGGGAAATGCTTGAAGAATTTCTACCCCTTGACACAGTACAATATATGATTTTATACATTTTGGAAGTAGCAGGAGAAGTGAATAAGGATAACTGCTGTTGTAGGCCTCATCAAAGTCCAGGCACTGACATAACACTATCACCTGAAAAGTGTATAAAATTAAAACTTTGCTTATAAGAGGAGACCTATTAGCAGGTTCAGCACAAGGTGGACTTAATAAAAAACGTCTTCTGCTGTGTCCCTTATGGAATAATTTGGAACTTTTTACAGTTGATTGTAACAGCCAAGTCCACAGATGTAATTTTTTTTAGATATACAAGATGTTTGTTCCAAGCACAAGTGGAGCAAACCCTATATTAAATATATATAATTACAACAAAATTATATATATTGCACAAAACCATTGGAGGCTCAAAACTTTACCTTGTTAAAATAGCAAATTTGCCGTAGCTAATGATTCTGCACTGGCACAGGTGGACTAGCTGAGCTAGTATTTCTTTTCCATCACTAAAGAGTCTCATAGATAACGACATGGTTGTTTTACAAGACACCACTCTTCCACCAAACATTCATTTTTTACATTTGAGCTAATAGCAAAAACAACAAAAAAAACCTTGTAGAACATAAACACATGACTATTTTAAAAAAACAAAACACTCTTATTGAACCAAGTGACATCTTAGAAGGGGATTTCATTTATATCAGAGTTGTCATACTCACTAAATGGAGAGGGTGTAATTCCCATTTTAATTATGTTCCAGGCCAGGACATATATTTAGGGCTACACACTACTCTCAGTTCTCAGCAGAGCTCCCAGTGATGATATCAACAGATTTGTACAAAGGCAAAGGTAGAATATGGCCTTCAAGTCAATATATCTTTTATGTATTATGCTCTCAGAATTGTAGTCACAACCAGAATTACTCAGTGGGGGAAAACATCCTAGCTTTTTAGGACTACGACTAATTTCTGCTCTTTGTTTCTCTTCTTTCCCATTCTCTTTTCTCTGTTTCTTGCCTCCCTTCCTTTCATTCCACTGGCTTTCATGCCGCAGAAAGTGATGTAACAGAGGAGGAAACTGAAAGGTGGCAAATTCAAAAATGATAAGGGGAAACTCATTCACATGATATGTGATTAGAGTGTGGAAATGACTGCCAAAAGATATCACTGAGACCAAGGATTTGGCAAGATTCAAGTGGAACTGGACTTCTATATGGGTAACAAGTTTATCCAGAGATGATGATAAATTCTTAAAAAAAATTAACGTAGGAAGAGATAAACCTCATGCTTCAGATTTTAAACTGATGTCACAATTTCAAATTATTAGAGATTAGGAAACGTCTTACCTGGGAGCAAATTATCCCTCATCCACTTACTGTATGATTTTCTTGCACCTTCCCCTGAGGCACTGAGTGCTGGCTACTGTCAGAGGCAAGTTATTAGACTAGATGGACTCTGGTCCTGATCCAGAATGGCAATTCCTATGTTCTATTTCCCATCGACTTCCCATTCCATTGGTTAACAAGATCAAAGCAACAACTGTTGACATGTGAAGTGTCATTGTAACTGTTTATAATTAACATCTCAATAAAATGAATGGAGGGATTAGGAAGGGGGAAGTTCACCCCACTGACGGTCTTAGTTTCCAGCTGTCTACAGATACAGGAAAACAAACGCTGCTTTAAGATAAGGGCATGTATACACATAATGCTTGTCTATATGGTGCATTAGTCTACACTACAGGAGTGTAAATTCTAATGTGCAACATGCTAGTGCACACTAACTGGCTCACGTGGACCCTGCTGGCACACCCTAACAATTCCCTAATGCTGTTAATATGTCCTTAATGTGCACTAGGGAACCTTCAGTGTACACCAGCAGCATCTACATGAGCCATTTAGTGTGCAATATGTTAGCATCCACTAGAATTTACACCCCTCTCATGCAAACTGATACATCATGTAGACAAGCCCAGAGATATTGCACCAATGTAACTAAATCAGTGTCCTATATCAATTCTGTTAAATTAGTGCAACACTTTTGTGTGGATGCTCATACAAACTGGTCATAAGAGTGGCTAATATCAATTTAGCTTAATTTGGTTTGTTACAAAATTAACAATAGACCAAGTTCTCTTACGTGTTTCTGCGATACTTAATACAATGGGGCCTCCATCCTAAATGAGACCTTTGGATGCTACCAAAAATACACATCTCTCAAAAATGGTAGATCCTATGTTTTAATACTTATTATGGGTTTGTGTTAAACAATTTGTGAATACCAACATAGTTTTAAATAAATGGTTAAATTATTCTGGACATAGAAATGCCTATATATATTTCCCTGTATAATTTTGGTCATCTTTTTTTTTTTTTTTTTTTTAAAAAAGGATAAGGATGGAAAGGTTCAAAGTGTGAAGCCCTGACTTATACACACAGGATTTCAGATATAGATCCACACACTTAAAAGGAAGTGGCAATATAACCTCAGCTTACAAAAGATCCCGCTGTATACATGCATCCCAGTATTGTGTTACCCTTTCCAAAACTTCATTCAATTTATTATCCACTATCACACGAAGTCTGTCTTCATCAATCTTCTCTACGGAATACTCCCTTATTTTATATCTATGTAATAATTTTAGACACTCTTACACTTCGGTCATTCTGTGTTATCTAGATTGCTCAACAGACATGTTCACTACCATTTATTTGACGTATTTCCCATATACTGGCAAGATCCTAGATCAGTGGTTCCCAACCTTTTCGTCTGGTGGGCGCCAGATGAAGGACCATGGCAGTGGTCGACCATCCGCCGAAATGCCACTGATTTTACAATCCTAGACTATCAGGACTGGAAGAGACCTCAGGAGGTCATCTAGTCCAATCCCTGGCTCAAAGCAGGGCCAATCACCAGACAGATTTTTACATCAGATCCTTAAATGGCCCCTCAAGGATTGAACTCACAACCCTGGGTTTAGCAGGCCAATGCTCAAACCACTGAGTTATCCCTCCCCCTACTTAATTCCCTTTCCCCACTTAGTCTGTTACTGTGTCAAAAAAGGGAATGTGTTACTACTGGGGGAATTCTGTGCCATGGCACAACGCAGAATTGTGCAGAAATTAATGTTGTTCATGCAGAATTTCCTTTCCCCCACAGAAATGGGCTCCAGTGCGGCCAGCTGCCATTAAGGGCCACTGGACCTGGCAAAGCCCAGCTTGCACATAGAAGACATTGCTTGGGGGAGGGAGCTAGTGGGTTTCTGGCAGCTGCAGTTCCCAGCATGCCCTGAGGGAAGCAGAGGACAGCGCACAGGAAACTGTGCAAGCCTGGGACTCAGCATCAGGCTGTTTCTCCCTCTGGATCCCTGGGTTCTGCAGGGGAAGGGGCGGGTGTCTGGGCTGGGGAGAGCGGTGTAGGTATTTGGCTTGGGAGGACCCGCGGCTGGGCTCTGGGGGAAGAGGGGTTGTAGGCGTCTGCCCTTCCCACCCCTGGCTGGGGGGAAGGGAGCAATGAAACAGGAACTGGGTTGTCATAGGGGTTTCTTTTAACACTTTACTCCTGGGGGAATTTGTGTGTGTGTCTGTATTGTTACAGCTGTACTTGCTGACAGGTATTTTGAAATAAATTACCAAAATAATTGAAACTGGCGTGTTTATGTAGTTATTTTGACAAAATAAAATTTGCAAAATTTTAAAATATTGTGTGCAGAATTTTTAATTTTTTGGCACAGAATATCCCTAGGAGTACTGTGTCAAAACAGGTAAATGAGATTAGTCTGCTATAATCTGTATTGCTATGACAATGTCTCCTTCAGTTGTCCACAAATGTTTTCAGATATTCTTCATGAGATGAAAACCAGGCTAATAGATCAGTAATTTATTACGATGTAAACCTCCTTTCCCATTAAAAAAAAAAAAAAAAAAAAAAAAGGATGAACAGTTTAGTTCCTCTGTTATTTGAGCCTCACTGGGTTTCTATGATCTGCCAAATATTATTGCCAACAGTTCCTATGGTCTTTTTAGACAATTCCTTCTCGACTCTAGGGTGCATCTCATTTTGTGCTAAAGATTAATATATTTTGTAGTTTAGAACTAAATTGCAATAAAGAGATGGCAAAAGAGAATGTATTAGATTTCCTATTTTATGTATTTATTTTTACTTTGGCTCTCACTGGGTTTCATTTCCCATGCCCTTCCTATTAAAAAAATAATATCTATTTAGGACTTCTGCCATCTACAAGTCTAATATTATTTCCAATTCTCTAATCCTCAGAGGCCCTCCTTTTAGCCTTTTATTCTTCCTTCTCCCTTGATGTTTTTGAATACGTTTCTCTTCATTACTTTGAACAACAGGATTTCATTTTTACCCTTATCACTTACAAATCTTTTATAACATTGTTTTTTCACCCCTCTCCCACATTCTCTTTATGCTTCAATCCTTTTAGTGAAAATATGGATTTTTTCTACCACGTTTTGTCGTCTTATTTGGATTGTTTCCCTTTTGGATTACAAAATCAATACCTTTGCATTTGCCTTTTAAAATTCAGGAGTGTTACTTATATTCTTTTATGCATATTCTAAACAATATTACAGAGAAAGGGAGGGAAGAAACCATATAATTTCCCTGTATCTAATCCACATCATAAACAGCGTGTCCGATTTCTGAACGTATTAAAAAAATTAACCAGATGATTAAGACAAATAGCATTGCGTTAAATATAACGGATGAAACAGAAAGCATACAACATCCAAGATCAAGGCCAGAAATATCAACCAACATATCTGCAAAAGTAAATCACTACAGTTAGAAGCAAGTGATCTTGGTCAGGCCATTGAACACTCTGAACAATCAGGTCATCTCGCAGATGGAAATTTTTCTTATGACTTCAGTAATTCAAATAAACATAACTGCTTTTCTGTCACATGTATGTAACAAACTATTAGCAGCTTACAATGTTCTTGCCCTCCCCGCACCAGTACTGCGCACCACTGCTCCCTGCAACTTGCCTGGTACAATGAAGACCAAAGGGAACAGAGTCATGTAACTCCACCTAAAGAAACAGAGAAGTGCACCCCCACCCAAAACCATGCTACAGAACAGACCAAAGACAGGCACCCTTCTTTAGCTGGCACCCCTAGAAGTTAGGAACCCTAACCTTAGATAGCTAAATGCTAGAAGATATGCTGATTTTATATTATTAATTTATATTTATAATTCATTTATATTATTATTTTAAACAGCAGTGTCTGTCACGCTTCTCTCATCTTATTTTGAAATACCACATAGTATCCAAACTTGGTATGCAACCTCATTTTTCAAAACAGGATTCAAGAGGAGACACTATGTATAGGATTTCTTGTAGAATGTTTTGATTGAAATATTTAAAATAGATTGCAAGTTGTATTAAGAAGTTGGTTGGTTAGTACTTACTACAGAAACTGCAACTCCATAGGTGATAAAAACTTTAGTCTTAACAATATTATTTTAAATAAAATCCTATATACACAGTGTGACAGACTGCACCCTTACGTCATCACTTTTACAAGACTATGATAAATTCTACACAAAGTATGCCTTGTGAGGTATCATTTGAAAACTCAATCTACTGAACGTTATTGTCCTGGTAAAATGTGCGTAGCAACATTGTGCGTAAAGTTATAAGATTTTACTGTCAAACATAGCTGTTTAGAAAAGCAGCCCAAACCAGTTACTCAGAGACAAAACATTAGCCAGCACCTCAGCCAAGTGTCAACATAATCGAAGTGGACTATTACAGGGTTAAGTGGCCATTCTTTGCAGGAAGAAGGATATGAGAAAAAATTTACATCTTGGCAGACTAACTTACTGTCACCTGAACCCCAACTGGAGATGATTCTTAAGAGAGAAAGGAACGATATTAAAATGAGGAACAGCGGATACAAATCACATCTCTCTCCTCATCTCTATTCACGGCATCAACGTTTGGAAAGAGAAAAGAGGCATCACTGAACTGGGCAAGTGGTCCTGGGTGAGAGATACAGCCAGACTGCTGCATGTGGTGAGAAAAATCTTTTTTTCCCCCCAAGTTCACTTATTTGTTAAATTAGGTATTAGTTTGTGTTTTACCCTTTATTTCTTTGTAATCAATTCTGACTTCTATGCCTCAATACTTGTAATCACTTAAAAATCTATCTTTCTTAAACGTGTTTTAGTGTTTTATCTGCACCAGTGTCTGTTCGACTTGCAGTGTTTGGGAAACCCCACTTGAGGTAACAGACTTTGTGCTTATTGTTTTCTATTAATGAAATGACAGACTCTCTTTGAGCTTGTACTGCACAGAAGGAAAGAGCTGGGCAGTACAAGATGCACATTTCTGGGGACATGCCTGGCAATGGGAATTTACAAGTGTCACTCTGCAATAGAATTCAGGAATGGCTGGCTAAAAGTACTCATATACACCTCTACCCCAATATAACGTGGTTCTCGGGAGACAAAAAAAATCTCACCGTGTTACAGGTGAGACTGTGTTCTATCAAACCTGCTTTGCCCCCTCGATCCTTCTTCTCTGGCCGCCCCCTCCAGAGATCCCCATCCCTAATCACCCCCAGGATCCCACCCCCTACCCACCCCCCTGTCCCCTGACTGCTCCGAACCCTATCCACCCCTCCCTGCCCCCAACAGGCACTCACCAGAAGCGGTGGGAAGCGGAGCAGTCCGCTCCACCCTGCCAGCTCCCAGCCACAGTGCTTCGCTTCCCGCCATTGGTGAGCGCAGAGAGGTTGGGGAAAGGATGCCCCCCTGCACTCACCTGGAGCGGGAAGTGGAACGACGCGGCCCCAGTCTGCTCCGATTTCCTTGCCCTGGCCCCAGCCGTGTCGCTGGGGGGCAGCTTGGGAAAGGTCCTATGCTCACCTGCAGTGGGAAGTGGAGCGCCACAGCTGGGAGCTGGCGGAGTGGAGCTGGCTGGGGCTGGGCTGCTCCACTTCCTGTCACCGGTGAATGCGGGGAGGTTGGGGAAAGGACGCCCTCCCCATACTCATCTGTGGCAGGAAGCGAAGCGCCGCAGCTAGGAGCTGGCAGAGTGCAGCGGGCTGGGGCTGGGCTGCTCCGCTTCCGCCTCTGCTGGTGAGTGCGGGGGGGAACCCTTCCCCCAAGCCCCCTCCCCCGAGTGACACAGCTGGGCCTGGGGTGAGGGAAGCAGAGCAGACTGTTCCCGGCCCCTCCACTAATCCCCCGGGCCACTCTGGGACTGCGGGGCTCCCAAAAGTGCCCTCCCACAGCCCCTGCCCCCAGACCCAGGGGGAGAGCCCCTGACCACCCTCGAGACCCTCTGCCCCTTATCAAATCCCTCAGCCCCAGCCTGGCCCAACACCCTTAACATGCTGCTCAGAGCAGCGTGTCAGAGCTTTATCATGTTGTATGAGAAGCCACATTTTATCGGGGTAGAGGTGTAATTCAGCTGGAAGGAATTTTTGCAAGCTAGAGAGAGAAGGAGCTGTTCTCATGGCAAAGCAGTGTAAAAGGCACCCCAATTGGAGAGTTGAAGGGACACAGCTGTCCAACAGTCCAGACTATAACCTGGAGAATGTTACACACAAGTTTTAATGCTCCAGGACAAATTCTGATTGACTTACAGCCAATTAATTTCAGTGAGGTTGCAACAGGTGCAACTCAATGCAAAATTTAGCCATAATAAATGAATAACCTAATTATCTGCAATATGGTCTAGTAAAATAATTACAATGTGATATTTTAAAGATTTAATTGCAGATAAAAAGTACTCTAGTATGACTATGAAAATATTCAAATGACCAACTGAAACAACATCTTACTTTTTTATGTCTATCATTGACAGCTACAACATTTAGACAAATAGAAGTTAAACTGAACACAGAAGAAAATGCCTTCTCATTAAAGTCGTGCCTCATTAATTATGATTCTGGCTTATACGTCATCCCAAAATAATAATTCTAAAGACCAAATTCTACCCTCATTTATACCTCTATAATGTAATTGATCTTTGATTATCAGCAGGTAAGTATGCCCAGTGGTCTGTGATGGGATGTTAGATGGGGTGGGATCTGAGTTACTACACAGAATTCTTTCCTGGGTGCTGGCTGGTGAGTCTTGCCCACATGCTCAGGGTTTAGCTGATCGCCATATTTGGGGTCAGGAAGGAATTTTCCTCCAGGGCAGATTGGCAGAGGCCCGGGAGGTTTTTCGCTTTCCTCTGCAGTATGGGTCACGGGTCACTTGCTGGAGGATTCTCTGCAGCTTGAGGTCTTCAAACCACAATTTGAGGACTTCAATAACTCAGACATAGGTTAGGGGTTTGTTATAGAAGTGGATGAGTGAGATTCTGTGGCCTGCATTGTGCAGGAGGTCAGACTAGATGATCATAATGGTCCCTTCTGACCTTAAAGTCTATGAGTCTAACTGAAAACTGTGGAACTGTACAAGTGTAACTGAGGAAGAGTTTGGACCAGCGGTTAGAACATCATGAACAATTCTGAAGATGTATAAGCAGGAATATAATCCAGCTCTCCCTCAGTTACACTTGTACCGTTCCATAGAGCTGCAGTGCTAACAGGAATAAAAGTAGTAGAATATTATTTTAGTCACAAAAATGAGCAGCTATATCTCTGAATACACATGGGAGGAGAGATTTGCAGAGTAAGAAAGAGGCTGTTTTTTACAGAGGCACTTTTCAGAGCATCCACAGTGAAATGCTGATAAGGTGAGAGTAATAACCTTTCAACTACAGTAGGGAGCTCTGAATGTATTTGACAAACATTAGATACCATGTCTGCAGAATAAAAGCTAGATTTTAAACACATCTTCTTTAGTAACAGTCATCTTGTTTCTTCATCAGACATGGAAGTTACTGGAAAAAGCTTACAATGATCAAGGGAAAAAAAAAAATCCACTTATGTACTTTCCCCTTAGTAAATTAAGGCACTACAGAACTACGATGATGCACATTCTTCAACAACACAAACCCATACAACTCTTCAGCTCTATTTGTCAGAATAATCATCCAGGTCATCCAAAGGTGAGACTGGATTTAAAAGAATCTCAGGGAAAACTAACAGTGGAGGAAACTTAATGTCTTTCTGCAACCTTCAGGACTTTCCTCCTGAACATGGAAGATACTCAACAATAAAATTTTTAAGACCATAAACACCAAATAGCCAGAACCAAATAGAGCTTTTGTTTAGAAACATACAAAACAATTTATATATTCTTATGTCTGTCTATTTCAATTTGTGGTCTCAGCTGGCAAGTCGGCTAAGAATTTGTGTGTCATTTTAATTAGATTTTCTTAATTCAAAAGTACATTAGGATTAATACATTACTATTCAGGAGTGTCATAAACAGATAGTTAAGGGTTAATGTCTCTTTTACCTGTAAAGGGTTAAGAACAGGGAACAACACCTGACCAGAGGACCAATCAGGAAACAAGATTTTTCAAATCTCAAGGGAGGGAAAGTTTGGGTGTAGGTCCTTTGTTCTGGTCTCTGTTGCTCTCTAGTCTCTGAGGAGATCACTATCTCCAGGCTTTCTAATCTTCTGTTTCCAAGTTGTGAGTACAAAGGTAGAAAGACAATAGGCTTATATTGTTTTTTTTGTATTTACATGTGTGTAGTTTGCTGGAATGTTTTAAATTGTATTTCTTTTTGGATAAGGCTGTTTATTCATTTTTTTTATTTTAAGCCAATAACCCTGTATATTGTCACCTTGATACAGAGACCATTTTTATGTCTTTTTCTTTCTTTTTTTAAACTTGTTGGATTTTGTTTCTAGTTGGGGCTCAAGGAGATTGAGTCTGCAGCTCACCAGCGAACTGGTGGGAGGAATTGAAACAGGGTGATCTTCCAGGGTCATCCAGAGAGGAAGTATGAGGAGACAAGGGGAGGGGGTTGTTTCCCTTTGTTGTGAGACTCAGGGCATCTGAGTCTTGGGGTCCCCCCAGGGAAGGTTTTGGGGAGACCAGAGTGAGCCAAGCACTGGAATTCCTGGCTGGTGGCAGCGCTATCAGATCTAAGCTGGTAATTAAGCTTGGAGGTCTCCTGCTAGCATCTCATTTTCTGAACTCTAAGGTTCAGATCTGAGTAGGAAAGCTATGACAAGAGTCTTGGTGGATGACCAACTAACCAGAAGCTCCAAGTGTGATGCTGTGGCTAAGGCGGCTAATGTAATACTTGGATGTATAAACAGGGAAATCTTAAGGAGCAGTAAGGAAGTGGTATTACTGAACATGGCACTGATAAAGATCATTACTGAACTATTACTTTTCCTTTCAAAAGAAGGAAACTGAAAAATTAGAAAGAGCTCAGATGAGTTACAACAATTTGAGGTCTGGAAAATCTACCTTAAAATGAGATTTATGAAGCTCAATCTATTTATCTTGTCTAAGAGAAGGTTAAGAGATGACTTGATCATCATCTATGAGCACCTACATGATTCTGATAGAAGACAGCTCTTTAATCTAGCAGAAAAAGGTATAGCAAGATCTAATTGTTGGAAGCTGAAGCTATACAAATTGAGATTGGAAATAAGGTACATGTTTTAAAAAGTTAAAGTTATCAACCTCTGGAACCACTTATGAAATGAGGAGGATTCCTCCATCACTTAGAGACTTTAAATCAAGACTAGGTGTCTTTCTAAAACGTATACTCTCACACAGCACAAAGTTATGCAGTTGATGCAGGAATTACTGTGTGAAATTCTATGTCCTATGTCATTTGGGAGGTCAGATTAGATGACATAAGGGACCCTTCTGGTTTCAAACTCCACAAATATATATTCGAAAAAAGAAAACAGTATTTGGCTATCATGAAGAAAGGTAATATTTTTCTCCAACTCACATAAAAACTTAAATACTTAAGTATAAGAGATTTAATTAACTTTTCCAAATAAGTATTTACAGTTATGGTTTCATTAACCCTGATTACATAATTGTGATAAATTTCTGTGATTCTTACTCAGTGATTTTCATCTTTACAGAGTTTTATAAGTGTTAGTTACATTAGTGTATTCAAAAAAACCACTGCAAATTTGATAACAATCAGTCTGACTAGCTTACAGGTCTTTAATCATATGAGAATTTGGCAAATGGCAAAAAAATTACAGTCACAAGACCAAGTGTCTAATTTAGATTTTAATCTTAAACCCAACAGCTTCCCCCCACCATTACAGTGCTGTGTTTATTTCTATTTTCCTACGCCAGCAATAGACTTATAAATATTACAGTGATAGGTGAATGAGACATGTTTTCATGTTAACTCGAAGCTTTTTATGTATGTAAGCGCTTTCCTTAAAGCTTTGTACAATAAGAATGCACTGACATTACTATGGCACAATCTAAACGAAATAAGTGGTAACAAAGGGGGACTTTCCTCAATGGAACATACACAGAAAAGATCTTTTAAAACAAAACCCAACTTATTTTGCCAGCATTTTTCTCTATTTCCCTACTATTATTGAAGATAAACATACTACATAACTCATTTTCTACTGCTTGACCAGGGACAAGTAATAATCCTGTGTTTATAACAAATGTCTGTTAAAGAAGAAGTGATTAAGGTTACAAATTTAGCCTTGTGACCTCAGTACAGCAACAGAAAATGAGATGTTTAGGAGAAAGACTATTTAAACACCATCAGTATTTTTAAGCATTACCAAAAGAGGAAAGTATCAGAGGGGTAGCCGTGTTAGTCTGGATCTGTAAAAGCAGCAGAGAATCCTGTGGCACCTTCTAGACTAACAGACCCTATGCCACCAGCACTCCCAGATATCTCCGTGACACCACTGATTTCCTGAGGAAACTACAATGCATTGGTCACCTCCCAGAAAACACCATCCTAGCCACCATGGATGTAGAGGCTCTCTACACAAACATCACACACACAGATGGAATACAAGCTGTCAGGAACAGTATCCCTGATGATGCCACAGCACAACTGGCTGCTGAGCTCTGTGCCTTTATACTCACACACAACTATTTCAAGTTTGATGACAATATATATCTCCAGATCAGTGGCACTGCTATGGGCACCCGCATGGCCCCACAATACGCCAATATTTTTATGGCTGACCTGGAACAACGCTTCCTCAGCTCTCGTCCACTCACGCCCCTTCTCTACCTACGCTACATTGATGACATCTTCATCATCTGGACCCATGGGAAGGAGACTCTAGAAAAATTCCACCACGATTTCAACAACTTCCACCCCACCATCAACCTCAGCCTGGACCAATCTACACGGGAGGTCCACTTTCTAGACACCACGGTGCAAATAAGTGATGGTCACATTAACACCACCCTATATCGAAAACCTACCGACCGCTATGCCTACCTTCATGCCTCCAGCTTCCATCCCGGGCACATCACACGATCCATTGTCTACAGCCAAGCACTGAGGTACAACCGCATCTGCTCTAACCCCTCAGACAGAGACCAACACCTACAAAATCTCCACCAAGCATTCTCAAAACTACAATACCCGCACGAGGAAATTAGGAAACAGATCAACAGAGCCAGACGTGTACCCAGAAGCCTCCTACTGCAAGACAAACCCAAGAAAGAAACCAACAGGACTCCACTGGCCATCACATACAGCCCCCAGCTAAAACCCCTCCAACGCATCATCAGGGATCTACAACCCATCCTGGACAATGATCCCACACTTTCACAGGTCTTGGGTGGCAGGCCAATCCTTGCCCACAGACAACCTGCCAACCTGAAACGTATTCTCACCAGCAACTGCACACCGTACCATAGTAACTCTAGCTCAGGAACCAATCCATGCAACAAACCTCGATGCCAACTCTGCCCACATATCTACACCAGCGACACCATCACAGGACCTAACCAGATCAGCCATACCATCACTGGTTCATTCACCTGCACGTCCACCAATGTAATATACGCCATCATATGCCAGCAATGCCCCTCTGCTATGTACATCGGCCAAACTGGACAGTCACTACGGAAAAGGATAAATGGACACAAATCAGATATCAGGAATGGCAATATACAAAAACCTGTAGGAGAGCACTTCAACCTCCCTGGCCACACTATAGCAGACCTTAAGGTGGCCATCCTGCAGCAAAAAAACTTCAGGACCAGACTTCAAAGAGAAACTGCTGAGCTTCAGTTCATCTGCAAATTTGACACCATCAGCTCAGGACTAAAAGACTGTGAATGGCTTGCCAATTATAGAATCAGTTTCTCCTCCCTTGGTTTTCACACCTCAACTGCTAGAACAGGGCCTAATCTTTCCTGATTGAACTAACCTTGTCATCTCTAGCATATATATACCTGCCCCTGGAAATTTCCACTACCTGCGTCTGACGAAGTGGGGTATTCACCCACGAAAGCTCACGCTCCAAAACGTCTGTTAGTCTATAAGGTGCCACAGGATTCTCTGCTGCTTTCAAAAGAGGAAAGGTAGACATGTACATTTGTTTTTTGAGCACGATATACACCTCTACCCTGATATAACGCCACCCGATATAACACAAATTCGGATATAACGTGGTAAAGCAGCGTTCCGGGGGGAGGGAGGGCTGCATGCTCCAGTGGATCAAATCAAGTTCGATATAACGCAGTTTCACCTATAACGCTCCTAAGGACAGCGTTATATCGAGGTAGGGGTGTACCTGAATACAGGCCTAGAAGCAGGAATTGCTGGGTGAAATTTTATGGCCTGTGTCATGCAAGTAGTCAGACTCAATAATAATAATGGTCCTCTTTTGCCTTTAAAAATCTATGAATGTTTAGCCCCATGTTAAAGTCACTCTTTAAAACATGATTGATATGCATCAATCATAATAATGATTCATTGACAAAACAGCAGAATCATTTCTGATGAAGATGCTCACTTAATATTTTTTCCAATACTCAAAATAGTTCAAAATAACCAAACCTGACTACAGGGCAAATCTGGTTCAATCACAGGCTCTGTCAACATTTGGTAATCAATATCTAATATCTCTATCATAAAGTACTGTATATTGGTTCAGACAAAAAAATTACTTACTAATATGTATTTTCAGGGTACAAGAACACTGTAGTATTTAAATAATTGTTTTTGACTTGTGTTTCTAAAGGTAATAGACATTTGAAATATGAAAAGTCACAGTTAAGGTAACCAAATAATATTAGTTGTGCCCCAGAGCAACACCCCCTCCCACCTTTCACTTTTTGTTTTTTTAATATCTATTTTATAAAGATACATTTCTTTTTGATCAAGGCCTTATTCTAAGGGCTTTAGAGGTCCACATCCTAGACCACACACATCTCACATGTGGAGAAAATACTGTAGTTTGACTGCTTTTCAGGCCACATTCACTCTGATACCAAGTGTTACTTTCCAATGTGCAGACACTAAGGAATTTCAGGCTCTCTTTGTGCTATTCTATTGCTGTTGTTCCCAGGAGTGGCTCAGCTTTATGAAGATGCAAATTCACCTGTATCTACATGCTCACCAGCATGAAACCATGTATATAACAACAGGTACCATAAGACTGAGCAATCTGGCCTGACTGCGAGTTCTGTCCAACATCACCCCTCTAAACATTAAAGAACAAATTCTGCAAGGCTACTTGTCACCTAAGGTGAAAAAGACATGCCACATATACTCTGTTTAAAAATGTGTTTCAGCTGAGCCATTGTCTTAGCTCAAGGCACCCCATTTGGACAATTTCCCTAAGGAACCCAACATCACTGCCATTGGCAATCAATTCAAACAAAACTAATGCCTATCATGACAGATCCAACAGTCCAGATCCCTAATTTTGTTATCAGATGCCATCTTTGCGTAAAACTCAGTAGCTTCAGATGTGGAACGATCGGATGTACTATAAATGAAAATAAGTGAGGTTTTTGTGACTCCTTCCTTTGTAACTATGGCCAATTAGAAGATGCAGCCCAAAATGCTTGTACAATGCTTCTGCCTCAGCTAGTCAATGGTTAACATACTTAAACTAACATACTTAATTTGAATGTCTAGGTAGATAGTATACATAGTGTGATTGCAATTTACTTAGTCATGTGACATCCTCTTAAAAGGCAGTCTAAGCCTGACAGGATACTTTGACTTTACTAATCTTGCCAAAGATGCCTTTCCCAAGGTCAAAACAAATCCAGTTTGCAACCCATTGCAGTATATTCAGACTAACCCTTATTAAGTTTTTAGAACAAGTTGCTTTTGATATAAGACGTGACAAAAAAAAGAATTTTACATGAATTAAAAACAAAACAAAACCAAACCATAATTAACAACTGTGGCACCTTATAGACTAACAGACATTTTGGAGCGTGAGCTTTCGTGGGTGAATACCCACTTCGTCGGATGCATCTATGCCACAGGCCATAGACGCAGATTTAAAGTGGAAATGGTCTTTTGAGGAGTTTTGAAGAGTAGGGGGGTGAATTAGAGTTTGTAACGGAAAATAAACCTCAACTCTACAAATCTACTGTATGTTCACAGTTACTTACACACACACACACACAAACTACAATAAAAGAATATTAAGGATGCAAAGTGAAGCACTCAAAAGTTATGAAATGTCAGAATGATGTTGCCTGGGCAACCTCAATTTGCCTCATTGTGCCTGTAAATTCATAGAATCACAGAAACACAGGAGGGGAAGGGACCCAGATAGGTCATCTAGTCCACTCCATTGCACTGAGGCAGGACCAAGTATTATCTAGACAATTTCTGACAGGTATGTGTCTAACCTGTTTTCAAAAACCTCCAATGACAGAGATTTCTCAGCTTCCTTAGATAATTTGTTTCAGTGCTATCCCTACAGTAAGAACATTTTTCCTAATGTCTAACCTGAATCTTCCTTGCTGCAATTTAAGCCCATTACTTCTTGTCCTGTCCTCAGTGGGTAAGAAGAACAATTTACCTATCTCTTCTTTAACAACCATTTATGTATCAAAGACTATTATGTATACTCTCAGTCTTCTCTTCTACAGACTAAACAGCCCCATTTTTTTTTCAATCTTTCCTCCTAGACCTTTAATCACTCTTCTTACTCTTCCCTGGACTTTCTCCAAACTGTCCACATCTTTCCTGAAGTATTGGACACAATACTCCAGTTGAGGCCTTATCACTGCTGAGCAGAGTGGAAGAATTACTTCTCGTGTCTTGCTTACAACCCTCCTGCTAATACATCTGAGAACTACGTTTGTTTTTTTTTTGCAACAATATTACGTTAATGACTCATATTTAATTTGTGATCCACTATAACCCCCAAATCCTTTTCTGCAGCATTCCTTTGTAGGCAGTCATTTAGCATGCTATGTGTGCACAACTGATTATTCCTCCCAAAGTGTAGTACTTTGCATTTGTCCTTATTGAATTTCATCCTATTTACCACATGCATCCGACAAAGTGAGTATTCACCCAGGAAAGCTCATGCTCCGAAACGTCTGTTAGTTTATAAGGTGCCACATGACTCTTTGCTGCTTTTACCGATCCAGACTAACACGGCTACCCCTCTGATCCTATTTACCATATATACTCATTCATAAGCCGAATTTTTTTAAGTAAAAAAGGGAAGCACGAGAGAAAGGGGGTCGGCTTATGAATGGATATAGAGAGGGAGAGGTGGGACACAGCCCTTACCCCCAACAGAGGGAGCAAGGAGAGGCAGTACAGCCAGCAGAGCCAGAAGGGAAGATGCGGGGCCAGAGTCTCTCCGCTTCTGGCCACGCTGCTCTCCCACCAGCCTCTGAAGCAGCTGCTGCTCTGGGGCTGGCAGGCTGCAGCCGTGCCACTCAGCCCTGCCCCCCAGAGCAGGCTTTGGCCATGCCATCTGGCCCAGCCCGCTGAAACATGCTGCAGCCGCGCTGCCTGGTCTGGCCTGCCGGAGCAGGCTGTGACCATGCTGCCCAGCCTGCTGGAGCAGCTCCAGATAGGTCAGAGACATCCTCCCCTGGCCCTCCCTAGATAAGGTGGGAAGGGATGGTATGGGGAGAGTGTGGGGGTCCGAGACGAGGGGTGGGATCTTGTGGGGGGTGGTAACAGGGGTTACTCTCCTGACTCCCAGCTTCTCCTTCTCTCCCCCCGCCAAATTTCCCCACTAGTTGCTGTCCCAGCCCGTCAGGGTAAGCAGCTGGAGTGCCAGGACACTTTGTTAACTTAGGTTTACCTCAGTGCCTGTGGACACTCGAGGTAAACAAATCATCTCAGCCTCACAGTGACTTATCCTGATGGCCTGGGAGCCAAAGTCTGCTGACCCCTGAATTATAGGTTCGGCTTATGAACGGGTTATAAAGATTTTCCATTTTTACTTATCCATCTTGGAGGAGGGGGAATTGGCTTACAAACAAACCGGCTTATGATCGAGTATATACGGTAATTAAAATCATTTCTCCAGTTTGTCAAGACTACTCTGAATTCTAATCCTGTCCTCCAAAGCGCTTGCAACTCTGCACAGCTTGTTATTGTCCGCAAACTTTATAAGTATATTCTCTATGCCATTGTCTAAATCATGTTATGAAGATACTGAATAGAACTGGATTCAGGACAGATCCCTGGACTGGACTCAGGACTCCACTCGATATATTCTTCCACCTGAATTGTAAATCGTTGATAACTACTCAAAGTACGGTTTTCCAGCCAGTTGTGCACTCATCTCATATTCGGTTCATCTAGGCTATACTTCACTGGTTTATGAGATGGTTATATGAGACAGTATTAAAAACCTTACTAAAGTCAAGATATAATACAGTTTTTAATTACATGATCACATACTATTCCCCTCCACCTCCACGGACACCTGCCTCATTCAGTTCTACCAATGAATCACTGTAGCATAGTGAAGGGGGCTACTGTCTATAAGATCCTTGCCTTATTTCAGGGGTTCTCAAACTGGGGGTCAGGACCACTTAGGGGGTCGTGAGGTTATTACATGGGGGGTTGCAAGCTGTCAGCCTCTACCTCAAACCCTGCTTTGTCCAGCATTTATAATTGTGTTAAATATATAAACAAGTGTTTTTAATGTATAAGGGGGGGGGGTCGCACTCAGAGGCTTGGTATGTGAAAGGGGTCACCAGTAGAAAAGTCTGAGAACCGCTGCCTTATTTGTTGACGAAATGTATGGAATGAGGCAGAAACTGAAAGGCTGGTCAATACAGCTACAGGATGAGGGTAGGATTTAAATATGTACCAGAAACTTAATAGCCAGAGGCTAGTACAAAAGACAGAAAAAAGCTCAACAAGTAAGATCAAGGGACAAAGTATGGCACCATTGCTATAAATCCCTTTGCTGCTAGGAAAGAGGAGGATGCTGGAATTCCTAGCAGTTGCTGTACTCGAACATTTCTTGGGGACTTCACCTTTATTATTCTCAGTTTCTGATTAACAAGTCAGAATCCCCAAGTAGAGATGAGGCTCTCTCTCTTCTCCCCATTCCTAAACAGTCTCCTAGTTGCTAGAATGCATAAGGGTTCCCACTGCTCCAGGCAACAGTTTCTGCAAAGGGAGATTCTCTACTATTCTGTCCTTCTAACAACCCCATGGCTGTTGAGAAAGAGATGTAAGGGATTCTGCAACTTTTCATTCTCCTAATTCATGAACAGCTGCAATGCCTGTCTCTGCTGTTAGTAGATTTCTCAATAGTAACACAGAGAGACAGATATAAATCTGGTCAGTTTTGCGTCTTCTAAGGGAATTCTGAACTATGGTGAAACTGGTCATATTCATCTCAATTTCATTCTGCTTGCCAAAGCTAAGAGGAACAAATGTGGTACTGGAACAATCTGTTCAGAGAATCAGGGATCCAGAACAGAATTAGTTAACATTAAATAAGTTATATTTGCATCCATGAGGGTTAGAAACAATATTTTAAATGAAAGATCAAATTCTGCAAATATTGATGGTTTAGGCCTTGTTCCACTTACTAAGAGAAATGTCCTACTTCCCAACCACAAGTGAGCAAGTAGACTTTTCTAGATCCACGAGAGTGAATGAAGTGGATTATTTTCTGGTTTATATATCATCAGAATTGATAGCTACATTCTAACTGCAGAATCTATTACGGGTGATGAAGCACAAGAAAGAAAGAAATCCCATCTTTGCTTTCAGATCCCAGCCTGTGTATGCAATGCTGGCAGCTTTAAAACAAAACAAAACCAAAACAAAAAAACTTGTAAATGCAGCATATTTGATACAAAAATCAGAGCCAAAGATGGAAATTGCAATAAAGGTTTTTACAGAGATGACTTACAGTTTAGCTAGCAACACTGTCTGAAAATATTTTACTACCTACTACCAAGTAACTTCTAGATAAATATATTCTTCTCTAATCTTTTTTTTTCCAGATTAATTATTTTGTAGTTTTGACAACATTTTGTGCATATTCAGCATCACTATTTTCCTACTAGTTAGTCAGTTTCCCCTGTTTCTGTGAGGCTTTCATGGAGCAACAAAGAAAAAAAACAACCTTTTTAAAAATAGGGAAGTACAATTGCATAAATATAAATATTGGTAGAAAAACTCGAGAGCACCTGTTCGTAACTCATTTTTTAAAAGCAATCAAATTTTACATTAACAGCATCCCTTTTGGAAAAGATATGTTCTCCAACACCTACGCACAATGAATACCTGGAAATTAGTCATGTGAAAACATGAGCAAGGAAGTGGGTAAGGTAATATCTTTTACTGGACTAACTTGTGAAAGATGTGCTTTCAATCTCCACAGAGCTCTTCTTCAACTATGGGAAACCAGCTGTACTTAGTCATGAACTCTTAATTTTGTTTTTGTTCGTATTACTTTGTTACAATTGTTGGCTCTGATTCTGCATACTGTTTTATATGGCAAATCCTGAGCCAGCGCACAGTCCCATTCACTTGAATGGGACTCCACAGGTACATGATCAATGTAGTTGAATATTTATGAATATCTTTAATTTCACTGTAACTGAGGAGAGCCTGGTTAACTCACAAGGAGTTTACATATTGGTGGATAGTCCCCATCACATCATCTTTTGATTCTAGATCTAAAACAGGCATATCATATGTTCAATTCATCTAAACCATAAACACTCCTCAAACTTCTCCTGCTCCCCCTTAAATCCATACAGAATAGGTGGCCTGTTGTCAACTCATTTAAAAAAATATTTAAGGCAGTGTCCAGTAAGCTAACAACTATTTCATGCTCTCACCTACCTTTCACTGAGAGTCAGCTTCCTAATGTCTATACACATAATACTACATTGAATGGCTGTGGTGTGTGCTTCATGCATTTGGCTTTTCTCTGATTGGATTCAGAGATGCAAGAGTAGCTCCTCCTGATGCCAATGAATAGACTGGATTACTGAATACTAAATGTACCAGAAGACAATTTTGAACAGAATCCCTCCTCCTTCCCCCAGCTCTCACTGAAGAACCACTAGCATCCGGCTCCAAGCAGTGCATGGATGAGATCACAAAATAGAGCTCATCCATACAACTGTCATCTGCTTCGCAGTCGAGTCAGCTTCCTCTTCCACACAACGCTTTATATTTGAAAAGCACCATCAGTTTTGTGTTATATTAGTAACCCATTCATTTCCACTCCAACATTTTCTTTCACAAAAGGCAAATTATTTTACCTTTTCCTGATGAACATTTGTAAGAACTCATGTATATCAAATATTAGGAAAGTAAGGGTTTTGTTAACAATTAGAGAGACCTTATCAAAAGCCTCAAGATAGAAAGAAAAAGAGAAAGGAAACAGACAAATAAACGGGGAAATAATGGGTTCTCTCATTTCTCTTTCCCGTACATTAAAGGAAAAGTTGCATTTTCTAATTATGGGGTGGAGAGGCTGCTGGACTCCAACTATGGGGGCGTTTTGAAACGGGGGGAGATTCAAAAATAAAAAGGACTCGATGAAACAACAAAATCCGTCAACGGAGGAGGAGAGATTTAAAAATAAGACGACGTTGGCTATAAACAATAAGCCCACACTGCAGGAGACTGGCCGCCCCAGGTGAGTGAGGACAGGATGGGACGGCTGTGTACGCCGGGGCATCTGAATAGGGAAGTCTCCCTCCCTTCCCCCACCGCGGGACACGTCTGTCCGGCAGGGAGAGGAAGAAAGCGATTTAGCGGCTCCATCTGCATCCAGCGTGGGCCGGCGGCTCGGACTCGCCCGTGGGCAGCGCAGGCTGATGGGCGGGGAGCCGCGGGGAAAGGCGGCGGCCGCCGGGTGGGAAGGGTGCAGAACAGCCAGCAATCCGGGAGGGGACGCGTGGAACAAGCCGCCGGTCCCCGGGTGGACAGCTCGTAGGCTGGGGCACCACCAGCCGCACACCCCCCGTAGGGCAGAGGGGGCGGCGGCCATGGAGGCGCACGGCGGGACGCCGCAGGGACGGACGGTGCAAACCCCCGGCGCCCCAGCTCAGACCAGGGGGGACTGGGACGGGAGCATCATCACTTACCCCCCCGCGAAGGAGACTCGCCGGACAGGGGTGTCCCTAGTGCCGCCGCTCACTGACCCGCCATCTCCTCGTCGCCAGGGGGCAGGACACACCGGCTCCGGCTTTGTCGGTCTCACGCTAGCAACCGCTCTAACGTTATTCCCTGCACATAGCGGCTAACGGCACAGAGCGGGGCGCGGGCACTGCGCAAGCGCCGCCCTAACACATACACACAATGCGCGGGGGGAGGGGCAAACGGAGTCCGAGTCCCGACTCCGAGAACTACTGCGCAGGCGCTCCGGCGATAGAGAACACCCCAACGAACTCTCAATGCGCATGCGCCAAATCGAGACAATGGCGGAGTAAACTCCCATTAGAAGCGGGAGCACATTACACATACGGCAAAGGGCACAACGTGAAGGAGAAAAACATGGATTCCCTCTTGCCCGAGATTACTGCGCGTGCGCTTCACCCAGACACTGCGGGGAAAGAAACAGATGTGCTGAAGGGGAACAGTTGCGCAATGCGCAGGCGCGATCTGACCCCATACAAAGGAGAGCGCCGAATGCAGTGGCTCTCGTCTAGACTCGGGGAGGTTATAGCCCCAGGGGACTACAATTGCCAGGGATTAGAGGATGGCGCGCTGCATGCTGGGAGATGTAGTCTTTGAAAGGACACAACGTGAGTACGTGCCGCGTTACTGGGCGGAGCTCTCAGGATGATTCGCTCAGCTGGGGGCCTAGGAGACCGTTTCCTAGTTGGTTAGCAACAAGCGCCCAAACTGCTTGAGGTCAGGAGGGGAAGTGGGTGCCGCATAGCCGTGTGGGAATTGTAGTTCTGCTAAGAGCCCCGGGCTGTTTGGTGGGACGGGACAGTGAACGATAGGGAACTACAGCTCCCGAGTGCTGTTGGGGGAAGACTCGGGAGCGGGAGGCTTGGGACGGCTCCTCGCTTCCACGCTTCTCCGGGATACAGAGAAGGGTCGCAGAGGCTGGAGCCCGGAGTCTTAGCGGTCGTTGCTTCACGGCGTGAGACGCGGAATCTGCCCCTATGCGGGAGGCCCGGGAGGAGTCCGACCTGGAGCGATATCAGAGAAGCCTTCGAGGTGAGCGGGGTCCCCGAGACAGCTGCCTCCTCGCTGCTCCCCGTTCCAGGGCCGCTCTCTGTGCTGCCACTTATTCCCCTCTGTGCAGCTATGAGCCTGCCCGCACTGCTCCATGCCGCCTACCCCCTTCTCCTGTCCTGGCAGTGACCACTGCCCCGCTGTCTGAGTCGGTGCCTGACGAGGCTCTTTGGTTCCCAGTGCTGGCTGCTCTCCACTACCTACCTGGCTGCTGGCAACATGGACCACTTCTGTGCGTGCTATCTCTTTTTCCTGCCACTGCCCCGCCACTGTGTGCTACAGAGCTTCTTTGCCTGGGGCTGCACCGCCTTCTCTACCTCTCTGCTCACTGTGTCGTCCCAAGTTTGAACTACAGTGGGGTAGAATTACCGGAGCTGATGCCTCTTATGCTGTTTTAACCATCCCAGCCAGTTGAATCAAGTGAACCAGACTGAGAGCTCCACTGTGCCTGGGCCCACTGCTTTCAGATAATTCTACATACTTCCCCACCACTATGGGGCTGAGTCAGTGCCAAACTTCCACTACATCCCCATTACTCTCTATCTCACTGGGGAAGAGGAGGGACAGCTCCAGATCAGCTGCTTCACCCCCATCACCCGTTCTTTAACACTTTGGAAGCTCCAGTAGCACCAACACCCCAGATCAAAACCACTGTTTACTGTAGATTCAGCTGTGCATTCTATCTATCCAGTGCTTGGAGCTTGTGCACACTTACATTTTATAGCACTCTAACTTGCTGGCTCAGGGGAGTGAAAAATCACCCCCCTGAGCACAGCAAGTCTGAGCACTTTAAAGCGCTAGTGTAGACAGACTCCCAGCGCTGGGAGCTAATCCCCTTGTGGAGGTGGATTACCAGGAACATTGGGAGAGCTCTCTCTCAGCGCTCATGCACGATCACATTCACACTTCAAAGCGCTGCCACAGGAGAGTTCCCACAGCAGCGCTTTGAAGTTTCCAGTGTAGACGTAGGGGCTTGGACAACCTGAGTATCTGTACTGTAGAGGAGTGGAGTTTTTGTGCAGTCCAATCTACAATACAGTTAGGGTTGCTTTGGGGGGGAAGTAAAGATTTCAATTTTTTTCCTCCTAAAATGGGAATTTTTGAAATTTGAAAAATTTCAACCAGCTCTAAAGGTAATACATGCTACTGAAATTAAATACTTAATCTGCAGTGTGAAGCTTTCTTGTATACACACAAAGGTTTTACCACTTTAGGTAATTAAAATGATGCACAGTAAGGCCATAAAAGCATTAGCAGATGAATAGCCCATGTAGGTGCACAGAGGCCCATGCAAGTGAGAGGGCAGGGGTATGGTGCTGCTGGAGTGGTGGTGGGGGAGTGTGTGTGTGTCAGCACCTGAAATCCAGCCCAAAGTGGCACCCTCTAGCACTTAGTGCACAGAGTCACAATACCACTGCAATATGGCCCAGCTACCCCCTGTATAGATGGAGGGGCAGCTGGGCCAAATTTCAGGAGCATTGTGACCTCATGTGCCAGATCACAATGCCAGTCCAATTTGGTGTGCACACCAACATTCCCTGACCATGCAGCAGTGACTGCCTCAAACAGCTGGGACTTCAGCCAGCACCTGAATCCTGATCCACCTGTCAAGTCCTTCTGCTGGATCCCATCAGCTCCTCTCTGGGCCTCAGAAAGATCTGAGCCAAGGAACAAGGCCTGGGGTTGAGGGAGGCAGGGGCTCCTGTATGGAAGAAGTGTGGTGGGATCCCACTCTGCTTGTTATGCCTTCCTGCTGGAACCCACAGCAGCTTCTCTCGGTATGGGGGAGAGACAGGAAGTCTCAAATTGGCAGGGAGGAGTAAGGAGAGAGTGTGGAAGCTGTTTGTGGTCCCATGTTAAGGTGCATAGAGCTGGCTGCAGAGAGGCTTGCCCCTGCCCCTAGCAGCATCATCTAGAGTCTCAGGGTGCTGAAATGAACCCCCAGCAGTCTGCACAGTGGGGAGCTGTGGCACAGTGCAGAGAGGGAGAGCCTTTGCTGTGCCTGGGGCAGGGTTGCCTGGTCCATGCATGCCAGGCTGCGAAGGCAACTTCCTCTTGGGGTGCAGGGCTAGATGTGGGAGACAGATAGGGCAGGGTTGGATGTGGGGAACAAAAGGGGGTTGGATTTGGAGACTCTAGTGCATGACTGAACAGTTGAATTGGCATGTTTGATGTGTATACAGTTTTTAATGCATGTAAGGGAGCCCAAAATAACCTTTCAATACAAATTAAGCACAGGGGTGAGGTAGCAGGGCCTAGAGATTTGGGGGCAGGGGGAAGCACAGGGAACCTGTGGGGCAAGAGGTGATTGGTGTGTGTGTGCCAAAATACAAGTTTGCCCACGGCACCGTTTTCCTTAAGGCTGGCCCTGCACACTGCATTGATGTTTATGAACTAGCCAAGTGGTCAATTTGGCCTTGGAGTACCATGGAGAAATACTCCTTTCTGTTTAAATAATAGACAATAGCTCCCATTAGTTGCCCTAATTCAGTTTGCTAACTCTACATGTCAAATGCTATCAATAATATCCTGAGCATTACCAAGATTTATAAAAGCAGCAAAGAGTCCTGTGGCACTTTATAGGCTAACAGACATTTTGGAGCATGAGCTTTCGTGAGTGCATCCACGAAGTAGTATTCACCTGCTCTAATACGTCTATTAGTCTATAAGGTGCCACAGGACTCTTTGCTGCTTTTACAGATCCAGACTAACACGGCTACCCCTCTGATACAAGATTTGTAAGATGGTGTTATGGTGTCTTTCCCAGGACATTGCCCTGTGATGCTTTGCAGGGGTACTCATGGTTGTAAGGCGCCTTTAGTGTGAGAGAGAGTTGTCTGAGCGAGCTTGTTTTAGCTCCCTGAAACCACCAGCTTCTGGCAACATAAGCACTACTTTCCAGGCTTCCATAGACTTTACTGTCTCTGTGCAGGTTAGTGATAGAATACTAAGGACTCGAGGGTTGGTGCATACGTATGTAGTGTCCAGACCTTATCGACTGAACACTCATAGGCCTACTGTTTCCAAAGGAACAGTACACTGCAGCTTGCTAACTGTATTTTGGAACATTGTTCTTTTGAACACACAACACTTAGCTAGATTTATAATGAAAACAAGAATAAGTTTATTATCAAGGAACAAAGATTCAAGTGATAATGAGTAAGAATATTGGAAACACAGTTACATATTAAATAAAATCATATGTTTCTAGAGACTTAATTTAACTCACAATTTATTCTCCTGTCTAAAGAAGCTTTCCTCACCCAATTTTTTTTCCCCCAGCATCTTCAACCAAGCCTGGTTGGGATCCCCCTTCCATGAAACAAACTCACTGTCCATTTACTTCTTAGGGCCAGCCCGTCCTCTTCCCTCTCCTCCCCAAACAAATGTTTGAAGTACATCCTAACAGTATGTCTGCACTACGGGATTATTCCGATTGTACATAAACTGGTTTTGTAAAACAGATTGTGTAAAGTTGAGTGCACGTGGCCACACTAAGCACATTAATTTGGTGGTGTGCGTCCATGGTCTGAGGCTAGCGTCGATTTCTGGAGCGTTGCACTGTGGGTAGCTATCCCATAGTTCCTGCAGTCTCCCCTGCCCACGGGAATTCTGGGTTGAGACCTCAATGTATGATGGTGCAACAACAGTGTCGCGGGTGATTCTGGATAAATGTCGTCACTCATTCCTTCCTCTGTGAAAGCAATGGCAGACAGTCATTTTGCACCCTTTTCCCTGGATTGCCCTGGCAAATGCCATAGCATGGCAACCATGGAGCCCGTTCAGCTTTTTTTTTTTTTTTTGTTTTTTTTTTTTAACTGTCACCCGTCATGCTACCTGGTGTTTGCCAACAGACCACGTAATGCCAGCACTCACACACAAGCGTTCAATTTTGCCTTTGCAAGATAGCAGAGATGTTATCAGTTTGTTCTGTACCGTCTCTGCTGTTCATGGTGCCTGCTGGGTCGCCGGGAAGTGCAAAGCAGAAATGGGAATGACTCCCTGAGTCAATCTCTCTTTAATGGTATCTAAAAATTCAGTCTGCTAGAGGATGGGCATAGTGTACTAGAGAACAATGACAGAGAACACAGCTGCTCCTGTCAGATCCGCAGCAATGATGAGCTAGCATGCATTCACGCGGGGGGTGCCCTGCAACAACCTCACCCATTGCTTCCTGCTCCCCCAACTCCTGGCAACCATTGCAGTTCCCCTCATTTGTGTGCATGAAGTAATAAACATGCAGGAATTAAGAAACATTGACCTTGTTAGCGCAGATAAAGAGCAGGGGAGCAGCCGCCAGCTTATGTCGTCCAGCCGGACATAAAGGGTGGGGGAAGAGGAGCCCGAGCAGGCCATTGCCTATGGATAGTCCAGGCAGTACAGAATTTTTCTTTACACATGAAAGGGAAGGGCTGATGTAGCTCAGCCCCAGTGCTATGACGAAGACATTACCAGCCGTTCGGTACCATCTACTGAGAATGGAGGGAGTTCAGTCCTATTTTACCCAGGCGCCCAGTCGAACCTCCCCTGAGACCAGTCGGAGCCTTCACGGTCGGATGAAATGGACGGTTATGATCCTTACTGCACTGTACTGTGTGGCCACCGAGGAAGGAAGGAGATGAGAATGCGCTGTCATTGCCCCAGCCCATGTCCTAACCGAGCAGCGTGCAGTAGACATACGGTGACTATGAAAAAAGTCAAGACTTATTTTTTTCCCTTTTCTTTCACGGGGGGGAGGGGGAGTCCATTGACGAGCTATATCCTGAACCACCCGGTGAACATGTGTTGACCCACAGGCATTGGGAGCTTCAGCCAAGATGCAAATCTTTCGGGACTGCTGGGGACTGTGGGATAGCTGGAGTCCTCAGACCACCTCCTCCCCCGCCATGAGCATCCATTTGAATCTTTGGCTTTCCGGTAATCTAGTCACCGCCACAAATCGTGCTATGGACTCTGTATCATAGCCTGGAGATTTTTTCAAATGCTTTGGCGTTCGTCTTCTGTAACAGAGCTCTGCTAACAGATTTATCTCCCCATACAGCGGTCAGATCCAGTATCTCCCGTACGGTCCTTGCTGGAGCTCTTTTTGGATTTGGGACTGCATGGCCACCTTGCTGATCAGAGCTCCACGCTGGGCAAACAGGAAATAAAATTCCAAAGTTGCGGGGCTTTTCCTGTCTACCTGGCCACTGCATCCGACTTCAGATTGCTCTCCAGAGTGGTCACAATGGTGCACTATGGGATACTGCCCGGAGGCCAATACTGTCGATTTGCGGCCACACTAACCCTAATCCGATATGGTAATACCGGTTTCAGCGCTACTCCTCTCGTCGGGGAGGAGTACGGAAACCGATTTAAAGAGCCCTTTATATTGATATAAAGGGCCTTGTTGTGTGGACGGGTGCAGCGTTAAATCGGTTTAATGCTGCTAAAATCAGTTTAAACGTGTAGTGTAGACCAGGCCTAAGATAGGGTTGCCCCCACCCTTCTGATTACCTCTTCCTGTTAGTTTCCTTCTGAAGTCCCTGCCAGCTCTTCATTAGCATTTGATTTAGAATGCTAATTGTTGCCCATTGTGAACCAGAGATTATTCAATTTATATATAAACAGATAAATGTTTCTTGTCTGAAAGAAAACCTGCTTTTCGTCTATGCTTGTGACGTGTCCATAGATGTAGACCTCAAGAACATAATTTTCAGTGTGTGTATATATAAACTTCTTACATACCATCTCTACGTGCATTTCCCAGTGATACTGATCATCAGTGTGACATAAGCTTTTTTGGGAGACCTCCCATGACACCCTTTGGTAAACTGGCATGTAAATACAAGACCCAGAGGGTTCCTGTAATCCAAGGGTGGCCAACCTGAGCCTGAGAAGGTGCCAGAATTTACCAATGTATGTTGCCAAAGAGCCACAGTAATACATCAGCAGCCCCCCGTCGGCTCCCTCCTCCCTGCCTCGCTCCCAGTGCCTCCCACCCACCAACAGCCCACCCTCTGATCTGCTCCTCCGCCTCCCTCCTGATCAGCTGTTTTGTGGCATGCAGGAGGCTCTGGGGAGGAGGGGAGGAGTGAGGGCACAGCAGGCTCAGGGGAGGGGGCAGAAAGGGGTGGAGTGGGGACAGGTCCTGTGGCAGAGCCTGGGGTTGAGCAATGAACACCCCCCCCCAGCACATTGGAAAGTTGGCATCTGTAGCTCCAGCCCCCGAGTCAGTGCCTATAGAAGGAGCCACAGATTAACTTCTAAAGAGCTGCATGCGGCTCCGGAGTCACAGTTTGGCTACCCCTGCTGTAATCCTTATGCGCTCTGCAAGTTGGCATCAAGAAGGCTATGTGCTTAGTATGCACCAAGCCACTGCCATGTGTACAAAATGATGCAAATTGAAAGAGGCACACCTGTCCTACATGCACGCTATTAGTCTGGTTTATGTACTATGAGTTAAATAATAAACTGGATTGATTTGCTGGGCTACAGTTCTTCAGCCCCTCTCCTGTGTAGACCGGCCCTAAGGCCTGGTCTACACTGGGGGAGGATCGACCTAAGATACACAACTTCAGCTGCAAGAATAGCATAGCTGTAGTCAACATATCTTAGGTTGACTTACCTCGCGTCCTCACAGCGTGGGGTCAACTGCCACCGCTCCCCCGTCGACTCTGCTTCTGCCTCTCACCCCGGTGGCGTACAGGAGTTGATGGTAGAGCGATCGGGGATTGATTGATTGCATTTACACCAGATGCGATAGATGGATCAGTACCCGCCGATCTGGCGGGTAGTGTAGTCGTACCCTAGAGTGCCTTTGGGCTCATCCAAGCTGCATAAAGGCACTCTTAGTGTGGAATAAGTTTGTCCACGCTGGGCGTTAGTGCTGAATAGCTGTTGTGCTTTATATTCAAACCCTAGCTTAGGGCTTGTCTACACTGGAAAGTTGCAGCGCTGGTGGTGGGTTTACAGCGCTGCAACTTACTCACCGTCCATACTTGCAAGGCACATACAGCACTGCATCTCCCTGGCTACAGCGCTGGCTGCATTCCTGCTCTGCCTGGGGTATAAGGATTGCAGCGCTGGTGATGCAGCGCTGCTCTGCAAGTGTGGCCACCAAAAGCGCTGTAATTGGCCTCCGAGATATTCTGAGGTATCCCAGAATGCCTGTTCAGCCACTCTGCTGTTTTGTTGTGAACTCCGGGCTCTCGGAGCTGCTTATCTAAAAAACAAACACAGCTCGTTCACTCGAGCAGAAGCAGGCAGGGGGATTCATTTGGAACGTTCACTGTCTGCTTGAGGAGAGAAGCAACACGGTAAGGGGGGGAGGGAGTCCGTTTTGGAGCAGCTGCTTATCTGGTCTGAAGGCCATTTGCATTTAGTGAATAAGAGAGGGGTGAGGGAAGGGGTCGAAACGTTTAAAATGATTGAAGGTTGGTGCTGTGTTGTCATAAACAGATAGCTAAGGGTTAATGTTTCTTTTACCTGTAAAGGGTTAACAAAGGGAACCACACACCTGACCAGAGGACCAATCAGGAAACCGTATTTTTCAAAGCTCAGAGGGAGGGAATTTTTGGGTTGTGTCTTTTGTCTGTGTCTCTGCTACAGTGCCTCTCGCTTGAGAGAGGATCTCTCTACCTTCAGATTTTCTAATCCTTGTTTCCAAGTGTAAGTACAATAGGATAGAACGAGCAATAGGTTTTTATATTGTGTTTGTATTACATTCGTGTAGTTCTGCTGGAATGTTATAATTGTATTTCTTTTGGATAAGGTGTTTATTTCATTTTTTCTTCACGGCCAAATACCCTGTAATGTTGTCAACTTGTACAGAGCACGATTTTTTGTCTTTTTCTTTCTTTTATGATAAAGCTTTCTTTTTAAGACCTGTTGGATTTTTTCCTAGTTAAACTCCGCCACGGGAATGGTGGGGAGAATAGGCAACAGTGGGGAGGGAAATCTCTTTGTTCAGAGTTGCAAAGCTTACCTTTGCAGGGCTCTGATGAGTTTGAAAGAAACTGGGATCTCCGTTTTGCATTTCAAGGACTTGAAACAGGGATGATTCTCAGCCCATCGAGGGAGGGAACACCTGGGAGGAAATTGAAGCAGACAAGGGGAGGTGTGATTCCCTTTTGTAGACTCAGGGCATCTGAGTCTTGGGGTCCCCCAGGGAAGGTTTTGGGGAGACCAGAGTGTGCCAGACACTGGAATCTGGCTGGTGGCAGCGCTATCAGATCTAAGCTGGTAATTAAGCTTGGAGGTTTTCATGCAGGCACCCACATTTTGGATGCTAAGGTTCAGAATTGGAACTTATGCTTATAACATGTGTATCTTCCAGTCCTTAGAACTTGCAAGGCAGGGAGCTGACACAGTGTCAGCTCCAAAAATCCACTCTCTCTGTCTCCCCCCGCTCCCTGTCACACTCCATCCCACCCCCCTTTTTTGAAAAGCACATTGCAGCCACTTGAACGCTGGGATAGCTGCCCATAATGCACCACTCCCAACAGCACTGCAAATGCTGCAAATGTGGCCACACTGCAGTGGTGGTAGCTGTCAGAGTGGCCATGCTGCAGCACTTTCCCTACACAGCTATAGGGAGACAGCTGTAACTCCCAGTGCTGTACAGCTGTAAGTGTAGCCATGGCCTTATTCTGCACTAACTTCCTTGTGTGGACGAGCCCTTAGACTAGTAATGCCTTCTCACAAAACCGATATTTAAGAGTAAGCATGTCCCTTCCAAACCCTCCAGCTGACATTTGTCATACATGTGACCTGTCCCTCCTCTCCTCTTTAGCCTTGTCTTGCTATTATCAAGTCCTTGTGCTGCACACTGGTTTACCTTTGGCTATTATGCCTGGCTGCATCTTTGACAAGGTTTTCAAAGTTTGGATGAGCCTCCCTTTGTTTACATGGATTGCTTTTGCTAGCTTGCCTAAAAACATTACTGAAATCAACTATTTGGGAAGTAGTTGAAGCATGTTATACGTGTTCTTATTTGGTGTTTTGGCTCAGAAGATTAGTACCAGTACATTATATCATATATTTTCACCTTCTATTAAGTGTTTTTATTCTATTTTCTTTTTGAATAATTAAACTTTTACTTTTCTCAGTCTTTTGATCTGGTGCTAAATAGTAGTTTCATGTAAAACTCACCCAGCAGATATGGCAATTCAAACAATATGATAGTCAATTCGAACAGTTTGGTTATCAGAAGTTGAGAGCATGAGCTCAGTTAACTTCAGTTGAACAATTAAGCAGTCTATTTTGTTTTTTGAGGTGTGAGAAGTAAAAAAGGTTATCTAGGAAACCTAAAAGTCCTTTCCAAGGTGCTGCTCAAGAAAATAATTCGAAAAAAAACTTTTTTTTTTAGGTTACATCTTGAAATTATAAAGAGTTAGCTTTTTGAAATAAATTTCTGAAGTTCTAATACAGACAGGATGTAGGTAATCATTATTCTTATGAAGCTGCATACCTCACATTACCAATGATAAATAGGCAATCAGAAATTCAAAGTCCTAACTCAGTTGAATTGGTATTTTTGGTCTTACTCTCTTACTTTTGTAATGGATTTAGATGTACTGTTTGTCTGTCTGAAACAGTATTCCAGAAGTACGTTATGCACCATTTTGGCTGTCTGCGTGTGGCTCGAGTGAAGTCTGTATATTTTTGCTCAGTAAATCTTTCTTGAGCTGTCAGTTGTCGTTGGGTGTGGGGTTTTTTGTTTTTGTTTTTTTCCCCTTGTTTTCAGTGAACGGGTTTAGATGGAAAAAGAGAATTTGTTTCCTTTATAGGCCAGTTATTTGTTGCACATGACTCACTTCCCTATGCTCCTGATTCTGCTGTGATTATGGTTCCAGTGCCCCCAACCTTCTAACAGACTTTTTTCCTATTAGGACTCATGTGACATCTGTGTATGTAAAGTGGGGCCATCCTTTTTATTTATAGCCAATAACTGCCAGCAATTTTCCTGTAAAAGCTATTCAATTTAGGCGTTTGACCTCAGTTGCTTTCATAGTAATATATACCCATTTAGTATGAATGTGGTTCTTATTTTCCCTCAAATTATGTTGCTTAGCAACTGTTTCCTCTTAAATTATCACTTCCTCTGTCATTGTACTATTATCTTAAACTGGTTTGTGTGTCTTTTTGGATAACTCATCCTTTAACTTTGTCTTTATTGTGGTGAGTGATTCTAGTCCTCAAAGAACTCTTGTGGTATATCTGAGTTGATGAATGTGGTGGCTTCAGAGCCTCATTATAGAAGAGGGCCTTGCAGATTCTTGTACAAGAATCTGAAAAAAAAATTCTCTTGTTTAGGCATTGCAAACATTGCTCAATACTTTCTCTCCTTTTTCACTTCAACAGCAAATTGTTATTCCAGTAATTTTTTGTCAAAGTTATCACCATCACCCTTGAATTATAGTAAGCTCTTCAGCATCATATTTTGCTTTGCAGGTTGCTGACTCCAATCTTTAACTTTCTTTTTTTTATTAACAAGTTAAGTACACCAGTAAAATAGCTCTACAGCACCAAATATTTTATTGTTTACACTGATGCAATAAAATTCAAATATTAAAAGGTGCCCAAGAATAACCGTTTTTATTAGGTTTACTCCAAATATCAAAACTATAATCAATGTAGTATTCTGGAAAAGGACACCTTAATACATTTTTTTTTTTTTTTTAAAAGAATGGGAGACTTCAGTGTGTTCTGCACTGGCACTCACTAGGAAAAAATTGCAAGGATAATAAAGCTTCACATCTCAGGGCATAAATTGATCTTTAGCTGGTATGTGGGAGACTTTTTCTCTTATGCTGTTTAAATTTAAACTTCTTGGGGCTGGGCCCTCTCGATCTTATCTGTCTAAAGCTCTATGCATAGCTATGAAAATAATTTTTTTTAATAAGTCCAATATTGCATCTTTGGGTGCATTATGGTGCAGGGAAAGTGTGTATTCACATGTTCATACGGTGCCCTGCACAATGTGATTTTTAATTAGAATTTCTGGGTGTGACTCATTTAAATACTAAATAACATAAACTTTTCTCTGAGACATCCAGTGTTGGCTGCTGTCTGCAGTAAGATACTGGAATAGATGCACCATTTGTTTATCCCATATAGCAGTTGGTCTGCAACTGTCATATTTGATCGATGGATAATGGCAGTGTTCTTAAGATGCAGTTACATATTTTCTTGTAATGTGCATTGTCAGGTCTGGTAGCCTCTCTGCCATTTTCAGTCATTGTGAGAGCTCCTATAAACATTGACAATCAAAAAGTTTTAATCTGGTTAGGTTATTTTTTTGAAGGTCTTAATCCAGTTTACTGTTGTACTGTAAGAATCGGTTAGGTGGGAGTCTGATCTAACTGGACCGTTTAATTTGTCTTTCTGCTAGCAGCGTCATCCCGTATCTTCAGCATCATCTATTAGAAAATGATGTATCAACATAATCTTATGCAACAGAAACATATGTTCTGATTGTTTGTTTGTATTGTTTATAATATAAGAACAGAAGAATAAAGGACACTCAAATTTTATACATGGAAAATTACAGTACTGCATACAAGCAATTTTAAAACATCATTCAGGAGATTTTTACTGAGGGCTAGATTCTGTAAGCCTTAATTAGAGGAGTAGTCTGACTGATGTCTCATACAGTTAGTCCCACTGACATGACAAACAGGATGAATAAAATTTTGTAGGATTAGGCACAAAACTAATATTTGGCAGTTTTGTATTGTAATTCAAGATTACATTAAATAGTAGCTCAAATGCCTAATTTGCCCTCCA
This sequence comes from Chelonoidis abingdonii, assembly GCF_003597395.2. Classification (NCBI taxonomy): domain Eukaryota; kingdom Metazoa; phylum Chordata; order Testudines; family Testudinidae; genus Chelonoidis; species Chelonoidis abingdonii. The sequence goes on from NC_133771.1 coordinate 145,836,322, forward strand.
CAGAAGTTTTCTGTTTTGTCAGATTTAAAAAATGATTCTACTTTGGCAGAAGCAGTGGAAATATATCTAATCCTACTCCATAACATGTATCCTGTGACCCTAATGTCTTGAATTAGCTCCTCATCTCCGTGTTATCTAATTATACCCTTTTAGGGTTCCAATTGGAGTCATTTAGTCTAGCCCCTAATTCTCAGTTTGCCAGGCCTTCAAGCATTTCATGTATGGAAACAGTCACTATAACTTGGAACTCATCAAGTGTTTAAGAAACTCTGGCATGGAAATGTCTGTTGCAGCACTATTGTTTCTAAAGCCTGCATTACTCCAGAGCCCTAGAAAATGGGGTATGCCAGTCCTCCCACCCAGCCCCTAGGTAGCAGAAAAGACTAGCCTGAAAAATGTGGACAGCCATTTGTATTGTTGTGCAGAGCCTTCGCTTCCATTAAATAAATGAAGAGAAAACAAAAAAAACTCTCTAGTTGTTATGGTTGTGAGGAAAACTTTCAAAATGTGAAGTGAGTGTAACTGATAGATGCTTGTAGAGAGCTTGAAACAATAGCTCTGAGGTGTGACCTGTCTTTCATTTCACTGGGTGCCAATGCTAGATGTTTCCTGCCCGATAGATCTTAAAATCCGAGTCGGCCATACACGATACAGCAGACAGACTGAATCACCCCAAAACCAATGGTAAATTTAGAGAAAGCAGATGAACAGATGTGAACTTACATTACTGAAAGTGGAAGCAATTTCTGGAGTTGTTAACTGTGTTAGCCATTCATGAAATGTCTGAAAGACGATTGCGGAGGGTTCTAACTACCGATCTCGCATCACTGTTTTAATTTGGCATAATGTGTGAGAAAATTGTTAAGAAATACTTTCGTTCATTCCTGCCAAAGTATCAGTGACTTGATGGGGCAGAGCGCTAAATGAGAATACAGGCTTCTTGAAGGCTGTATCACTTTCTTAGACTATTTGCGTAATAGGCACTGTGCAAACTCATGGTAAGAGACTGTCCGTGTCCAAAGATCTTACAATCTAAATAGACGACAAGGCAGACAAATTGAAGCAGATGAGACTTTCTCCTACTGTTTCCCAGCTGTAAAAGGGAGATGATGATATTTCCTAAATTGCTTGCCCAAGGCCACGTGGTCTGTAGCAGAGCCGCCAGCAACTAAACCCAGATCTCCTGAGTTCCAGACTAGTTGTTTTAACTGGGTCACAGCTTGACTCTGGCTTGGACCCTGGGTCCAAGCCTTGAGTTAGCGTGATTTTCAGTCTATACGCAAGGGAGTTAGGCTTGAGCCTGAACCTAGGCTTAAATTGCAATGTAGATATACCCTGCTACAACAATATGGTTACTGAGTTCCATGGTAAAATAAGAAGCAATAACAATTAAAACTTTAGCTTTTCAGATGATACACACATACAAATCCCTAGGTTTTTGTGCATTTTTTTGTGGGGTGGACAGTGGTAGAGGCACCCCTCCCCGCCCCCCCGCAAATCCCATTGGCCAGGAACAGGGAACAGCAACCAATGGGAGCTTCAGGGGAGGTTCCTGGAGGACTGGCAGGCAGTGCGTGGAGCCCTGCGTTCCTCCTCCCTCAGGGACCGCAGGGACATGGTTCCAGCTGCTTGCCAGGACCGGGGCCAGGGCAGGCAGCCTGCTGCATCCCATACCCCTCCTGCACCCCAACCCCTTGCTGCATCCCACACCCCTTCTGTGCGCCGCTGCCACCCCGGAGTCACTCTAGGTAAGCGGCTTCGGGCTGTGGCCCAGAGCCCTCCTGAGCCCCCTGCTGCATCTCACACCCCTTCTGCATCCCAGCCACCTAATCTGGGCCTCCTACTGCATCCCACACCCTTCCTGCACCCCAACCCCTTGTCCTGAGCCCCCTGCTGCATCCCACACCCCTTCTGTACCCTGAGCCCTCTGCTGAAACCCAACCCTCTGCCACACCCCATACTCCTTCCTGCATCCCACACCCCCAGCTCCCTGCCCTGAGCCCCCTGCCACACCCGGCATACCTCCTGCACTCCCTGGCCTGAGCCCCCACCACATCCCTCCTGCACTCTCTGGGGGCAGGGAGGGGGCGAGCTGGGGTGGGGACTTCGGGGAAGGGTTAGAATGGAGGCAGAGAAGAGGTGGGGCAGGGGCAGGGCCTTATGAAAGGAGTGGAGTAGGGGCAGGGCCAGGGGCAGCGAGGAGGGGGTGTCAGTGATGCAGCCCTCGGGCCAATGAACTAGTCCTCATGTGGCCCTCATGGTCATTTCAGTTTGAGACCCTGTTCTAGACTGAGCACTGAGTCCACTGAGTAGAGGGAAAGATGAACCTAAATATACAGAAACCTGTCCAACCCCATAGGTTGGGTCCCTAATCCATGAACTATTGGAACTCATTTAAATAACTTTTTTCTTAAACATTACATGAATATATTGTCTCGTACAATAGAATTAGAATTTATAATCCCTATTCCATGATGAAATATCTTTGAGCTATAATGTATTTAATTAAAACTATCTTTAGATAGATTTTTTTAATAAAATAGTTTTTGAGGGGAAAAAAATCTTTTTTTTTTTTTTTTTTTTGTCATCAATGTTTATCCACCCTGCACAGAGCTAAGGTACTATTGATAATTATATTTTTATTATTATATAGTGGAATGTAAAGTTTGGAATAACCATTCTAAACCTGTCAAATGGTTGAAAAGAAATTTCATAAATAAAACTAATGTAGGTAATATTTAAATACCTTGAAAACACAAAAGACCATATTTTTGAAATTGCCTTGAGTTTATCTGAAAACATTTATGGTAGGGTTAAGAAGTCGTGCTGCAGTTGTCAGTCCTAGATATGGGTCATGCTGTCTTCACGTTTTTGGCCAAGTTAAAGAGACTTGGCTGTCAAACAATGCCAGCTTAGTGCAAAAACAAACACACAAAAATAGGCATTGTATTAAAAAGCTACATTGAAAATGAAAGGAAAATATTATTGTCACCATTGTGTGATTTGGATTTGGTTCATTCTGGAAAGACTTTATAAAATTGTTTTCCCATTTCTTCCCAAGCACTCAGTGGAAGTATCTGTTCTTAGTTAACTTCCAAGTCTGTTCAGAACTCACCTTATACTTTTATTTAATTGCCATTGTAAATTGACAAACCTGTTTGCTGAGCTTTAAGAGAATTTTTAACAGTTATGTTGAATAATGCTTTATTTGTGGCTGTCATTAGAATCCCCAGCACTCTTCTTAGAGACTGATCGTGCACATTGTATCAAGCGTAGCTCTTAAGACTAGGAGCAGTCTTGTTGAACTCAATGTAGTTGTTTTATGGTAGTAAGTGTTTGCAGGTTCAAGTCCATAATTAGTGTAACTGAGGCCTCTTCTACCCTGGGGATTTCACTCAACAGTGAAATATTGGTGTATCTGCACCAGTGCAGACCTCTATTGTGGATAGCTACATTAACCACACTAGTGCAAATGGCAATGTTATGTAAAGCCTCTGCTCAAATGCAATTGTAAGATCTGTAACTTGTATCATTAAGTTCTGCAACCTTTTTGCAGACTTTGTAACTTCAATTATTGTTAGCATAGCCTTTTAAGTTTTGTAACCTTTGCGAGCTCTGTGGCCTTTTCAGGTTGCCACTTATATAAACTTCCAAGCTTTGTAATATCGCATCCCTCAGAGAGAGTGTGAACGAGGGAGTGTGAACAAGGGAGCGTATGTGGGACTAGGCGGAGAGGAACTACAAGGAGAGAGGAGCCAGGAGCCAGGTGTGTCTGATATAATCTGCTCTGAGAAGGCAGTCATGAAGTGCTGAAAAGAAAAGAAGAACCTGGTATGCATGAAAGGAACTGGTCTGGGAATGCTTCTCGGTGACGGACACAGAAAGGAAACTCAGTAATATGACAGGAGCCGCCCAGTTCCAAAAATAAGAGGAAGAAGGCATGCACACAAGCCCCTGCTTCTTGACCCTCTCAGCAGCTGGATTCGTGATTGCAGACAGACACACCAGATCTAGCATGCTTTTGCTTCTCGGCCTCCATGCTGTCTCTGGTAACTCTCTGCCTGTGTAAGTGTGTGGGTGCACGAGGGTATGAATGCAGTGAATGTGTACGTGTATGAATAAGCTCCATCTCTTTTCTATCTGACCTAATGGCGGCATTGTAATAAAACTAATACAAGTGTGACCCTGGTTTGGTTTTTAGGGGAACCTAGGTAACAGTTAATGTCTGCCTGAAACAGGTAAACTGCATTACTGTAAATTGTGGTTTACAGTGGCTTTGCCTGTCTGTTAGGCAGTTCCTGGTAGCTACTCACCAAAGGCTCAAATGAGGTTAAAGCCTTAATTCAGGCAAAGCCTGAATATATTTCACCCTACTATCTTTTTATAGAGTGAAAATATTAGTTCTGTAAATTAATCTAGCCTTGAGTTGCTTTTTCATCAGAAAGGAAAGACACTCTGTTTTTGATGGCTGATATATGTTGTTGTTCGCAGACCGTGCTAGTAAAAGTATCCATCAACTGAAATATGCCTTGGTGGAAGGAGATCCCACAGCGGGAGAAAGTGAAGTTGCATTTGACCAGTCCTCCACAGGTAATGATGAGAGTGGGGAAACAGCCTGGCAGGAACTGCAACACAGTCATGCAGGTAAATGTTACTCTGGGACAGCTAGTCTCAGAACTGCAGAGCAAACTTATTGTATGATTTCTGTCAAGTCTGATTGTTAACCAGTAGTTTAATTTTGTTCCTTAGTTAATCAGCTTAAAGCTTTATTGCGGGAGCAAGAAGGACTAGAAAGTGAAGTATCTCCATCAAGGAGGAGGAAGATGTCACCCTCAGTATGTATTCACTTCTAGTTTCTTTATGTAACTTTGAATGAGTAGTAACCTGTCCCAACAGGCATATTATCCGCCATCCATGAAGAATAGGAGGTTCCAAATCTCCGTAATCATCCCATGGGTGGGAGCGGGGTTGGCTACTTCTCAGTAGAGAAAGGGTATTTGTGAGTAATTTTCCTTTGTAATCTCTGAGAACTAAAGATGGGGAAAGCCCTATATGAGCTATTAATTTATTATGTCCACAGTAGAAGAGTGACAAATCTCTTCCTGTGGAATCCAGGCCTTCACGTCCCCTCGGTAGTACAGATGGCACCCATGTGTGTATGGCTCCCTCATCTTGGCTGCTCCTTTCTCCTCCAGAAGTTAGCACTTTGTTTTGGAAATGAAGTCTGTTTAGAGCATTTTGCCTGTGAGGATGGTTCCATAAGGGTAGGTGATGAAGGGATCCTACTTTCCTCTGTGGCTACTTACTGCAGCCTTGAGGTTCGGATGGTGGTATACCCTTTGCTTTTTGTACAATTGCTCGTTGATCCATGTAACAGCAAACCCTATAGTTCTGCACCAAAATTCTGCTGCTTAGGGACACACGAGGTTTGCTGTGGAAATGAGCTTTTTGGTGTAGGAAGGTCCTCCCCTGAAGAATCTCCTCACATCCATCCCTCTTGCAGTGGAATTGCACTCTGCACTGGGATATATGGAAAGCCTTTCACCTCCATGGGGCCAGTTCAGATCAGTTATTACTCTCTGATGCTTGTTCAGTATCAAAGATTAAATTGATTTGGTGATATTGCTCCAGTTCTACTCTGTGACAGCCTGCAGTGACTATTCTACCCTATCCTATTATGCTAAACAGTCATAATAATAAAAAAAATTCATTCGTGGAAGTGATCTCTCCATGTCAGGATAGAGGCACGGTGGTAGGACAATGTGTTGAATCCTGCACCAATGATGAGTTAAGTATTCTGGATTTTTTTCTTGAACAGCACACACAATATTTTAACAAACCAAGCATATGAATTTTTGAATTGACTGTCAGGCACGTCAACATGAGAAACTTAAAATATTTGCTTCTGCAGCTAACTCAGTTGTCTTCGCCTTCATTTTCCTGTTTGTTCATAATCTGGAAAAGGAAAAACAAGCTTTCCTGCTTTTGCAGGTCCCAAACGATTTCTCAATTTGGAATGAATTAGTCCAAAGGAAGAAAATATTCTTTCTACACCAGCAGAAGAAGCTACTGCTGTTAAAAGTGAGATTATCACTTCAACAGTCTCTGAATTCAGGTGCTTAAGTGACTTCCACCAGTTCACTGGTGTGACTTTCTTTAAATCATCATCAGCAAACATATATTTCTTGAACGGTTCACTCTTAGTTCTGAAGTTTATTATAGGTGGCATTATGGAGGGATGATGGCTATGACATGGACATCCAGCAAACTCCTGTTCTTCAGCAGTAAAGGTTTGACCCTGGTACCAAGTATTGAGAATATTTGCAAGAGAATGAGCTTGTAATTTAACTCTGTCATTGCATATTTCTCTTGTCAAGATCTCACTCAGTTCCTTCCAAATTTCAACAGCGTCATCAATAAAACAGCTATTTCCCTGTATTTTGTTCTAGGCTACAGAAATAGGCTTCAGGGTACTCGGCATGTGTTCAACATTTCTCTTAAGATGAATGTTGAGAACTTTGGCTGTGACAGTGCTATCTATTTTTTTCACAATTTTGGTCACAAACTATCATCAGATTAGGCCAGTTCTTGACATAGTGCTCAAAATAGTCCACTACTGAGTTCCATCACACATCTTGTGAAGGAGTTAGCTTGGTTCCTCCCACGTTTTTCAGAGCAGCTGCTGCAAAGTGGTTGTTATGGAAGTATTTTTGCAATTTTGAAAACATTAGCCTTTATTTCTGGAACACTGAAGTCTTTGGCTAAGGATTCTCTACTAAATAATTTCTTCCCATTTTGGATACATTTGCAGCATTATCTGTGACCAAGCTGCGTAGTAGACGTGATTTTTTTTTTTTTCTCACAGTTTGTTATAGCTTTTACTGCTGCTACTTGTAAGTATTCTGCTGTGTGTGCATTTCCTGATGTATCAATTGTTTCTGTAAGGAAGACATTCCCTTTGTCTGTCACACAGGCAAGTACAGTAGGTTCATTATGGATGTTGCTCCATCCGTCAATACTCAGGTTAACAATTTTACCCTCTAAACCAGGGATCGGCAACCTTTGACACATGGCCCATCAGGGAAATCCGCTGGCGGGCCAGGATGGTTTGTTTACCTGCAGCGTCCTCAGGTTCGGCTGGTCGCAGCTCCCAAGGGCTGTGTTTCGCCATTCCAGCCTAATGGGGGCTGCAGGAAGTGGCGGCCAGCACATCCCACAGCCCTCATTGGCCTAGATTTCCCTGATGGGCCACATGCCAAAGGTTGCCAGTCCGTGCTCTAGACCTTTTGCACACTGCTCAATGTCTCTTTCATACACTTTATCTAGCAATTTGCCTGCGACATCTGCTCTGTTGAGTGGACTGTATCCTGGTCTTAATGACTGAACCATGTTAATGAAGTGTGGCTTCTCAATCATATGGAAAAGAGAGTTTGCTGCATAAACAAACCAGGCAATTTTTTCATCAGTTACCTCTTTGTAATCTGCGTATTCTTATCCAAACTTATCTATGGTTGTTTCTGGGTGATGGAGATTTTTTTTTTTTCTTTTGCTACAGGTGATATACTGTGGCTATGTGATATACATGATGTGACTGAAACACTATCATTGGCAGATAACTCTGAAACTATAGAAAATGATGGTGATCTTGAAGGTGGATAGTTGTCAGAATCCTGTATGTTGAGGATGGATTCTCCTAAACAAAATGTCAACGTAGTTATTTAATTATTATTACCAAATTGTTCATTTAGTATTACTCTTTGTATTCATTGACACTCAGTACTACTTTAAAGGTGAAATTGTAAAAGGAAGATCTGCCTATTTCTGCTATTTAGTTTATCACAACTGCACCTAAAATGATAGTACTATAGAGTAACAGCTACAGTATTTTCTTTGCTCAAACATGAGAATTCAAGAGTAGTCCAGAAGGAAGACAGGCAGTCCTAAAGAAAGAAGTATGAAATAAAAACGTTTACCAACCTGAAGATCCTGCATGTTCAGACACATTCCTTTCATCATCTTCAACACAGCTTCCTCCTGAGAAGGAACACTTCTTATGATGTTGTTTCATTTGGGCAACCAGGCCTTGCATTTCTTTGTTGCACTGTTTTGCCTTTTGCAGGCATGCCTGTCTTACCCACAGGTAGAGGAACTTCATTAAAATATTCCCAAACTGGGTCTCTTTTATGGCCTGCTGCCATTATAGGTTTTCCCTTCTAGTGAGAGAATGGTATGGTAGATCTCAAATCAATGAAGGTTACACTCAGAAAGACCACAAGACTTCTGGAGCATGCTGCTCAAACAGTTTCACCTTTGTTTCTACTGCCTGTCCTTCCCTTCTCACGTTTATCTCCAGACTTCTTCCCCTTGTCCAATTCTCTTCTGCCCACAACAATCTTCTGTTCATTGAACTTTTTGAAACTTTGCACTTTTAGACAGAGGTAAGGGATTGACTCTGTGTACACAAATTTGCAGAGGGACAATAGGATTAAGCTCTATTATTTCTCATCTCTATATATTATTTATTTAATAACATTTTTGCTGTTAAAAAGCATGTTACCTTTGGAGACACAAATCCACAGTTTGAAAACTGCAAAACTAAGCATCTCTGATGGTATCTTCTAGACTGAGCACTGAGTCCCATTGGGTAGATAGAAAGATTAACCTAAATAATCTATACAGAAACTGTGGAACCCCATAAGATTGGGTCCCTAATCCATGAACTATTGAAACTCATTTACAAAACTTTCTTAAACTTTACGTGAATATATTGTCTCATACTATAGAATTAGAATTTTATAATCTCTATTCCATGATGAAATATCTTTGAGCTATAACGTATCTTAATTAAAACTATCTTTAGGTAAAATGTGTTTTGAGGAAAAAATCTATCAAAAAAAGCCAATTTAAATGAAAAAAAAAATCATTGATTTTTATCCACCCTGGTTACAGTCCTGATCAATGCCGCTGTAGTGCCATAGCATAGATGCTTCCTTCAGCAATAAAAGAGTTTTTTTCCATTGCTGTAGCTAGTCTGTCTCCCCAAGCAGCAGAAGGTAGTTGATGGAAGGTTGACCTAGCATTATCTACACCGGGGATTAATTGAGTTTAGCTCCGGCACTAGGGGTGTGAATTTTTCACATCCCTGAGTGCCATAGCTTTGTCAACTTAACTTTTACTATAGCCCAGGTCTTAGTCATTTTGAAAATTTTACCCCTTGTTTCTGAAATTTACTATTTCTTCATGCATTTGGGTTTCCTTTCATATTTCTGAGCGGACTTGATTAGTAAACACATTTTAAATGGAAAGAATGGTCCTAGAGAATCAAAGATGTTAATATGACCCTGTTTCTATCAGGGTCCTGTGGGATCAGTTCTTGGACCTACACTATTTAACATTTTACATCAATGACCTCAAGAAAACACAAAATCATTCATGATAGTTCACAGATGACCCAAAAATTGGGAGTTGGTTAACAGGTAACTTCATTCCTATCTGTAAATACAACTGTGGAAACAAAAATATTTGATAATGGACTCTTTAATCTAACAAAGAAAAGTATAATACAATTCAGAGGCTGAAAATTGAAGCTAGACAAATTCAGACTAGAAATTGGGCATAATATTTTAATAATGAGAGTATTTAACTATTGAAACAGTTTACCAACAGGACTTGTGGTGGATTCTCCATCACTGACCATTTTTAAATCCAGATTGGATGCTTTTCCAAAAGATATAATCAAGGAATTATTTTGGGGATGTTCCATGGTGTTATACATGAGATGAAATTAGATGATTACAATGATCCCTTGTGGCCTTGGAATCCATGACTCTGAAAATACCCTGTCACTTTGCAATATTAACAGTTTTAAACAAAGTTTGGGGTTCTGAGTACAGACACTTCAGCCTGCTTAGTTCAAACAACAACAAAACAATCTCACTATCATTTGACAGTCTCTTAGATTATATAAAAGGTGAGAACAACTGTCCTTTGTGAGGGGAAAAAAAAAAGTTGGTGTTAAAGTCCAGTCTCATTTCAAAACAAAACACAAACAGGAGGAGGAAAAAGAGTGGTTTGGGTGTTGACTCTTACTTGCAACCTCACTGTTTGAAAATTACAGGCATAGCACAGTCTTATCAGCTATTGTCCGGCTATGCTGAAAGAAGGACAGGAGACACTGGATGAGGTTTAATCAGGCCACAATTTTATTAACAGCTGTCTGGGAATAGTCGGCAGATAAAAGTATACAGAGCAGGTAATTCCATGATCATTTCCATATATACCTGGAGAGCTGCTGTCATCATCTACCATCATCCTGGTCCCTAGCCCACCAGCTGCTGGGACCTTCCCATCCCCCCTCCCCTCAACTGAGGGTTAAGATGGGCTATAAGAAGAGAGGGTGTTGCAGTGCCAGTCACAGGAGCCCCAAGTCCCCCCTCCCATTTTTCCACTCCTTTAACCCATATTTGCCCAACTAAGTGATCAACCTTTTCCCCCCGCAGTCCTCAGACCCCCTCCAAATCTGTTGTGTGGAAGGTCAAAAAAAAAAAAAAAATACCACTTCACCTAGTCCAATCTGGCAGTGAGGGAAAAATTCGTTCTAGCCCCCCAGAGCAGATCCTGACTAAACCTGATCTTTTGCCACTTCCATGGCTAGGAGCATGTAGTTATGTAACCTCCCCTCTCTTCCAGTCATCTGGGGGGCATGGGGCAGCATTTCCATGCTGCGTGGTTGCTGCAAGAACCATTCTTTGTCTCAGTCTCTTAAAGAGGTACACACCTTCCTCCAGCAAGCCAGACAACACTCCTCTCTCCCTCCTCTTCCCCTCGCTTAATGTGCAGTGTGGTCACTCTGAGACCTGGCAAATGCGTACTAGCATTGAGCGTTTTAGGGCTTTGCTTTTAACTTCCTTTTTGGTAACAGGCTTACAGGTATTTTACAGAAAGAAGTAGTCTTGGCAGGCTTCTCAAATGAAAAGAGAGGGGTTAAAACAAATAGAAATACAAAGGGGTGTTTTTAAAAAGAAAACACTATTACAAGGAAGGGAGTGATGACAGGAGCCAGATGATGTTTGGAGTTCAGACAGAGCCAATGGAGGTGACAATATTATCTGGGTTCCTCTCTTTCTGCTTGATCTGATCAGGACATCTGTCAGGTGAGGACGACAATGGCCCAGTTGTGTCATTGGATTCTGGGATCCCAGGAGATGATGGGTGTGGCAATCATGATGGTGAAGCTCACTTCTTCCTGTTTTCCTATTTTTCAGTCAGCTCCTCATCCCCCAATCCCCAGGTCTGTTTTTAAGGACCCCAAAAGTGGAGTTTTAATTTCTAGCTCAACAATTTTGCTCTATTGATTTCTGGTTTAATGACAAATCTGTATGATGACAAAAGTATTACTCAAAGACCATTGCAGTGTAGCTAGAAATGGTTCTAATATTGTTAATAAGTTTTAAAAATGAATACATTTGAACAAGTAGCCTGTCATAAATTTTGTTACAATCTGAGTGTCAATTTTTAAGTCTCAGAAAGTGGGATTTTATTTGCTAGAGAGGTGAAAGAAAGGTTATACTCACCAAAAGAACAAAAACGACCCCCAAAACTTAGAGGCCTTTTAAAAGTCATTATAACTTAGCTTGATGAACAGATTTATTTACCTTCTCAGTTAATTTATACTGTACTCTTAAGAATAAGTGCTTTAATATTAGATTCATATGTAATAATGGAGCCGTAGGATGCATCAGGAGAGGTATTTCCAGTAGAGACAGGGAAGTGTTAGTACCATTATACAAGGCACTGGTGAGACCTCATCTGGAATAGTGTGTGTAATTCTGGTCTCCCATGCTCCAGTTTGAATTAATCTTTCTTATGCAAGTGCAGAGCAGGGCTACTAAGATGATTGGAGGAAAGGAAAACCTGCCTTATGAGAGGAGACTCAAAGAGCTTGACTTGTTTAGCCTAACCAAAAGAAGGCTGAGGGTAGATATGATTGCTCTCTATAAATACATCAGAGGGATAAATACCAGGGAGGGAGAGGAGTTATTTAAGATAAGCACCAATGTGTACACAAGAACAAATGGATATAAATTGGCCATCAACAAGTTTACGCTCTAAATTAGGCGAAGGTTTCTTGCCATCAGAAGAGTGAAGTTGTGGAACAGCCTTCCAAAGGGAGCCGTGGGTGTAAAAAACAAAACACAAAAACAAACAAACAAAAAAAACTAACTGGCTTCAAGATTGAGCTTGATAAGTTTATGGAGGGGGTGGTATGATGGGACTGCCTACTATGGCATGTGGTCCATTGGTGACTGCCAGGAGCAAAAATCCCCAACAGTTGGAGATGGGACACTAGGTGGGGAGGGCTCTGAGTTACTATAGAGAATTCTTTCCCAGGTATCTGCCTGGTGGATCTTACCCACATGCTCAGAGTCTTAACTGATTGCCATATTTGGGATTGGGAAGGAATTTTCCTCTGGGTCAGATTGGCAGAGACCTTGGGGGGGGGTTGCCTTCCTCTGCAGCCTGGATCACTTGCAGGTTTAAACGAGTGTTAATGGTGAATTCTCTGTAAATTAAAGTCTTTAAATCATGATTTGAGGACTTCCATAAATTCAGCCCAAGGGTATAGATCTATTACAGAAGGGAGTGGGTGAGGTTTTGTGGCCTGCAATGTGCAGGTAAGACTAGATGATCATGTCGTCTCTTCTCGCCTTAGTCTGTTAGATATGTAATCCCTACTTTATGCGGACTTCTCAAATGTAATTATCATGCTGTTATGATACTCCCATAATATATATTATACTTGTTTGTATATTCATCCTTCTACAGTGTGTTGGTGCACTACTGAAAAATACATATGTGTGATCATGTCTCCTTATAGTGAATACAGTGTGTTGAGGATCAGCCCGAATATCTCTCTTAACCAACCACTCAATTGACCATCAAAAATTGGTTGCTCAGTGGAAGTGGTCATTTGTAAAGGTGGAACAGAATTGGGTATATTTTAGGATTGTCTCTTAAGACATTGAGGCCTTTAGTAAAGGTGGTCTCTAGTATAGGTTTCACTATATTACTATAATAGCATGAATAGTTCATCAGTGTTTTTGTACAAGATACTTACTTTCTTTTTAACACTTTGCAAAAGTGTATTAAGTATGAATAGGATTCTGTGAATGGAAACAACTTTCTATGATGCAAAAATTAGAGAAAAATTCTGATTATAAAATATTTTTTATGCTTAATTTACTTATTTTTTTTTTCCCCCCAGAGAACTTCAGAAGCTGCAGATCAGAGTTTGCCTACACTTTGTGATCTTGTTCCTATCATTAATGATCAGTCCCAGTACATTCACCACTTAGAAGCTGAAGTGAAGTTTTGCAAGGTATGCAGCCTGCTTCACCCATTAAGATCCTGATCCCACAAGTGTCAGTGTCATGGAATTTCCATTGAGTTTTTAATAAGAGTTCTATATGCAAAGTGCTTACGGGCTCAGACCTTGAGATTCTAAATATTACACTAGCCAAAACTGAAGCAAATGCAGTTCAGAATGTACAGTAACTCATTTAACATTATCCCACTTAACATTGTTTCAGTGTTACATCCCTGCTTAATTAGGGAATGTGCTCATTTAAAGTTGTGCAATGCTCCCTTATAACGTCGTTTGGCTGCCTGCTTGTAAGATTCTGTGGAACAGCAGCGACTTTACAAGGGAGCATTGCACAAGTTCCACTTCTCTGCCTCTTCCCCCTCCCTCCCAGCACTTTCCCCACTTTCTGGGATGGAAGGACAGGAGCGGGGAAGCACCAGGTCTCCACTCCTCCCGCTCCCTCCCAGAAAATCCTAAACGCCGCTGAACACCTGTTTGGCAGTGTTTAGGACTTTCTGGGAGGGAGGGGCAGTGCGGGAAAGTGCTGTGTCTCTGCTCCTCCCCTTCCCTCGCAGAAAGTCCTGAGCACTGCCAAACAGCTGTTTAGTGGCGCTTATGATTTTCTGGGAAGGAGGGAGAAGAATGGAGACGCGGGGCTTCCCCGCTCCTGTCCCAGCACTTTGCGCTTAAGACTTTCTGGGAAGGAGGGGCAGGAGTGGGGAAGCGCTGCATCTCTGCTCCTCCTCCTCCCTCACAGAAAGTCCTAAGCGCCACCAAAAGCTGTTTGGCGGCGCTTAGGACTTCGGTGGGGGGAGGGACATGGCGTGCTCTGGAGAGGAGATGGAGTGGGGGTGGGAAGAGGTGGGCCTGGAATAGAGTGGGGACTGGAAGAAGCGGGCCTGGAGCATTCCTGGCAAAATCCGAGCCTGTTCTCCAGGGAGGCTGCCGCTGCTGCTGCAAATGTGCTCTCTAGTGTCCTTGCCTGCAGTGAGCTGTATGCAGTATGCCTTGTATCTACCCTTCCAAAATTTCCTTGGAACCTAACCCCCCACATTTATATTAAATCTTATGGGACAATTAGATTCGTTTAACATTTTTTCACTTAAAGTTGCATTTTTCAGGAACATAACTACAACATTAAGTGAGGAGTTACTGTACTGTGTCTTCACATACATCATCAAATCTCTATTTCTTAAAGATCCATCTTATCAGGAGGCTTTTTTACTTGTTAAAATGTGTCTGAAATAGACAAGTGTGTATCTACTTATCCAACTGTTTCATTTAAATAACTTTTCCTATTCAAATAACCATCTAACCAGCATTAATGTGCAAATTAGACGATTACCAAACATGCTTATTGTGCCTGTAATGGAGTTAAAAAAGAACGAGAGTCTTTTACTAATATCTTAAGAAATATATATGCATGACTAGAGCTAGGTTAAAAATTTTACATGAAACTTTTTGTTACTGAAAAAGAGATATGGAACAACCAAAACATTTCACAAATGTGGTGAATTGGTGAAACGGGTGAGTGTTTTTTGGCAAAAATGGTAAAAAATAATAATAATTAGAAGTGTCAAAACAGTTTTTTAACATTATCAAAACAAAACATTTCAATTTTGGGTGGGCTACGTTCACCAGGAGATTTAGGCCACATTCACAAAAACAGATATGCAGGTGGTGTGTGGGGCCCACTGGTTAGGGGAGACACATGTGAGGGAATTGACTCAAGTTAAAATTTCCACTTTGTGCAAAATGCTTGAATAGTCATTGGGTCAGAGAAAGAGAGTGAAAGAGACTCTATAGGCTAGTGGTTAGGGAACTCACCTGGGACACCTTGGATCCAGTCTCTGTTCCAATTAATATGTAAGTGTTTATACAAAGTAGAACAGCTTTGACAGGAGAGATTGAGAGAGGCCCACTCCAGAATAGCCCATAGCCTGGTGGTTAGTTTACTCACTTGGAAAGAAGAAATCTGGGCTCAGGTCCCTGCTCCAGAGTTGGGTTTTCCATATCTCAGGTAAGAACCCTCACCACTGGGCTGTTAGGTATAAGAGAGGACATTGCTGCCTCCTCTGTTTTTTGTGACTGTAACCCTTCATTTCCTTTGCTGTTATTAAAAATACCTGAAGCTTTTCATTTTGGGTTGAATGAAACATTTTGTTTTGATCTGAAAAAGTATTTTGGTTTGACCCAAACTGAATCTTTTTCAGCTTTTGGAACTGCAAGTGAATCAAAAAATCAGTTATTTGTGCAACTCTGCCTGTGACATCAAGATGTACTTAAATGGTGTCGTAGCTTCCTACTCAGATTTGAACCTTAGCGTTCATAAACTGAGAAGCTAGCATGAACCCTCCAAGCTTAATTGCCAGCTTGGATCTGATATCGCTGCCACCAGCCAAAAATTCCAGTGTTTTGGCTCACTCTGGTCTCCCCAAAACTTCATAAGGGACCCCAAGCTCAGAGGCCCTGATGTCTCACACCACAAGGGAAACAAACCTCCTCCCTTGTCTCCTCTGTTTCAATCCCCAGCTTCCCCTCCTGGTGCTTATACCTGGGCGATACTGTAACTTAAAACTCCTTGAATGCCAAAACAGAGAGGCAATTTACCTCCCCCCTCCTTCTTCCCTGAGGCTGCCAGATCACCCTCCGTAAATCTAACACAAAGAGAATTTCCCTTCCTTCATTCCTTAGCCTACCCAGAGAAAACTCAACAGGTCTTAAAAAGAAGCTTTGATATAAAAGCAAAATAAGAAAAACAACATGATCTCGCATCAAGGTGAGCTAGCAACAGGCGCTTTGCTTATAAGAAATATATTGAATAAACAGCCTTATTCAAAGAAATACAGTTTAAGCATTCAGCAGAACTAATACACTCGTGTAAATAACAAAAATAAAACCAATTAAGAACCTATTTGTCTTAATACATGTACTTACAACTGGGAAACAGAAGTTAGAAGCCTTGATAAGATAGAAAGACTCCCTCTCATCAGCTGAGACTGACTGGGCAACATAGAGAGTAGAGCAACATAAGGAGGGCAACCAAACATTCCCTCCTTGAGCTTTGAAAAATACAGTTTCCTGATTGGTCCTCTGGTCAGGTGTGTGGTTCCCTTTGTTAACCTTTTACAGGTAAAAGAAACATTAACCCTTAGCTATCTGTTTATGACAAATGGTCATAGCTTTATCTAAGAGCTGCCTATGTACGGTATTTGTATTTGGTCTCATAGGAGGAGTTGTCTGGGATGAAAGATCGGATACGAGTAGTTGTGGTTGAAAATGAGAAACTCCATGAGGAACTGAAATCTCTAACTATAGAGCAGACGTTGAGAGAACAAACGCTTTTGAGTGCTTCAGTAAGTTTGATTTTTTTTTTTTTTATTCTTTTTTTATTCAGGGTCGGTGAACTGGTTCATTTAAATAAGAACTGTCCAAACTGTCATTTGTTCTCAAACTGAACCTTAACCAAACCTTTATGTAAATTTAGAAAAATGCTGGATTAGAGATCCTAACATTACTATCTTCTTCCCAGAGGGCAACTACATTAAATTCTGCACAGATTCTTCCATTAGTGGATTTTAACAGTAATGTTCAATATTTTTTATTTATTTAGCAATAGTTAATATTTTTACTTAAACAGCTATTGTGATTAAACTCTGAAGCATTACAATTGTATTTCAGGCAAATGTTCGGAACTCCTGGACTGTAGGAGGTGATGATTCTTATTTATGTCAATCTGCCAAGTCATCACCATCACATAATAAAGAACAGGTTTTGGCTGCAAGAGACACTGCAGAAACAGAAAAATGGCAGCTAGAATTGGTTGGTATCGAAATAATTTCTTTGCGGTGTCACATCTCGGCTAAAGATTTTAGTGCTCCTCTTTCTTGGTGGCATTTTTGAGGATTAATGATTTCCTGAGAGTTTTGGAGGAGAAGATTTGATTGATTTAACTCCTAGTCTTTGAGGTCAATATCTATCCCTTGAAGCTTATGTTCTTAATGTCTTAAGATAATTGTTTTGTCCCTTTAGGCAGTGGTGATAGGTAGGCTGTTTTGTGCAAATCTCAGCATGTCAAGGGGAACTGGGGTAGATGGCGCATATCTGGTATGACGCTGCAATGAATAGCACTGTGGAGATTCTAGACAATATGGATGCCTGCAAGCAGTCAAGAGCTAGCTATGGTAACTTAGGCAGCTGTCCCGTACTGTGGGTCGCTGCAGTCTCCGGAGCAGCCCAGCATCCAGACGGTGCTGAAGTGGCTTCATCTCTTCTTAATCCCCATCCCTTAGGTTACAATTTCTGTGTTGTGCCTCTCAGAGATGCAGCACAGAAGGCCCACAGTATCTTGGAGATACTCCATTTGGGAAAGTCCTTACTCTGTCATCTCAACTTGACAATGTATTTTTCACTTCCTGACCTAAACTGGTGGTGGTGTATTGCTGTCACTGCTACTTACTTCATTCTGCCTAACAGTTGTGGTGAATGAAGTACTGTAATATCTCTATGTGTGAACTATGTAGTTTTAAAGGACATTTGGGTGCTTCAGGATTATTATTCCTAATCACTCATTTATGCCAAGAAAACACTATACTGTATATAAAAAAATATTTTCATTGATGCCTCTGTCTGCAGAGCCAGAAATCTTTGTGATGACACTAAGCTCCCAGCATCTTAAACCCTGTGACAGTTCAGGTCACCACAATAATTGCCTCTTTTCTTTCCTCTTATTTGGCCATATGTGACATTTTGTGTATTGGTTGATCATTCATGGTGAAAGAAACAACAGTGAGAGATTCTGTGTAAGGGATTGCTGTAGCCCCACATCACTGTGCCATTTAACCACTGCAGGTACATCACTTACATGTTCAGCTTTTTCGCAAGAAATAGGACTAAACTATTGAATAGCTCATGTTGTGGTAATGAGAGGTTCTTCATAATGGCCCCAAATCTTCTCTATTTAGGAATATTTCTATTGAATTCTGTGGGAGCAAAGTCAGGCCTGTCATAGGGTGACTGGCCCCTTTAAGGGAAAATGGGGCCTCAGCTCCAAACTCGACGTGATCAGGTCACTTCCCCAGGTGGGTAATAATGGTTGAGATCACATGATTAACTCAGGCATGGTGAGCTAAGGTAGGAAGAGACAAACTTCTGGGGAAAGGCAGCTCAAGTGGGAGCTGAGATGGCTGGAAGTGTCCAGACAGAAGCCTGGGAAGATGTATCTGGCCTGAGATGAGTGCTGCAGGTAATAAAGGAACTGTTTGAACTGAACCCTGGTTTGAAGTCTCCTGAGTCAAGGAGAGACACTGAAATATAGAGTTGGGGCCTGGAGCGCTAGTGTGTGGAAGGACTTAAAAAATTGACCTTAGAAGGGGAGTGTTTTTAATTACCATTGGATTATGGAGTTCTTACGAGGCCCTGAATAGAAGGGGAAACTAAGGCAGGGTGCTGCCCCAGGCCACAAACAGGCACCGTGGTGGTGGCTCACCCTGTTATGAGACCCAGTTGGTCAGATCATCAACTTGTATACATCCAAGTAGCTCAGCTGAAATCAATGGATCTGTGGCAATTTACACTACCTAAGGATGTGGCTCCATGTGTAGAAATAAGTAAGTATCCCTGTTCTGTTCATTATCTAAGCTTTCTGAAAAGAAGAGTAAGGAAAGTTAGTTCTGAAACTAATGGTTTTGGGTTAAAAAAAAATTTGATTATCTTCAGGGGAAATTAGTGAATACAGCTAATTTTTGGATATATCTATAAAGTGCTAAGAGGAGATAATTGTGAGGAAAGAGGAAGACATACAGTTTTTTCATCTTTTCCTATAGGAGAAGCTAAAACTTCTTTATCAAGAAAGGACTGATACACTTGAAGCTCAAGTACGGTCTCTAAGGTAAATTGAAATGGCCATTTTCTTTAAATAATTTGTAAAAAACACAAGTGTTTTCAGTGGTTTGCACTCTTGTTGAAAATTACTTTTTAAAATTTAATCAGGCACATGTGATAATTAAACATTTATGTTTTCTAGTATAAGCAATTCTTCCTGAAATATAATTAAAAACATGATTTTAGGACAAGTACATGATACCGATGGAAAAGATTTGTCAAATTTAATAAAGATAAAGCCAATATTAAAAAATTATATAGAGATTTACTAGAGAATAGGATCCTTCCTTAGACTCTTGGACTTTTGTAGGATAGTTTTCTTGAAGAAATAAAATTCTGTTCAAATTTTGTAAGCTGATCAAAATAAAAGAGAGGAGGGGAAAAAAAGAAATGTGTGGAAAAGTTATACATTTTCTGTTAAATTTGATTGGTCTATCCCATAATAAAAATCTTGTGCCGGAAGTTTCAGATCTTAAATGGACTGTTTCAATTAACTTAGACCACGTTTTAATTTTGTGGGATTTTTTGAAAGTGTTTTGTTTTACATGAATAAGTATTTTTCATTATTATTTTTTGGCGGGTGGGGTCACTGGTAAAGAGGCTAAATTTAAATATACGCCCTGCAATACTGGAAACCTGAATGTAGGACACAGGAGTGGAAGGGACCTTCTCAGTCATTAAGTCCAGTATCCTGCTATAGTAGGCAGCCCCATTCATAAATTTATCAATCTCTATCTTAGAACTAGTTAGGGTTTTCGGGGGGCTGTTCCAGACCCTCACACTTACAATGATCAGAAATCGTCCTCAAATGGCCAATTTATGCCCACTATTTATTGTGCTACCATTGTCTTTTAGCTTAAATAGCTCTTATTCCTCCTTGTTGGTTACCCAGCAGTGTATTTATAGAGAGTAATCTATTCTCTGCCTTCCTTTTGCTAAGCTAAACAAATAAAGCTCTTCCAGTTCCTCTCATCATATAGGTCCTCCATTTCTCTGATCATTCTGGTAGTCCTTATCTGCCTCTGCTTCAATCTGAATTAATCTTTCTTGAAGATGGGTGACCAAAATGGGTGTATACAGTATTCCAGATGCGGTTGTTCAATGGCATTAATACTTCTCTATCTCTACTGTAAATAACTCACCTAATACATCCTAGGATCAGAATTTTTTTTTTCCCCCCTTCATGGCTGGATCACATTACTGGCTCATAGTCATCCTGTGATCGACTAATACATCTCTAGGTCTGTCTTCTCCTCTGTTTCGGAGCGATGAACCCCCAGCTTATAGCAGAAATTCTTATTAGTCATTAAGTGCATGACCTTAGTACAGTACTATTAAATTTCACCACATTCTATTACTCCAGTCCTCCAGGAGTACTGGAGTAGTATTCATCCAATTCTTTCTGTTTCTGATCCTCCTCTATATTGATGATGCTTCCCACTTTGTGTAATCAGCAAATTTAATTAGTACACTCCTTCTTTCTATGCCAAGGTGATTGAACTGATTTAATATTTTCTATTAGTCTCAAGACCGATCCTTGAGGGAACTATGTTAGTAACATCCCCCCAGCCCAATAGTTCTCCTTTTTAGCATGATCCTTTGTCATCTCTGCTTTAGCCAGTTCCTCGTTCACCTTACAATTCTTGTGCTAACCCCCATATTCTCCATCTTAAATTATGATTGAATAATGAACACAACAGCTAGTTGCACTAATACAGTGAATGGTCCTGAAGTGCAAAACATGCACAAACACCAGAGTCAAAGATAAATTGGAGTATTCAAATTCTTTGAAAGCTTCAACCAGTGGAGAATGCAGCCAACTTCTTAATGATATTTCTTATAGGGGACTTGATCTTTCAAGGTGTTGAGGACACTGACCCTGATTCAGCAAAACACACACACATTTGCTTAATTGTATGTATGAGTAGTTGCATTGAATTTAATGGGACAATTCAAATGCTTAAAGTTAAGCATGAGCCTAAGTGCTTTACTGGATCGGAGTCGGAGTGCTCAGCACCTTGTGGCATCAGGTCTGGGGATCATATGGCACCTTTATCCTGTATTGGCACTTGTTGCAGATTAATTTCTTGGGGTGAGGCACAGGCAAGGAGGTGATGACAGCACTACAAGGGAGAATGCAGAATATCAAATAGTCACTGGCCTTCAATGCAAGTGCGCACAGATTGACTGGGTCCCCCTTCACATGTTGGGATGTCCTTACTGTTGATAGGCTATGCACCTTGTCCCTCTAGTTATAACAGCTTTCTAGTTATTAAAATAAATGTAGAAACATTTGTTTATTGCTTATAACAATATCTTCTCTTAATTCCAGAAAAGACTTATCTGAATCTGAGAAGAACTGTGAAGATCTAAAAGGAAGATTAAAACACCAAGATTCGCTTATTGCAACCAGTAATTACAACCGGGTTGGCGGTCTTTGCCTGAAATGTGCACAACATGAGGCTGTTCTTTCTCAGACTCATTCCAACGTCCACATGCAGACCATTGAAAGGTTAACAAAGTAGGTTCATGGACATTTACGTTGTAATTAAAAGCTCGATGGCTTCTAATAGAGAATACTAATTCTAATAGTGTGTTGTTTTTTAACATTTAACAGAAGAATACAGTATTTCCCCAAAATTGTGTGGTGATTTTCCCCCTCCCCCAATCTGTATTCAGGTTGTAGTGCTGTAGGAAAATTCCTGTTGGGAGTTCTGCTTAAAAATCCATGGCAAATATAGGGTCTAATTCTGACCCTACAGAAGTCCCTAGGAGTTTTGCCTTTGACTTCAATGGGAACAAGATTTCAATGGTGTTTTGTAACTATGACGTACAATCGGCCTTCTGGCTAAGAGAGGTGAAAACACTCCTAGGACCTGCAGACAGAGTTCCTTCAGCTGTTTTTTTAATACTCCATGTAACAATTCTTTTTGATCTGTTTCTATGAATCTTTGGGAGCTGTAGAAAAGTTGAGCTACAAAAAACAGTGTGTGCATGCCTTTTTTTTTTTTTTTCTTGTCTGTGTAAATAATATTTCAGGTCTGCTTTTTGCTGGTTTGTACCTTTAACCTGTCACTGGTCCAGGCTTAATATTTTGTTTCCTGCGTCTCAAACTAGTGTACTTCTAAGGAAGTAATTCCATACGTGGGTAAAAAGAAGGCAACATTTTTGTGGCAGTCTTTAAAAGAGCAATTGCAATTGTTTCTCTTTCTTTAATCAGGTTTAAATAATAAAAAAATCTATACAAGATGCTAGGCACTCTAACATAATTTATAATACCACAAAATACTTGTTCAAACAGGAACTCAGGTAGCTAACCAGTCATCTACCAAAATCTCCTTTCCTTCCCTTCATCAATCTGGGAAACATAAGCAGAGCGTAAATCAATACACTGTTGTTTTCCTGAGTTTGTGAATAGCTTGAAACAAAATATGTGGGCTGATCATTCATCTCAATGGGTTGTTAGATCTGAAACTCAGAGGACTAGATTCTTAGGTGGTATAAATCGGCTTCATTGCTTTGAGATCTTATCCAGCAAAATTGACTGTTGCACTGCTTTGCAGAGATATTTCAGCAGAAATATTTAGGCTAGGATTTTAAGGAACTAAGGAAGCTTAAGTGTCTAAATCTCACTGAAAAAAATCAGTGAAATTTGAGCACCTAACTCTCTCTTAGGCACCTTTGAAAAGATCAGTATTTGCTACTATGATTATGCCCCAATCCAAACTGCCTCCTAACCTTCCAAGGTGTCCGAAAAGCCAGTTGCCAAAACTTGTAGCTACACCTAAGACAACTTCTGTATATTAGCAATATGAAACTCTTATGCATATCAAAAACTGAAAATATGGATATGATAACCTACATCTCTTACTTTAAATAAAGAAGTGATGGTGATACAGAATCCAGAAATGTTGTAGCAGAATTTAGGTCCAGTTTGCTGCAGAGTACTACTAGCTAATATATATCTAAAGCCATCTCAGATACTAATATGATTCAGTGCAGTTTTCCTTTAAATATAAATGCAGAAAAATGTATTCTTAATGATTCATTATTGTCAGAATTGTCCCATTTTGCCTTGCCCTATGTTCTTTCTGAAGCTTGTCATTGACCTTGTATTTTTTTTATTTATTTTTTTTTTTTAAACAAGGTCATACTTCTACTATTTAGCTTGGGTAAATCCCTGACATGAACCCTGCCATCATTACTGCAGCTTCACTAACAACCCACTGCTTTTAAGGACAGGAGGTCATCGTTCACATTATACTTTAGTATGTGCTGAGCTGGCGCTACTCTGTCTTTAAAATTTAATACATATTAATGCAGATTTTTGTCTTACTTTACTTATGACCCTGCTGTTTTCAGTCCATTAATGTTTTATGTTTCTTGTCTCTGTATTTTTTTTGCTGATGCAGAGAAAGAGATGATTTAATGGATGCACTTGTTTCAGTAAGAAGGAACCTGAGTGAGATGCAGCAAAGGGAATCTAGTGCTTATGAACAAGTAAAACAAGCTGTGCAAATGACTGAAGAAGCCAATTTAGAAAAAATGAAGGTAAATTTAGTAAGAGGATGGTATAGTTCTTCAGTATTCTTAAGTGTTAATTAGATTTGTTTCCATATCAACAAGACAATAAGCCCTCCAGGCCCTAAAACACTATTTCAGACCTAGATCATGTAGCTATCTTGAAATAAAGGCTCATTTAAAATGTTTGGTATTGTGATGGTCTTCATAAGACTGTTTAAGGGAAGAAGCATGATTCTGGAGAGGAAAAATTCTTAGTGATCTGAACACAGAACTTGACTTTTTTTAGTTCTAATTCAGGTTCTTAGACTGCTATGCATTGTGGCCTCAGGCAAATAACTTAATCTCTTTGGGTATGTCTACACTGTAATAACATACCTGTGGCTGGCCTGGGTCAGTTGACTTGGGCTTACGGAGATCAGACTGTAGTACTAAAAAATTGCAGTATAGATGCTTGGTCTGGAGCTCAGGTTCTGAGACCTTGTGTTTGTGGGCATTAATTGTTTAAAATGCATATAACTGTGTGAAGACGTAAAATGATATATAAATGTGATGTATGTATTACACTTTTTTGGGCGGTGTAAAATTATTATGGTAAAATCAAATTTCTGATCTAGTACTTATGTTAAAATTAATTACTTTGTATAGGTGTCAGCTTCAATTCATGTAGATTAAATTATTATCTTGATATATAGTGCCATCTACTGTGTAATTAATGAATTGCTACTAAATCAGAGCATTTTAATTAAATGACTTTGTTATTAAGAAAGGAGAAGATTAACATAATGCTCCCACTGCGTATCAGTTACTGGTATTATTTATGGGACACTATAAAAGTGCATGTGTTCTTAAAAATAAATTATTACCAAAAAATTAGTTTCAGACTTAGTAGGGGGGAAATGATGATGGGAGAGGGAAATACCACATATTGAATCACTATAGAGATATTTAAAGAAATAAAGCCCTCATTAACTAACAGCCATTAACTGTTAGTGACCAGGAACCAGACTGCTAAAGGTATCTACATGCCTGAAGATGGAGTTAGGCACCAAGGTGCTTTTGAAAATTCCACTAGGTGTGTATTTGCATCTTTAGGTGCCTAAATACCTTAGTATCAGATTTTTCAAAGGTGCTAATACATGTGTAGCAAGAATCAGAGACAGTCATTCATCAGTATGTGTAATACCCTTCTAAACTGTTTTTCAGTTTTGTTCCCTGCTCACAGAATAAAAATTTAAATGGATTATTGGTTTACTTATTTGTGCATCTACAGTATCATCTGTGACACTTTCTATTCTCAGAGTTGCAATTGCATGTCAGTGGTTCTCAAACTATGGAGTGGGCCTCCCAAGGGAGACGCAGGAATGTGTCAAGGGAGGCGTCAGTTGTGTGTTTTAAGAGCTCTGGCTGTCAGCCCCAGGTGACTGATGCTCATAAGGAAGGGTCATGCACACCCGGAAGGTGGGGATAAAGGGGACAGCTGGAGCCCCGCCACCTGAACTCTCCTCGCACCCCCTCTTTCAGCTGGGGCTCCGGTTCTCCTTCCCCACCCCCAGTCCCTCACTTGAAGGTGGCAGGGTTCCAACTGTCAGCCCTGGGGTGGCAGCAGCAGCGCAGAAGTAAGGGTGGTAATGGGGTGCTGAGTCTGCTGTGAAAAGGGATACTAATGAATATCGCTTTTCACATTGCCACCTGTACTTCTGTGCTGCTACTAGAATGGCGCTACCTTCAGAGCTGGGCACCTTCTCCACTCTGCCATCAGAGCTGGGTGGCAGCAGATGTACTTTGGGTGGGGGGAGCGGGATGAATGGCTACAGGTACAAAGAAGGGGGGCCCGATCAAATAAGTTTGAGAACCACTGATGTATGTTAGTGACCCGCTTCTACCAAAGAGAGCGCAGAACATTGTTTTTGCTCAAGCCATATATAAAATAACAGCAGTTACTTTTCTTTTGGTTTTATTTTCTGTCTGAAAATTTGCTTTTTATTTTAATATAAAAAATACAGAAGATATTCTCCACCAGATCATGTTCAATTTAACACAGGTCAGAAATAGGGACTATTTTGGTTAGGGCTGTCAATTAATTGCAGTTAACTCATGTGATTAACTTAAAAATAAATCAGGATTAAAAAAAATTAGTCAGTTTTAATCACACTGTTAAACAATAGAATACCGATTGAAATTTATTAAATATTTTGAACATTTTTTCTACATTTTCATATATATTGTGTTGTAATTGAAATCAAAGTGTATATTTTTATTATATTTTCACTATAAAAATGATAAAAGAAATAGTATTTTTCAATTCACCTCATACAAGTACTGTAATGCAGTCTTTGTTGGGAAAGTGCAAATTACAAATGTAGATTTTTGTTATATAACTGCGCTCAAAAACAAACTTCAGAGCCTACAAGTCCACTCAGTCCTACTTCTTGTTCAGCCAATCGCTAAGACAAACAAGTTTGTTTACATTTATAGGAGATAATGCTGCCCTCTTATTTACAATGTCACCAGAAAGTGAGAACAGACATTTGCATGGCACTTTTGTAGCCAGCATTGCAAGGTATTTATGTGCCAGGTGTGCTAAACACTCATATTCCCCTTCTATGTTTCGGCCACCACTCCAGAGGACATGCTTCCATGCTGATGACACTCGTTTAAAAAATAATGCATTAATTAAAGTTGTGACTGAACTCCTTGGGGGAGAATTGGATGTCCCCTGCTCTGTTTTACCTGCATTCTGTCACATATGTCATGATATAGCAGTCTCGGATGATGACCCAGCACGTCTTGTTCATTTTAAGAACACTTTCACTGCAGATCTGACCAAATGCAAAGAAGGTACCAATGTGAGATTTCTAAAGATAGCTACAGCACTCAACCGAAGGTTTAAGAATCTGAAGTGCCTTCCAAAATCTGAGGGGGACAAGGTCTGGAGCATGCTTTCAGACGTCTTAAAAGAGCAACACTCCAGTGTGGAAACTACAGAATCCAAATCACCAAAAAAGAAAAGCAACCTTCTGCTGGTGGAATCTGACTCAAATAATGAAAATGAGCATGTGTCGGTCAGCACTGCTTTGGATTTTTATAGAGCAGAACCCATCATCGGCATGGACACATGTCTTCTGGTATGGTGGTTGAAGCATCAAGGGATATACGAATCTTTTTAAGTGCATCTGGCATGTAAACATCTTGTGATGCTGGTGCCATGAGAACACCTGTTCTCGCTTTCAGGTGACATAAACAAGAAGCGGACAGCATTATCTCCTTCCAATATAGACAAACAAATTTGAGCAATTGGCTGAACAAGAAGTAGGACTGAGTGGACTTGCAGGCTCTAAAGTTTTACATTGTTTTATTTCTGAATGCAGGTTTTAAGTATTAAGGTAACTGTCAGTGATGTGCGGTTTGTGAAAGATACAGGTGTTAAGTTCTCAGTCTTTAGAAACACATCTTGAAGAACAACAGTTATGAGAAGGCGAGTAACCATTTTTTCCTTGCTGCCCACTTATGACTTGCAATTTAGTCAGTTAGCCCAATATTTTAATCAGTATATACATCCTGAAGCTGAAATTTCAATAAATGGCCTCCTTTCTGAGCATCATTTTATGAGAAATCTGAACATCAGAAGAATAATTTGCCCTTTCAGCCCTCTACTTTGCCAAATTGCTTCTGTGGCTCTACTCAGCCTTTTGCACCTAATACTTCACTTTAGGAAGAGAGTAGACCACTGTAATGGACTGTCCTGTCATGCAGTATGGAATGCAGCTACAGTTTATTGGTGTCTACAAGGAACCAAATATTGGCAGAAAGTTTTTCTTGACAATTTTGGGTGAAATGCACACAGAATTCTTAAGCACAGGTCATATCAGAACAGACATCTGAGAGAGGGACAGACGTGCAGAACACAAATTACTCTGGAAAATCCCATCAACTTTATTATAGGTTCTAAACACAAGTGGAATGACTATTTTCTTGTTGGACAACCAAGTTGTCCTTGGACATATAGTCTTTTAAAGATCGCGCGTGTGTATGTGATCTCATATTGTCAATCCTGTTTTATTTTTTTGTATGCCAATACACACACACAGGCATCTGTGCACAGCCATGAAGCTTTGTTCTAATAGCCAATTAGTTCTTCCGAAAGCATTGGACTAGAATGTTAGGATGGTTCTACTTAATGCCTCGCTTTGGAGGAATGTTTATATCTGTCCTATGTCTAAATAATGGAATGCATCCTAAATTTCATCATAATCTTTCCAAAGGCTCTAGTCCAGTGTGAACAGCTGAAAAGTGAGATGGAAAGACAGAAAGATCGCCTTGAAAGGGAGCTAATTGCTCAATTAGATAAGAGGGCCGATGAAAAAGAAGCCCTGCGAGGAGAAATGAAGAAAGAAAGAGAGGACTTGGCATCAACGGTAACACTAGTAAATTTTTTTTCATTCATATATGGCTAAGGAATATGCAATGGTTTTCTATCAATAAGCTAGATACAGTAGAACTACTGTATGGATTTGTAAACCAAGTAAACAAACTTATTTCTGACTCAGCATTAAAGTGATTAAGACAGAGGTTTATCTTTTGCAAGTAGTACATATTAGATTTCACTGTACAATTATGGCTGTACTTTAGAACCGCAGAGTATTCACTGAAGACTGTCAAGAGAAATTTGGGGTCCCAGTATATCATGTCCTCTGTGGCCCCACCTCCTTCCACTTCAACCCAGTTAGACATTTTGGGAGCACCACTTATTCACTATTATTGAAGCTTAGCTTCTCATGACGCTGTATATTGTCTTATTTAGACTGATCCCTACTCTGAGGACTTGGTCTTCTAATATTGTTTTGAAGTGCCATTCTTGCCTAAAACAATATATTCTAATACTGTGCTTTAATAGTTGGTAATTAGGGTTAGTTGCTGGGTGTCTTTGTAGAAAAATTATGCTTATACATGTACTAGTGGTAACTGAAATGGAAGATTTCTTTTGAAAAATAGAAATTAAGTACCTGGAAAATACTTTATTTGTACTTTTCTTGATCTTTTCTTGAATTTGTTGTATTAGTTCCCTAACAAGTGATTTGTTAGAGGAACAATCTGGCATGAGTCCATAAATCAGGTAGGTATATAATGGCTGAAGTGTAGTTGTAAATACATAACCTTCTAGGTCCAGCTTTTGACTTCCTCTAACGTTAACCTAGAACTGTCAGGCCCTATTATTTCCACGTACATTAGGCAGCTTCAGGGCTAAACAGCTCAAGGGCTAACAGCTTTGTTTTATTGTTACAATTCTTTTTATCATTCAGCAAAATATTAATTCAACTATATTGTTTGAAAAAATGAAATTGTAATTTTTGAACATACTGAGTTGACTTTTGTTTACTGCTGCACTGCATCTGCTTTTAGTTATAGTGGTGAGATTTTTTGCCTCAGTTTAGGAAGTAATTTAAGTATATCTGTAGTCACAGGTTGAGTTTCTGTAACGGTTTCTCTCTTGGCATAAGATAGTTCCCCTTGCTACCAGTTA
Organism: Chelonoidis abingdonii; assembly: GCF_003597395.2. NCBI lineage: Eukaryota > Metazoa > Chordata > Testudines > Testudinidae > Chelonoidis > Chelonoidis abingdonii. The sequence goes on from NC_133771.1 coordinate 145,865,613, forward strand.
GTCAAAATCAGAGTCTAAGTGAGTGATAGGTAAGTAGATGTTATCTATGCTGCAGGAATAGAGAATCTGTTGCTGCTGCTTTGAGAAGATGCAGCCATGTATTCCACTTGTGTGTGTGTGTGTGTGTGTGTGTGTGTGTGAGTGCCCAGCGCATTAGAGCTGGTGAATTTTGCCTAGAAGTACCGTACAGGGGTGGCATTGTGCCTCATGGCTATAGACCCTCCCCTGACTACATGAAGTGGTGCCATCCTGAGCCCTCTCAGTTCCTTCTGACTGCCCATGGCTGGAGTTGGAGAACTGGGTGATCTTAACCTCACAATCTCTCACCAGTTTAGTGTGTGTGGTTTTTTTTGTTTTTTTTTTCCTTCTTGTTGTATGTAGTTTAGTTAGTACACTTAGTATTAGGTTGTTAGTTGTATTTAGTTAAGTATTCTTCTATGACGCCCTCACAGTGGTTTAAATATTGTCTGTCGTGTGAGGCGAGAAATCCCCAACAATCCCCACAGCGATGCTTGCTGTGCTTGAGTGAGGCGCATGTCGAAGAACAGTGTTCGATATGTAGATTGTTCATGAAATGGACTCGGGTGGCTAGGGACCCTTGCCTAAAGCAGCACCTGCTTGACTAGGCCATGAGGCCTACTATAGCACTGAGGCCCACACCGGATTGCAGGTTCCCTTCAGGTTTCTAGAGTGCTGCTGCTTTGCACTCTGGAGTGTGCGCCTCTCCAAAGAGATGGAAGAACATTTCCCATTTAGTGTGCTGAGAAAAAGATCGCACAAGACCGCTCCAGGTCTTGTGGGTACTCTTCCACCTACCCCAAGAAGACTTTGGACTGGCACAGGGTTCATGGGGGTGCCTCTAACCATTAACCTCCCTACTCTCTACTGGGTAGAGCCCCTGTGCCATCGACTCTGGTTCTGGCCTCAGGGTGTTCGTTGAGTCTGGTACTGATGAGGGTGATACCAGCATTGACTTATTTCTGTCGGTGGCATACCAGGTGGCTACAGACCACCTCTGCCGTTCCATCCTGATATCTCCTTTGGTCCAGGACTTTGCCAAGGCTGCATCGTTTACAGCCCCATTGGGTGAATGGGCTCCTGAACACTTAGGTCTGTTGGCACTACACTCTGATGTTCCCCTTCCGTGGTTTGCGGAAGCAAGGCTGGTACTGGGCTCAGTGCAAGGGACCTTGCCCTGGGGAAACTCCTTGGCACTGTTGCAGTCAGCACCACCAATAGACTCATAGACTTTGTCAGAAGGGACCATCCTGATCATCTAGTCTGACCTGCACATCTCAGGCCACAGAACCTCACCCAACCACTCCTGTAATAGACCCATAACCTGTAGCTGAGTTGCTGAAGTCCTCAAATCATGATTTAAAGACTTCGAGTTACGGAGAATTCATCATTTATACTAATTTAAACCTGCAAGTGACCTGTGCTCCGTGCTGCAGGGGTAGGCGAAAAACCTTCAGGGTCTTTGCCAATCTGACTCAGGGGAAAATTTCTTCCTGACTCCAAATATTGCAATCAGTTAGACCCTGAGCATGTGGGCAACACCCACCAGCCAGACACCTGGAAAAGAATGTCAACGTGGCACCTCAAATTCAGCACCACTGATGACTTTGGGGATGACACCGCCAGTGTATTTGGTGCCAACCGTACCACTTTTATCATCAGTACTGGTCCCTGGCTCATTCTGGGTGATGGATGAGTCAGACTGGTTACTTGCTTCTCAGGAGTGGCTCCACCTTTATCCCCAGAATGCTGAAGCTTCTCAGTGTTGAGGTCTGGATCTTCCTTCTTCTGCTCTCTATCACATGACTCACATCGGGGTCTGTTTATGGAGCATTACCAGGGGATTGGCATTCATCTCACAGTCACAACTAGGGCCTCTGGCCACCAATGCCCTATTCTTATCAGTGACCTCCATGGAATCGTGGGACACTCCTCAGTCACAGAGGTTGCACTTCTTAGGTCACTCTAAGGTGAGGTCACCGTGCAGATCTTTGGTGGGAACTATTGACCTACTGCAGGTTCACGTACCAGTGAGCCTTCCCTGTGCGGAATCCATGGAGCTGTCCCTTCCAACTCCACCAGTCCAGTTAACCACCTACTCTTCATCCCTGATGATGCAGCAGTGTCTGGCTCTTCCTTTCCTCCAACAGCAAAGGATTTTAAGGCCTATCAGGACCTTTTGCAGAATGTGGCTGCTTCCTGGGCATTCAAGTGGATTTTCTGCAGGAGAACACCCATATGTTAATGGATATCCTGAAGCTGTCTGCTCCTGGGAGAGCAGTCCTCCCTATCAACAATGCAGCCTAGACCACACCGGCTTCAGTACCATCTACTGCAAAGCATATGGAGAAATGCTATTTTGTCCCAATGTCGGAGGACTTTTACTCCCATCTGCTTCCAAATTCCCTAGTCGTAACCGCAGTGAACAATAGAGATGTCCGGGCAGGTTTAAGACCACTCTGAAGGACAAGGTCTCCAAAAGGACAGATTTAATAGGCAGCTCTCCTGTGTGCTTTTCCTCTGATCCCAGTTGTTCCACAGCTCACCCTCAAGCTGAAAGTGGCTTGGGCCAAACTCATCCTCACTGCCCCAGCATGGCTGAGGTCAGTGCTGGTTTTCTGACATTCTCATGCTGTCGATTCAGCTTCCCATATCCCTTCCTCTCGATCTCAGTCTGTTTACACAGATTCATGGCCACAGTCTGCATCCTGCATTCGGCTCCCTACATCTCACAGCATTGCTGCTCTGTGACTGAACTAAGAGGAAGAGCAACGTACAGCAGCTGTTCAACAGGTCCTACAAAACCCTCTATCAGAATGTCCTATTCAGCATCGTGGAAACATTTTTGAGTGTGGTCTTTGGCCCGTGGAGTTCAGCCCATACTGGATAATATACAAGACATTTTGAAGTATTTACTACATCTTCAGTCATTGGGTCTTAGGCTTGGTTCATTGAGGGCGCATCTAGTGGTGATCTTAGCCTTTCATCCATTTATGGAAGATCAGTGTTTTTCCAATGTCATGGTGGTAAGATCCTTGAAAGGAATCCTTTGTTTCCAACCACTGGTGCAGGAACCAGTTTCCTTGTGGGATCTTAACACTGTTATAGCACCTAACTTGGGATCTCCATTCGAGCCTCAGGCATCTTGCCCCTTTCCTCATTCTTATGTCAAAAATTTGCATTCCTCACGGCAATAACATCTGTGAGGAGTGTGTGAGAGTTGCAGGCTTTGCTGGCAGAGCCTCCTTACATGCATTTCTCCAAAGACCGTGACATTGTGGCCACAACTGACATTTGTCTCCTAAAGGGGTCTCTCAGTTTCGTTTAAACCAGGCGGTATATTTACCTGTGGGGTTTTTTTGTTTTGTTTTGGTTTTTTCCCCCTAAGCCTCATTAATCTCCAGAGGAGCAGCATCTTCACATACTGAACATCGGACAATGTCTGGCCTTTTATGTAGACAGGACTAAACCCCATATGAAGGGATAGGCAGTCTCCTTATAGATGATCTGTAAGTGGGTAACTTGCTGCATACAAAACAGCTTCTGCTACAGCCCCTTGTCAGGTGCAAGCTCATTCTATGAGAGCACAAGCTAAGTCAATAATGTTCTTAAGTGATATCTGCGTAACAGATATTTGCAGGGCTGCCATGTGCTGGTCGATGCATACGTTTACAAACCATTGCTCCATTATCACGGCATCCAGAACAGATGCAAACTTTGGGAAGGCGGTCCTGCAGTCCTTGTTTAAATAGGCTGAGTGTCTCATCCCTTGGGGAAACTGCTTGAGTCAAACTGGAAAACATGGCTGCATCTACTCCAAGAATGAAAATGGTTACTTGCTGTAGCTGTAGCTCTTAGAGATGTGATGCAGATATGTATTCCATGACCCATCCTCCATCTCCTCTGCATCAGAGTCTAGTCTCTGGGCATTTGGTGTGAAGGAACTGAGGGGGGTAGGGGAAGCAGCACCTCATATAGTCAGGAGAGAGGCTATTGGCATAAAGGCTGCTCCTCTACAGGTACTGGTAGGCAAAATTCAATGGCTCCAATGCGCTGGGTGCGCACACGCTTAAGTAGAATACGTCTGCATCATGTGGCTGGTGAGTCTTGCTCACATGCTCAGGGTTTAGCTGATTGCCATATTTGGGGTCGGGGAGGAATTTTCCTCCAAGGCAGATTGGCAGAAGCCCTGGAGGTTTTTCGCCTTCCTCTGCAGCGTGGGGCATGGGTCACTTGCTGGTGGATTCTTTGCAGCTTGAGGTCTTCAAACCACAATTTGAAGACTTCAATAACTCAGACATAGGTTAGGAGTTTGTTATAGAAGTGGATGGGTAGGATTCTGTGGCCTGCTTTGTGCAGGAGGTCAGACTAGGTGATCATATTGGTCCCTTCTGACCTTAAAGTCTATGAGTCTATGTCTTGAAGAAGGATTTCTTCCAACATCATCATTACGCACATTGAGAGGTCCCGTCGAGTAGTTTGGCAGACTGAAAATATTTCAAATGTTTAGTTGAATCACTTTAAAATAACTGTGTGCTAATCATTCTGGAATCCTTATGCAAGTAAAGCCTGCATTTCTTTTTCACTCAAAATTCCTATTGCCTTACATTCAAGTTTTGATATGAAGGAATGCAGCATTGGGTCCACTGTACTTAGTCGGGCAAAATTCCTATTGCTTTTAAGAAGTGAAGACTGCACAACTTATCCCCATATAAGGTTTCTGGTTAATTCATTGTAGTGTTTCTCTTTCTGCAGGTGATGGTTTTGTCTCAAAATGTGGCGACACTGGAGGCTCGGTTAGAGAGAATTACAAGAGAGAAGAACTCAATAGCTAACCAGCTAGAGGAAGCCCAAAACCAACTTACCTCTCAGGAGATGGAAGTTAATAAGGTAGAGAGAATCTCAAATGAATATTTGCTTGTTACCATGGTTTGAAAGATCACATGGTAAGAAATGCTTCGTACTATGTATTTTCTATAAAACATATTTGAAAAGATGGTATTGAAAAATTTGGCTTTCTGAAAACAAACACTTGTATTATGAAAATCTGGTGCATGATGTTGTGAATTCTGTCCTCTTTAACATAGTTTAAGGGGTTAAATAGTAAAATAAATATTTAACATTAAAATTTGTCATTCTGAGGGTCTATGTTTAATTGTCTCAAATTTACAGGTAGCGTTTACAACCTTGCATCACATCTGAGAGTCAAGGTTCTATTTTTTTCTGATCCATGCAAAATCACTTAAACTGCAATCAACATTTAATTAATAATTCTGTTGATACAGGAGATAAGAGCAGGATTCAACTCACTCTCTTCCGTAGCTGTTTTGGCTCTGCAATGCTAAAATGAGTAAAGAGTAGCACAAATTTATTTTGGGGTTAAAATTCAGAACTTTTTTTTAAATTTTCTGTAGATGTTCTGTTCAGTATAGTTATTTGTAATACTAGTGCTAGTTTTATGCATTTTAAGAATGCCTCTTTCTGCTGTTTAGTTTGAATTGGTTTTGTATATAAATACAATCCTGGTTTAACTTGAAATCCCCTGTTTTGGTGGTCCTCGCCACCTACATACCTTTCAGTCTTCTCAGGCTCAAATGTGGGATGCATTTTTTGTCTCACTGATTCTGGGACATACAAAAAATTCAAGCAGAACAAATAAAATACTGTAGGATCAATTAACTTTAGTGTAAATAATTCCTATAGCTTCAGCATCATAATTCTTTATTTTGATGTAAAAAGTTTTCAGCAATAAAGGTGAAGGGACACCAAATTTGTGTAGAATATAGATGATTTTAGTACTAAAATGAGTGATGTCTGTTGAAATAGACACTTAAGATGCGTGCCTGCCCTCTAAACCCAAGACCAGAGAGGGCTTCTGAACAGCTAGCTCAGGGATGGGCAAACTATGGCCCACAGGCTGGATCCGGCCCACAGGATTGCCTCCCCCTCCCCCCGTGGTGCTGCGGCCCTGCACGGCTCTCGGAAGTGGTCAGCACACTGTCCCTGCGGACCCCAGATCGGGGGGCAGAGGGCTCCATGCGTTGCCCTTGCCTCCAGGCACCGACCCCCGCAGCTCCCATTGGCCAGGAACGGGAAACCGCAGCCAATGGGAGCTTTGGGGGAGGTACCTGGAGGCGCGTCAAGGGCAGCACACACATAGCCCTCTGCCCTCCCCCTCCCCCAGGGGCTGCAGCACTTCCTGGAGTGGCACAGTGTGGAGCCAGGACAGGCATGCAGGGAGCCTGCCCTGGCCCCGGTGCGCATCGCTGCCACCCCAGAGCCACTTTAGGTAAGCGGCACTGGGCAGGAGCCCGAACCCTGCCTGAATTCTGCTCCCAGCCCTAAGCCCCTTGTCTGCACCTTGCACCTCTCCTGCACCCCAACCCTATGCCCTGAGCTCTGTGCTTCACCATGCACCCCTGTGCACCCAACCCCCTGCCCTGAGCCCTCTGCTGCACTTCAACCCCCTTCCCTGAGCCCCCTCATGCACCCTTCCTCTGCCCTAGTCCCTTGCCCTGAGCCCCTTCCGGCACACCGCACTCCCTCCCACACCCTGCACTCCCTCCTTCAACCCAACTCCCTGTCCCAGCCCTGCATACAATTTCTCCACTCAGATGTGGCCCTTGGCCCAAAAAGTTTGCCCACGTCTGAGCTAGCTGCAATTTCTGGGAGCAGTTTGCTCTGTTGGTCACTAAGGAGCACTGTAGCATGAGCTTCTGGTCAGCTTTTCCTCACTTCCCATTCCTCTAGCTGCCTCCACTGATTCCTCAGTTCTGTGTGCTGCATATTGAGAGGTGGAATGGGAGACGCTTTTTTTTTTTTTTTTTTTTTCCCCCTCCTCAGCTGGGAAATGGAGAAAGAAGCCTATCTTAGGCCAGGTCTACACGACACGCGAAAATCGATTTTAGATACGCAATTTCAGCTACGAGAATAGCGTAGCTGAAATCGATTATCTAAAATCGATCTACTCACCCGTCTTCACCGCGCAGGATCGATGTGCGCGGCTCGCCATGTCGATTCCAGAACTCCGTTGGTTTTGGTGGAGTTCCGGAATCGATGTAAGCGCGCTCAGGGATCGATATATCGCGTCTAGATGAGACGCGATATATCAATCCCTGAGCAATCGATTGTAACGCGCCGATATGGCGCGTCGTATAGACGTGGCCTTAGTCTCCCTGCTGATGAAGAAGAGGAGGCAGAAAGGCAGAGCTGGTAACGCTTGGCATTGTATTGAATTTCAGTATTTTTTTTTTATTTCTCGTTTCCCATTGTCTGGCGTTAAATTCTTGAGCATCTCCCCCAACCCCCTTTTATTTAAAAGACCATTTCCTATTGCTTTAAATGAGACTGAATTCTCAGGCTGTCATTGGTGAAGATTCCGTACATATTTTGAATGAGGACATGAGGCTGTTTTTCATAAAGAGGACCATCATGTCTCATCGTTTGCAGGAGGACTGAAGCCAGTTGGCCCTCAGAAGTTATCTAATTTCTATTTCCTGAGTGGAATATTTTTATTTTTTCCCAAAAAGACAGAACACTGGGAAGAGACAGGAATAGGATGGGTAAGGGAATTTGAATGGCAGAGGGAGTCTGTGAAAGAGAGACTGGGGAAATATAGAGGGCAAATTAAGAAGAGGATGCTGTACATGGGGGAGGGAATACAGAGAAAAATGTGAGTGGGTGTTACACGGTGCCTCCGTTGCTACCCAGTGAACTGCATGGTGACTGGTCAGTTCTATAGTTTCACACTCACAAACACACACCAGGTTATCTTTCACCCAAGTGTGTATTTGTTCTTTTCTTACATAGTAACACAGTGTACTGCAAGCTTACAGACACGGGAGGCTTCCCTGCAGACCTGACTCCTCAAACCAGGCTTACCCTGTGAGCCACCTGCTGAGCCTCCTTATGAGCTTCTTCTAGTTCCTAGTCCTTCCACTTATATTTTCCCAATTACCCCATTAGCCCGGTGATTACGACTCAGGTACTCACAATCCCCCACCAAAAAGTATATAATTGACTCCAGCTGAAGCTGCAGTAATGTCAGTGATCAGGGTACTGCTGGTAGTGCCCTTTCACAGAGGGAATGAGGAGGGAGAAAGGTAGATTGAGAGGGAAAGAATGGCAACTCCCACCCCTGAAGTGTTAGGAGAGCGTAAGTAGAATCCCCTGTAAGGAGCCGGGGGATAACATTTTTGTGTATGCATTTAAGGTTGAATTGTTAACCTGAAATGGCCACGCACAAATTGGGGGGCCATTATCTTAGATGGGGAAGGAGAGGCAGAGATCCTATCCAAAACCTCTGCTTTTTGACATCAAACAGGGCCCACTAACGCCTGGGATTGTGAATGTGGAAGAAGACAGACCTGCTCCAAAAATGTAGAGAGGAGAAGGGCAAACACTTCCGCAGGCCCTGGCCCTGGCCCTGTAAGCTTGGGATAGATTGAGGTAGAAGACAACACAGAGAATATCACCAAATGTTTTGGTCTGGAAGAGGTCAAGATCTAGAATGGAATATGTTACCTTTCTGAAAACGAATTCTCTGTCTCTCCACACAAAATAAGTCCTTTGGGTGCTTTTTTGGCTTTTCTAATGTCCGCGTAGACATTTGAACAAGTTGTTGCTGTTAAGGAATTTATGTTCAACCTCTTAATGAGAATATAGTGTTTCAGTACAACTTTGAAAATAATTACAGTACAATCTCAAGATTTTCATTCTTACCTGAAGAAAAAAATGGCAAAACAGGAAATTGTGCTCTGGAAATGTAACACATCCTTTAATTTTAGCATTTGAAAGTGTGATCCTAGAATATCTTTGGATTTAAAAAGAGAATGGAAGAAAATGTAATAACCAGCAACTGTAGTTTAAATGTATTTAGTAGCGTACATATTGACAGAATAAGTATTTTACAAAATCTTGATCTGAATATAATTGAATCTAGCAGGCACTGCATATTTCAAAGTTAATGACAATACAAGGATTCCAGATCCACCTCTTTATATAAAAAACATTTACCATATGTAGTCTTAAAATATCTGTAAATAAAAATGTGCTGGATTCAAATGATCTCTAGGGGGCACCAAAAGATCTAATTACAAACATTAAACTGTGGGTTCCACAATCTACAGATCATATTGTCTGTGTAATCTAACAGGTGTGTGGAGAAATGCGTTTGCAGTTGAATCAAACCAAAATGAAGAAGGATGAGGCAGAAAAGGAGCACAGAGAGTACAGAACAAAAACTATAAGGGAGCTTGAAATTAAGGACCAGGTAAGAGATGATACTGCCATAACTTTGCAGTTATTAGAAACATAAGTAGGGTTATTTCTGAAGTTGGAATGATTCGTTCTTCTGATACTGGTGATTTATTACTGTTATGTGGATTCTAAACTAATGGCAAAAAGCCAGCTATTACTATTAAAGAAATGCCTTTTCCCTGCCTTATCCTTGTTTTCAGCCCTAAAAAGGTGCAGTATTACCTAATACTCATCATATTCTTCATATACAGTGTATGAACACATATGATAGGCTCAATATGTATGAAATCTATGTACTATATACATATGGTTATACATCTCACTCATAAACACACAAAATGGGTATGCATACAAAGCAAGACAAAACATAAACAAGGATAAAGTTTGGAGTATAAGGCATAGTGGAGTGTATCATTTTTTTACCAATTTCTCTAAAGATTCAATTCAATTGATTTTTGTGATTCATAGAAAAGTTTCAAAGAAACATTTTATGCAAATATGCCACTAGGAATTAATTGTTGGTAATTTAAAGATGAGTTTGTATTACTTACAAAACCAGTGTATGCCTTGCAAGTAGACTGAGAAGATGTCCCTTATTAGCAAATATTAAATTAGTGAAGTAAGCTGCAGTACACCCTAATAGTTCAAACAGAAGTTATATTGCATTTTTTTGAAATCTCCCTCTTTTCAATGTGACTCACCAGCTTAAATTTCCAGTGTTCAAACTTCCGATTTTTGTTTCATGAGATATGACGTATACATGACTAGAGATTGGCAGTATGTTCTGAATACACAGAAAAGTGTTTACTTATGTTATATTTCAGTGATTTTTAAATACTACTTACAGCTGTTTATCCAGCATTTTTAAAACTTTTTTTTTCCCTTTTCAGCAAGTGAACAAATCAGTTCATCTGAAAGGAGTATATGCAGGAAAAAGTAGTGTTATTAATTAAAAAGATATTTTATTTAGTAATGCTACAAAACCTTGATGAGTAGCCACAGAAAATTTCTAACCATTAACTTTTTTTAAAAATGTATCTTAACTCAAAATTGAAACAATACTAAATGAAATTATAATCAAAAGACCCATTATGTATTGTTTTAAGTTATATATTTACTAGTTAAAGTAATTTCTTTTAAAAAACTAATTTACTATATCAGATTATACAGCACCAGCAACACAAGGGCCTTGTAAGTTTTTTCACTAGATCCTTATGGTCTAAGAACACTTGAGCCTGTATTTTTGTTTTTCATCTTCTGTCTTGACAGATATCTCAAATAAGAGTTGGCATAGTCTCAGTATTCTAATGAACTAGGAAGTGTGCAATAGAGTTTTCAAAGAAGTATCTTGTACTGAAAGTCTTGTTCTGCAGCCTTCTCCAAGGTTAATTTTTTTGATGAACTAGACAATGTAACAAAATATTTAAGTTTACATTTAGGATTACTTGTGCTCTACCATTATGGGAATAATGAAATGTTAATGATAATTAGCACCCTTATACATTTTAAAAGGAGGGGTTATTCCTTGAATCATAACATACCATGTTTAGGTTTTCAAACATTTTTGAAGGATGTGATTGTTGGATTCTAGAAAAACAACTGTATGTGTTTAAATAATCATTGTTCTTGGTATTTACTAGTCATTTTCTAAGTTAGGCTTTTAATAACGCTAGTAATCAGCAAAGCTCTATATGCTGAATAATATTAGAAACTACATAAAGCAATCTATGATAGTGAGATAAGTGTAGCTATTTTGCTTTGATAAAAATGTAAGAGGTCATTAAAATCCTTATTGTAAATAAGCTGTTCTTATTTTACATTTAGTTTCGTGTTTAGAAAAGAAAAATGTAATGTCTAATGTTATGGATGGCAGAGCAGCAATTGTTCTTTGGTTTCTGAGCCATGACCTGATCTTCTGGCTAAGAGACAGAGTTGATACCTTCCTTGGCCACCATCTGTTCATAATAAATATATATTTAATTTTTAAACGTGGACAGTGGGTTACTTTGCTGATATACTAGTAAAACCATTTGTATCTTATTTTACTTTAGTATATGTTTTCTTTGAAATTGAGAAGAAAGTTGTATGTCTAATAAGTTTCCCTTATTGAAAATTGGTTTAACATTCCATCTAATCAAAATATAATTTCTTGATTATGTTGTGGGTATATTAAGTTTGTTAGAGTTTTTAAATAATTGGCTTAATGTACCCAGGTATGGTGGGAAAGACATAGTTTCTATATGTACAAATAGGAACATATGGCTATTAAATATATTCTCTTCTGACCAAAGTTCACACTTGAAATGGCTTGTTGAAGAGAAATTAAAATGAATTTAGGAAGAGAAAACGTGATTGAGTTTCCGTTTTTTCTTTTTCTCTCTCTTCCACCTTCTGCTGGGATTTAGTTCCTGTTCTAGGTGTACTTTGAAGTGTTAACATTGTAAAATATACAACCAAGACACATTTTGTTTTGTATACTAACCTGATGCACCACCTTGTCTGATGAATAATCCATAGTATGAACATTATGATCCTGTGATATTTTAGGGTTCTGAGAAAAACAGAATTTTATGGCAAGTATACCTGAGGACGTGTACACACAAAAATTGTACTCTTTTAATTTTACCAGTATAGTTAAAGTCCAACCGCCCTGCTTAATTTGTATTTATACTGGTATAATGGTGCTTTATACTGTATAGCTTATTCCTTTAAGGGATCTTTATACCTGTATAACTGGGTCCACACTGGGGGGTGTACCAGTATCATTATATTGGTAACAAAAAAAAAAAAAGACACCCCCTCCCCAAACTGAAATGCAACATTATACTGGTATGAAGACCATATGTAGACGAGGCCTTAATGTATGGCAGAAGATGTTTGCATATTTTATGCAATATAGATTTCACTTTTTAGTACCTTATATGGAATTTGAGGCATTATACAATACCTTTTAATAATAAAATAATTTGTACACAGCTAATGTTGTATGAGAAAAGTGCTTTTGACAAACTGTGAATTCAGCGTTTCCTCAAATCAGCATCTCTTGGTCAGTGGCAATTTATAAAAGTAAAACCATTATTATGGCTTAAAACTCACTTTCTTTTATTTTTTGTGTTTCAAGCTCAGGAATCATAGAATCTAGAGTTGGAAAAAAAACTACCGTATTGGGTCATTTAGTCCATCTTTCTGCCAATTTTGAGATTGTTCTCTGTTGCACAGAGTTTTCACTAATACATCTACACTACTGGGAACAGCTACCTCATTCTTATCTTGTTATAAAACAAGGAACATGTTAAATCTTATTTGAGAAATAAATACAAAATGTTTTTCATTTTTACTTACTGTTTTTATTTGATTTTTCCAACAAATAAAAAGTTAAAAACAAAGCCAAATCCTTAGTGAGACTGATAAACTATGGTAAAGCAATCTTTTAGGATTGGCCTTAAAATTAGACCTAGCATTGTCCTGAGAGAAGTGAAGAACTGAGTTCCAGATCTGAGGCAGAATGAAAGCTTCAAAACTCAAAGGTCTTAAATGAAGGAATAGGAGGCTCGTGGATCTAGGCTTCAGAGGCCAAAATTGTGTATAAAGGAATTTGGAGGTCATTGACCTGCATGGGCTAGACCAGAGGTGGGCAAATTATGGCCCGCAGGCCACATCGGTCCCATAGGACTGTTCTCCCCGTCCCCTGAGCTCCTGGCCCAGGAGGCTAGCCCCCAGCCCTTCCTCTGCTGTACCCCCTTCCCCGCAGCCTCAGCTCAGTGCGCCACCAGCGCAATGCTCTGGGTGGTGGGGTGGTGAGTTCGGGGCAGCGCAGCTGCAGAGCCCAGCCTGACCTGGTGTTCTGTGCTGCACGGTGTGTGACTAGCTCCAGCCGGGTGGCGTGGCTGCCTGTCATGGTGCAGCCATGCCACCAGCCACCGGTGCTCTAGGCAGCATGGTAAGGGGGCAGGGAGCAGGTGAGTTTCGGAGGTGGTCAGGGGCCGGGGGTGTGGATAGGGGTTGGGCTGGTCAGAGGGAGGGAAATGGGGGGGTTGAATGGGGGCAGGGGCTCCAAGGGTGGTCAGGGAGCGGGAGAGTGTATGGGGCAGGAGTTCCAGGGGGGCAGTCAGGAATGAGAGGAGTGGTTGGATGGGGCAGCTGGGGGCATTCAGGGGTGGGGGTTCCAGGGGCAGTCAGGACAGGGAGAAGGAATGGTTGGTTGGGGTAGCTGGGGGCATTCAGGGGTGGGAGTTCCGGGGCTGGTCAGGGAGAAGGGGTGGTTGGATGATGCAGAGATCCTGGGGTGGGGGCAGTCAGGAAGCAGAGAGGAGGTTGGATGGGGCAGTTATGGGCAGGCGGATCTTGGGGGTGGTCAGGGGACAGGGAGCAGGAGAGGTGGATGGGGCAGAGGTCCATCGGGGCAAGAAGTGGTGGAGTCAGATACGGTGCGGGGGCTGGAGCACGCCTGCCTGTTAAGGGAGGCACAGGACAAAAACTTTACCCGCCCCTGAGCTAGACCCAGTTGAAAAATGTACATGTTTCAGCATTTTTGTAAATAATAAAAGGCACCTATGTTATATAGTGGTTATTCAACAATAATCTAGGATGAGGAATGGAATTGTGTATGAAATATAATATGGAAGCGTTTTGCATAAGATGTTCATAGAATGTTTTACCTGGTAGGCCGTAAAGCAATCACTTAATGTAATCTAGTTTAGAAAGTACGGATGCAAGGTTTACTAACGCTGCATAGGCCAGTGTTTAGAAGTGTTCATGAAATGTTAAAAGGAGGATCTCATTTAAGGGCTAATGTAACTTCCAATAACAGACCAAGATCAAGGACTGATTAATTTAAATTAATTTTTATGAACCAGTATTACCAACTTCAGATGATCCAAAAATCATAGATTCATAGACTCTAGGACTGGAAGGGACCTCGAGAGGTCATCGAGTCCAGTCCCCTGCCCTCATGGCAGGACCAAATACTGTCTAGACCATCCCTGATAGACATTTATCTAACCTACTCCTTAAATATCTCCAGAGATGGAGATTCCACAACCTCCCTAGGCAATTTATTCCAGTGTTTAACTACCCTGATAGTTAGGAACTTTTTCCTAATGTCCAACCTAAATCTCCCTTGCTGCAATTTAAGCCCATTGCTTCTTGTTCTGTCATTAGAGGCTAAGGTGAACAAGTTTTCTCCCTCCTCCTGATGACACCCTTTTAGATACCTGAAAACTGCTATCATGGCCCCTCTCAGTCATCTCTTCCAAACTAAATAAACCCAGTTCTTTCAGCCTTCCTTCCTAGGTCATGTTCTCAAGACCTTTAATGATTCTTGTTGCTCTTCTCTGGACCCTCTCCAATTTCTCCACATCTTTCTTGAAATGCGGTGCCCAGAACTGGACATAATACTCATCAGCCAGGCCCCTAAAAATCACTAGATTTTAAAATAATATATTTTGTGTTGGTTTACCTTCTGGTTTTTGAGCCTGTAGGAGTCATGTTCTCAAGCTTTTCTCTGCATCCCTGAGGGCTAGAAACTTCTTTACCCCCAAATAAAAGCTGAGATTCTCATGTAACCGCTAGACTTCACAAGATTGGGCTTTACAAAAATCACCAGATGGGATGAGAACCTCAATAAAATGGGAAAAGTTGACAACATCGATGAAGTTAGGCTAGTACTATATATTGTGTATGTGTGTATTTAAAAGCCAGTATAGTTATTGTGATTTTAGTCAGAGATGTAATGATTCCATTAGCTGGGCAGACAAGAGTGTGCTTTAGCCACAGAAAAGAGAACATAGGGAAGTCTTTTTGCTCCAAAATAAGCTAAGGCAAATGTACAAGTACAATTACAATTGTACAAAATGTGCAGTTTTGATTTGTCTTACTTTGTCCTGAATGGCCAAAGTACTGAGGCATCTAGGAGACCAGGATGTGATAATTTGTATAACTATTTTCTGATTTCCTGTGTTTTATATAGTTCAAGGCTGCCACAATAGTTTTTAAAACAATATATTATTATATACAAAAATCCCCCTGCATGTTTACTTTAACAAGAATCTGTTAAATGACACCCTCCACCCCACACTCCTTGAGGAATGGTTTTAAATTTACAGGGCCCAGTTCTCAAATATGGCTTGGGCTCAGGAATTATGAAGCCCAGTAGCTCTTGATCAAGAAATTTATAAGAATCATTAGTGATAATCTCTCCCGCACCTCCTCTGGAAAAATAAATCCATGACAAAAGTTATGTTAATTTATAATATAAGATTGCATAGTAAAATAGTCAAGATAGGAAATGTGAAAGTTAAGGTTGAACAAAACCTAAGGTGAACTACCTTTGAGGATTATAGTCAAGTCTTTGTGTTCACATCACCAACCAAAGAAAGGAAATGCTTGACTGGTGAACAAAGGACACAACCCTGTTAAACACCAATCACTAAAATCAGACTTGGCACAAATATTAATCTCTTACCAAGTCTTCCCTGAAGGTATTCAACAGTCCTGTGTCCACTCACAGATAGTCCCAAGCATATGACTTTGACTACTGCAGTCCAGCACTATTATACATTAAGCCCCCTACAGTACATAAATGTTGTTTTGCTGTTTAGAGGATCATGGTTTTTACCCTAATGACCTGTGGCTTTTGCTCTTTCTGCAGCCTTTCCAAAGCTAGTGTAGCTTTGGTAGTGGATTCACCCGCAAATATTATTTAACCTACTGAATTTTCAAGGACTACTCGCAGAATCTGTTACAATTAATAATTCTGTTCTAATATGCAAGACACACGTACCACAAGTGAGTGAAATAATGTGGGTGTTTTTAAGCAAGAAAACTTAGAGACAAGAGTAATACCTGGAACCTGAATCATCATTAAAACAAAACTTTAAATTGTATATCCCAGTGTGATCATATAGATAGAAAAGCTGCTTGCTTAAATAGTCTGGCAAAAATGTCCTCACACTTCTTCTTAGGGTACATCTACACTACGGGATTATTTCGATTTTACATAAACCGGTTTTATAAACCGATTGTCTAAAGTTGAGTGCACGCGGCCACACTAAGCACATTAATTCGGCAGTGTGTGTCCATGGTCCGAGGCTAGCGTCGATTTCCGGAGCGTTGCACTGTGGGTAGCTATTCCTTAGCTATCCCATAGTTCCCACAGTCTCCCCCGCCCTTAGAATTCTGGGTTGAGAGCCCAGTGGCTGATGGGGCAAAAATCATTGTCGCGGGTGGTTCTGGGTAAATGTCGTCAGTCATTCCTTCCTCCAGGAAAGCAACCAGCAAACAAGCATTCAGCCCTGTGTCCCTGATGCCCGCAGACCCGCCAAAAGGCAGCAACGCGGAGCCCGTCAGCTTTTTTTTAGTCACCGTATGTGTACTGGATGCCAACAAGATAGAGGAACGCAGCGTACACAGCAGCATTCATGTTGCTTTGCATGATAGCAGGACGATCAGCGTTCGCTTGCGCCGGTGTAATAGCACATGAGTGCGGTCTGTCGTCTTGTACTGTGTCTGCTGCTTCTTGGGGCCCCTGGGAAGGTCGCGTGGGCCACGCAAACTGGATGACCCCGGTCTCCCTCCTTTATGTCTAAAATGTCAGTCTGCCTGAATTAGGGAAGCTGTAGCTAGGAACCAGTTATCAGAGAGCACAAGTGCATCCATGTAATTCGCGCTAGAAAGTGCAACGTTTCTGCCATTCGGCGGTGCCCTGCAAACCCAAACCATCCGTTGCTCCTTCGCCTCCCCCAGCCCTTCCAGGGCTACCGGCAGTGCCCCCCCTATGGTCATGAAGTTAAAAGAATCAGAAACAGAAACAGTGACTGTAGTGAATAAAAGGAGGGGAGGCCCCCGGCTATGATAGTCAGGCAGAACATAAGCGTGGCAGGGGAAAGCCCGCATCCCCGCGCTATGATAGACCAGGCAGTACAGAATCTGTCTTGACAGGAGAGGGAACTGATTGACCCGCCCATGCCCTAAAAGACGTACCACGGTTCGGTACACTACGGAGACCGAGTCATCCTATTTTTGACCCAGCGCCCCGCGCAGCCTACCTAGGCCAGCCAGGCACCACAAGGGCGGATGTGATATGTATAGCCAGATGGCCAAGCCACCAGCGAGGGGAGAGAGCGGATACGGCTTCCTGCCAGCACGCATCTACCACCAGCAATCATGGACCACAGGTGACATGAAAAAAACAAGAAACTATGCTTTAACCTTTCTCACGGGGGGGGGAGAAACTTGACAACATAGCCCTACCACGCTGACAGGTGAACCACACGCACTGGACTCAGCCAGATCAAAAGTCCGGAGACGCGGTGGACGTGGGAGAAGCGGAGTCCAGTCCCTCCCTCCGTCCATAGCGCCCATTGATGCTTGGTCATTACCGTCACAGCAGCACGGAGCCTGAGAGTTTTCAATCGCGTGTCATTTCGCTTCGTAACGAGCTGAAAACAGATGCGCCCATACAGTGATCAATCCAGCTATTTCCGTATCCAGCGGAGCCTTTGTATTGGACTGCACGCCACCCGCTGACAGACTACAACGCGGGCAAACAGGAATGAATAAAATGCGGGGCTTCCTGGTACCGCCACTGCATCTGAGCAGATTGCGTCAGATGAGCAGTCACGGTGGGCACGTGATAGACCGCCCGGAGGCCAATACCATCGATTTGCGGCCACACTAACCCTAATCCGATATGGTAATACTGATTTTAGCGCTACGCCTCTGTCGGGGAGGAGTACAGAAACCAATTTAAAGAGCCCTTTATATCGAAGTAAAGGGCCTCGTAGTGTGGATGGGTACAGCGTTAAATCGGTTTAAATACGTAGTGTAGACCAAGCCTTAGATGATTTTGCTTAAAATTGTCCAATAAAGATAGAATGTGCTCACCACAAATTAATGTGATGGGTCTTTTTTCCAAGCTGCAGGAAAAAGAGGACGGGGCTCCTTTAAGGACTCCAACTGCATTTGGGTTATGAAGGAGGGGAAATGGGGCGGGTTTACCTGAATGCAGCCAAGAGGGGAACAGGCCATAGGCTCTGACCTACTATGCTGAGGTAGGAAGGTTCTGTGCTAGGCCAATTCTTTACTCCTCTGTCACAAATTGACTTTTGGCTTATTTGGTGTAATGGATTGGCTTTATTATCTGTAGATAGTGCAACCCTCTACCACCATCTACCTGGCCAGATGCATTCCATCTTCATGGGCCTGCACAACTGTAATATGCTAGCACAATTTAGCCTGCTGTTGCTGGGTCCTGTGAGAGCCACGCTACACCTTACAGCTCTCTGGATCGTCTACTATGTTGTCGAGTTGGATCCTGCTTTGAAGCATGTAACTAACTGACCTGGTAAGGTTTGCTCCTGATATGATGATTCTTTCAAAACTGGTGGGGAAAATATCACTTCCAGGCTGGGACCCTGCAATTAAATATGAACATAACCTTTAATCATAGTGTTGTTGTCACTTTTACGCTCTTAGAATATCACATGTGGAAAATTAATTAGAGTTCATGAGCATTAGAAACGTTACGGAATGGCTTTTGCTATGAAAGAGGCCCGTAGTTTGTGTGTTTTACTTTTACCTGATAGCATTATGGAGTGAAATAAAAATGGTTAAACAGACCAGAAAAAATGATGGTTGCATCAGTCTTCCCATTAATATTGTGGGATCAGCTCTGCGCTGCTTTGTCTGTCATAGCCGCCCTCGCCGCTTGCCTGTAACTATCTGCTGCTGCTGCTGTGTGGGAGGGAGGACAGACTTCCATTTCCATCCAGCTCTATACTGGTGCAGACTGTGGAGAGAGGTAATCCCACTTCTCTTATCCCCAAGAAGAAGCAGTTGAGAGGAGTGAAGTACTGCTTAGTCTCCTCTCTCATTTCTTGATAATGAGATGAGAGTAACCCTCCTCCTCTTTCCCTCCTCCTTCAAAACAAAAAAAACAAACAAAAAATGCAACCATAACCCCCACACCCTTAAAATATCTTGCTCTAGGGTGAGTTTTATTAAACCCATTTTTTGCTTATCTTTACTGGTGGTTGCTTAGCTAGTTTCTGGTACCCCAGTGCGTGCTATTAAAAATGTCTCCATAGGAATTTACCTACATACTGGCGCTGAAAGTGCTGCTTCAAAAGAAGCTGTTGCAGTTCAGACAGGTTGGCAAACCAAATAACAGTATTTTCAGAAAAGTAATATAGTCAAAATCCCAACAATTTTACACGTTCTGGCCGTTCCCCCTTGTTCAACTATCTAGGTATTCATCCTATGGTCATCTCCGTAGTATCAGAATATCAGATCGGTCTTGGGACTGCCCAAGGAAAGGCCACAAGGGCCCTTGCTAGTTGTCCGTTGACCAGTATTATCAACTCCAACAGTTTGAAAATCATGAATCAAAAACACGTACGGAAACACTTCATGTGCTCACACTAAAATCTTGTCAAAAGTCTGTCTTTTGGTTTTTTGAACTCCCACTACCCACCCCCTGTGTGTGTGTATGACAGTTACAAATTGAAAATTCTACCTTAACTGCATAGGAAATGTGCCCCAAAGCAGCAGGACCCTGCTCCCTGACACCCCCCATTCCTCACTCTTCATTGAAAGGTTTCTCTTCTCTCTCCCTACTCCAGGTAGGTCCCCTACAGCACCAGCATTCTCTCCAGCAGGCTCTTGTGATGCCCCACTGCACTTCCCTCCGCAGCAGCCTGCAGGCAAAAGAGCATCACCTGAGCTCCTATCTCCATTCAAGCTCTGTCACTGAGCTGTGGTAGTGGAAGAGGGGATGGTGAGGTCACAGCTGCAGATTTTAGAAAGGGGGCATCTCTGCTGTGCTGCACCTGTTTCAATGCTTTGCCCTTGTAAGCACACAGGAAGCCATTGCTAAGATTGCCTGCAGCACAAATAGCTCAGTGGCCTCTGAGCTGCATGTGTTTTGTCAGACAATTGAAAGAGCCTCCAAAACAGCAATAGTCACAATGATATGAGCGTTGACAACACAAGACTACAGCCTGCACTGTTTCAGTCGGTTGCATCATTTGTCCCTTGGGATCTTCAGATGGCCTATCGATTTTGTGTGCTTGTCAGAAGACTTAAATCCTTAAATGGGGCTGAATACAAAGCAGGGGCCTATTTTGCTACTATGCTTCCCTTTCCTTAATTGCCTTTTCCATCCACTCCTGAACTGGCGTCAGGGCCGGCGCTTCCATTTTGGCGGCCTAGGCAATCTCCAGGATTATTGGTGGGCGGCATTTTGCCAGAGGGGGCGGCAGGCGGCTCCGGTGGAACTGCCACAGTTGTGGCTGCGGATGGTCGGCTGCTCCCGCGGCTCTGGTGGACCTCCTGCAGGCATCATTGCGGCAGCTCCACCAGAGGTGCGGACCAGCAGACCCTCCACAGGCACGACTGCGGCAGCTCCACCGGAGTCGCAGGACCAGGGCGCGGGGTGGCGAAGGGCCCCTAGCGCCGGTCCTGACTGGCGTTGACTTCCACCCCAAAGTTTGGTTTTGTGTTTTGGTTTAGCAACATTGTGTACCTATCTGCTCTTGTTTTAATTACCTAGTCACATGAAACCTTTTTCCTTTTTGTAAAACGTACATTTTAGTGGATCTTATGAGATATATACATTTTTAACCAAGTTTTTACTACTTGTTTGTACATCCTCACATTTTATCACATTTTCATAGCATTTAAAGAAGGTTTACATTTTGAAGCCAAATGTAGGCTTTGGATGATCTTGATTCCCATCCTGTTTTGAATAGGAGGCAGGGTAAATTTACTCAGCAAAAACAAACAAACCACGTGCACTGTTGGGGACTGTTCAGGATTACCCTGGTGATGACTCTAACTCTCTTCACAAAGGTGGATGGTTCTTCTGATGCAATCTGCTGTGTCAGATGGTTCTGCCTGGGAGGTCGGAGGTTTAGAGACTGCTCAGAACATAGGGCTGCCTGATGGATATTAGAATTAATATACGGAGTTGGAAGAAATGGATACAGTTGATTCTTACTGCAGTGATGGATTTTTTTTGTCATGTCCAGAGTAAAATATTTTCAATTTTTACTACATATGTGCAAAAATATCTTTTCATTAGTTTGAATATATAGCACAGTATGAATGATTTATTATCTGACAGACTGTAATATAAGACCGCAATAAAAATTACATCTGCACCCCAATATAACACAGTAGTGGGGAGCCAAAAATCCCTACCGTGTTATAGGTGAAATGCCGTTATATCGAGGTAGCGGTGGCTGGGCTGCAGCGATGATTGAAAGAGCCCAGGGCTCTGGCCGCGGGGAGCCCTGGGCCCTCCACTGGTGATTTAAAGGGCCCGAGGCTCCCCGCAGCAGCCGGAGCCCTGGGCCCTTTAAATTGCCAGCTCGCCCCACTGCCGCAGTCCCAGGGTAGCAGTGACAGGGCTCCGGCGGTCATTTAAAGAGGTTCGAGCTCTGGTCAATGCGGAGAGCCCAGGCCCTTTAAATCGCCGGCGGAGCCCTGCTGCCGCAGCCCCGGGGTAGAAGTGGCAAGGCTGCAGCAGTGACTTAAAGGGCTCAAGGCTCCCCACAGCAGCTGCAGCCCCATATCCTTTAAAGCGCTGCCGGAGCCCCGCTGCTACCGTGCTATATGCGAACCCCTGTTCTATCGGGTAGCATTATGGCAAGGTAGTGGTGTACTCTGTCTGGGATCAAAATTATGTTAAAAAGGTCACATAAAATTGCTTTTAAATAGTGTATCCAAGTATGCTTGAATGTTCACACTAGTAGTACCTCATACTGAAGGGAACTGCAAGTGATGAAGTATAGCCACAGTCCAGCAAAGATTTACACATACACTTAACTTTATGCACGAGTGTTTCTGTTAATGTAAATGTGGCTACCTGCATAAAGTATCATGTTGGGCAGTGGCAGATTTAGAGTTAGTTGGACCCTGTGCGCACCTTCATTTTTGGGGGTCCTTGTAAGTAATATTTTGTAAAGAGGCACTTTGAATTGCCAATATTGCTTAACTTGTCAAATGATCCTGACTCATCATATTTTGCAAATAATTTTAACTTGTTTCAGTACAGAAAAATGTTCACCAGAAGCATTTGTGACAGGTATTAAAAATATTTTCAGAGTGGTTTCTCCATTTGGAAAGGTTGCCTGCAAACAGTCACGTACAAGTCTGTACAAATAAACTGGTGATCTTGAAGCACAGACCTCATCATTTTCCATTTAAAATGAATGAAATGTTTCACTTCATCTTGAAAAAGATTTGTCTATGTCCTCCCGGTAGAATTCACTTAATTTTTTACTGTAGTGGCTTTTAGCATTTTTATCCATTCTTCTGTCAAAAAACACGCAAAATAAATCCACAGTTTTCTTTAGAGATTCACCTCTTCTCTGCAATTTCACTGTTGTGTCACAAATAACATTGACTGTCTCAACGATAATCTTCTCTTTCCCTTTTAAATTGATTTCATTGTCTGTAGTTTAATTGAAAAATAACTTCCTACTTTTTTTATGCTTCTCATCAGATATATCAAAGGAACCTATATTTTCTATTCATATTAGTGCCTCTGCTTCCACCGAGCTATAGTCTTTTTGAGCTTCCATGACACAACTTTTAACTGAGGCTAACAATTGTGCAGCATTCAGTAAATTTGTATCAGACTTTTTCAGCGACGGTGCAATCTTTAATGCTGACGGCATTAATTCTTTGAAGTAAAGAGTTCCACAAAAGAGTAAAAACAGCAATATCGTACTTTTCAAACTTCTGCTAAGGATTTTGCTTCAGTTTTTGTGCACATTTTTTCAGAAATTGATATGGATATGTCTCTTAAGGTTTTTTTATATCTTCATAGCTCATTTTCAAAGCCAAAACAGCATCCGCACGAGCAGAGCACCCGATGTTACAGATTCTTTAACTATCAAATGCTTGGCGCAGGCAAATGAAAAACATGATTGTAGCATACTCCACCAATGCATGGAAACCGTAAAAAAGCATACACGTTTTGAAAGAAGTCAAAAAAATGTATAGCTCCCTCACAAGATTCGGCTGCAGTGTTGGAAATTAAATTTAAGGAATAGCTGGAACGTGGTATAAATAAAGCAGAGGGGCTTGTATTGTTCAGTCTTGTCTGTAGACCCGAATATTTTCTGTCATGGGCAGAGCTTTAGATAATTTTTGATGTCCAAACCTGAATTTGCAATGAATTCCAAAACAGTTGTCTCTAGACATTCAGAAGTGTGGGATTTTAGTGGGACAAAACAAATGGCTCTACAACTTCACCATTGCCGGTCACATATATCTTAAAATTTAATGTTAATTGGTCTACATGACGCACATCTGGTGTTGAATCGACTATTATGGAATAGTACTTGGCATCCTTTACTTCATCAGTGAATTGGTTTCTAAGCCACTCTGCCATTATAGTGATGAATTCATCGTAGGTTTGGTGTGTTAAAAAGTTGGTCTTCCCTGAGCCACAATACTGATGATTTTTCAAATGTTTTTTGAGGAGAGTTGTCAAATTCACTAAGCTATTCAAGGCTGGTTAAAAAAAATTACCTTTTTGATTTGACAGGGATGACCCATCATGTCCTCTTAGAGGTAGTCCCAAAAAAGACAGTAGTTTGACCATGGCAACATCATGTCTCAGCACTTTCCTCCAATAAGAATACTCCTTTTCAAACTGAGCTGATAACACAGAATCAGTTCTTTACGCCTTTGAACAAACTTACACATTGCATGAATCTGAGCTTTGGAAGTCTCATGATCAGCAATATGACTTGCAATGTTTCTCCAGTTAGAGTGCCCATCAACAAATGTTTGCTTTTCCTTTACTATGGTCAGGGAATAATTTGAATAGTAGACTGCCTTAGTGGTTTCTGAAAAAATCAACCAAATTCTCATTTTGGTTGTCCCATTTTTCTTCATCCTCAGAAAATGGGACTCATGAAGACGTCTAAATTGCTTTTATCCTGCAACTTCATACTCTTTTTCTCAATTTTTCCATATTACCTACTTTTTTGGTTTATTTACTAAGAATTATTCTATCAGATCTAATTAAACTGATTTTGGCCATAATGCAATGACTTCAGGGTAGGTTTCTTCCCTTAATTCGACAAAATTACCAATATTTTGTAGTTCCATTGTCAATTCAGAGTCCTTATTCAACTTTTGCAGTCATTGTGGTATCCCCACAACTCAGCAAGTGATCAGATAATTCAGATGTTTCCTTGTCCATACTTTTTGATGAATGTCGATTATTCAATACTTCAAGCTTTTAAAAATAAGATGACAAACTGTCTTTTTGCTTAGCTTTGTCTTCTTGCCTTGCCTTCATTTTTTTGCATTTTTGACTGCCAGACTCAGTGTTGCTTCATTGCTAAAACCTGACCTTGATTTTAGGCAGATTAAAAATGTCTGAAAGAGCAGGGGTGTAGCCATAGTTGGGCCAGGGTAGGCCATGGACCACCCATTTAGGTTTATCACAGTTAATGCCATGTTTTTATCAGGCACTGTAAAAATGGGATTTTTAACCATTACATACTAGTGACAAATCACAGGCATTGTTACAGAGTGCAGGGGAAGGTGCTTTTGTTCAATTGGCTTATTGGTCAAGCAGACAGACTTTGATTGGCAAACAACGATTTCCCTTAGTTGCTGTTATGCTATTGCCAAGACAGCGAAAAACTGGCAAAGCAAAATTCTTTGCTAGACTACTTTAAAAAAAAAAAAAAAATGTTTAGAGCGAAGTTCACAGAATGCAGAAAGCCTGGACTGCTTTGTGACTCTTATTAAATTCAGTCATTTGTCAGATTTGTCCTGCATTTTTGGGTCCCCTATTGTTCAGGTCCCCATGTCACTGCATGGTTTGTTTCGTGGTAAATCCGCCACTGATGTTGAGGTGGTCCTGATTTTTAAGTAGTGTACTGCCTCCAATAATCACACATTCTCTGCAGAAAGGCAGTCACCACTAAGATATATTTTTTTTAAAAAGGATCTTCACTTCTTCTTTTATGTTCCTCTATTTTCATAATTATTAAAGAGACCACAAGACTGAAATATCAAATGAAAAAATACAGTAGATTCATGATGATACCTATATATATACATGCGCACACACACTTAATCTTTTTTCTTAACATGTAGCAGTATTTTGTATGTACAGAACTCTCTTTCGGTTAATTTTGTTCATCATTGCACCTCAGATCAAAGGAGGTTGGTTTAAGAATTAATGTTATTGGCTTTTTAAAATACATTTGGCTTCTAGCCTATTCTTGATCTGTTATAAGGCTTCCAAAGTATTTTTCTGTATTTAGTTCAATGTAGGATTTTATCTTTTATCAGTGGTTAATCATTTTCATTTGTGAAAGATTTCTTTGCCTTTTCTGTCAGCTCTGCAGTTATTCTGAGTTCTGTGAAAAACATCTGCTAGCTTAGAAATTTAAAGTTGCAGTTTTCTGCATACAATAAAGTCTGCATTAATATGGACAAGAATTAAAGAATTATTTTAATTTTGTAATTTGACCTGTTTTGAACAAAATTATCAAAATTTTTAGAGATAAAGAGATTTCTAATTAGTTAAATTGAGAATTTTCACAAAACCCTTTGGCCTGGTTAAATGAAGATGGTTGGATTTAATTTGAGAAGAAGCTGTTTAAAAAAAAAAAAAAAATTGAGAAATCATTCTTTACATTTTTGTATGAAGTTGCATTTAGTTTACTTCGAGCCCATCCACAGTATGTTAATGTGAAAATGCCTGTAAGATTGTATAAGAGTTCTTCCCCTATAATCTAATGAATTAGAAGTAAAATGCTTTTTAGTATTAGAAGAAAAAGACTGCAAAAGGTACTTGTTTCCTACAAAAAGGGAGGTAGTAATTTAGAGACAAACAATGTATTGTAGTTTTATATTTTTCCTAAAAAGTTTTTTTTTTTCTAGTAAAACTCGATCCTTCTGTTTTTGAATACTATATTATTTTTTGGTTTCATTTATTTGTGGTGTACTGAAATGGCAGTTCTTTTATTGGTTTTTATTTTGTAGTCTTTATACAGACAAAGTTTCTGCTTATGTCAAAGGGAGTTTTAACAATTGAGATGGAAGACAAGATTACATAATGTGTATATATTTTTAAGTTACATACAAAAATACTTAAAGAATGCTAAAGTTACAAAGTCAAACACTCAGAAGTTGCCTGTGCAATGTTAACGAGGTGAATGTGCATAGGAAATCTGTGACAGAGCCACAAAACATGAGGACGTCCTTTTATGTTGTTGCAACTCACTGCCTTTTTCTCTGTCTGTCCTTTGGACTGAAAGAAGCAGATATCCTGCAGAAATAATACATGATCATGTAATTAAAAATGGTACCATGATATAAATATACAATCAGATCAAATTAAGGTTTCATAGACATGATATCATCAAAAAATTCGAGATGCGAAAGATTAACGTCCTGCTTTTGATTCTGCACTACGATGTGAGAGAGCTCAAATAGCAACCACTGCTTGCAGCTCCATGGATTGGAGGGGGCAAAACTTTCTCCCCCTTAAGTTACTTATAAAATGCTTGGGAACCAGGATTTAACACTAAAAGAATAAACACTCTCTCTCTCTCTTTACAACCACATTTGTGATTATAACTGCACTTCCTGATGATCAAATATAAGCTTTAATTTTGTAAAGGAATGTATTGGTTTTTGTACTACCCTAATACACTTTGACCTCTTCTAATAAAATGCTATCATCATCACTACCCCATGCTCTGACCACATTACTTCACACCTTACCTCCTTTAGGTTAATGTCCCTTTTAAGCACATCAGATTCAAGTTCTTTGACTTTCAAAGTTTTTTACAAGATGTTGTCACCACCTACACCTGCCTTCAGTTCTCCCTTACTCTCTTCCCATACCTTTCTCCTCATGTTTTCCTTATCCCAGAGCTTGACTGTATGACAAGCCAGGGTCTGACTCAACGGTGCAGTAGTTTGCCACATATTAACTCACCATATGGACCATGCTGCCGTGCACTACAAGTTCCATAATGTGCTTTGACATACTGCTGTTTGAAACCAGACTACAACATTGCGCTAGGAATGTGCATCAGCAGGGTCTATATAGACACTTGGTGCACAACACACTGGCATGCACTAGAATTTATGCTCCAGCTTGTGTGCACAAACACAACATGTGGACTGGGTTTGTAACTTGGAGGGAGGAGGGGAGACCATTGCCCAGGATGCAAACACATCACAACCGTAGGTAAAGGTACCTTTCAGATCACCATTGTATACTGGACCAAGTGTCCTCAGAATTGATTGGACTGATGCACAGCCGATTTATAAGGCTGTCTGAAACAATCATATCTTTCACTATTGTGTAAAGTGGCCTCAAGATATGTAACATGCTATATTTCAGAAATAGTACCAGAAACTACAGGCTGAATTATCAGGCCAAACTACTTAATGGTATTTGTGGTTTGGATGGTACTCCTTTTAAAGTGTTGATGCTACACAGCAATAAATGAGGGTTTGTTTTTTTTGTTAATCAAGCCTTCATTGTGCTTGGATGAGAACAAGCTCATTGAGACTTAATCCAAATAAGTTTGGGGATACTTTAGGATCTCTAATTGCACGGGTGCTTTTGGTGTTCGAGGTGCCTTTTTATTGTTTCTTTTTGCTGTGATGATTGATTGTAACTGTTTCTGATGTGAACTTTTCCAGCCTTATCCAGTCCTTTGTGGGTTACTACAATGCTGTTTACATGGGCCCTTGGAAACCCACTTGGAAACTACAGGTGGCACAGAATGCTGTAGTATGCCTGCTTACTGCCGAATATTTTGGGGAGAATATTATGCCAGTACTTCAGACTGTGCTGGCTCCCTGACTGCTTCTGGTTGGAAGTCATGGGCATATATTGATCTTTAAGGCACCACCAGAGGTACATTGACAACCTGCTTTTCTTGTGCTGCATCCTCATGACAATTGAGATCAGCTGATGCGTTTTTACCTTTAATTCCTTGATTTCAATATCTGGCAGATGGTGGCAGGGCATTTTCAACAGAGGTCCCTTTACTTTGGAATTTATTTCCCACTTTGGTCCGACAGAACCTGAGCCTATTTACCTTCAGGAGACAGTTTAAAGCCCATCTGTTCACTTAGGCTTTTCCCTGAGAGGGTGATGATAGGGTGTGTTTATGTTTATAGCTGGAAATAGAGGTTTTAAAATATTTAGCTGACATTTTGTCAACTAATTTTTGTTATTTTTTCTTCATGGCTGTTCATGAATAAATTTTTTTAAATAAAAGGTATGTTGCAGAAGTATTGCTTACCTCCTGAAGATGGGGAAGAACTCAGGCAAAAAAATAAATAGGATTAGGGAAAACAAACATTAATGAACTGCTGCTGCTAGCAAGACTAGAACATAGTGAATCTGTTCAGACTTTCATTCTATCGTACTTAAATGTGATACCCTTTGGAAATTTTAAGATTTTTTTAAAATGCATACTTACCATCTAAAAAATGTTACTGGTACAATACATTACTTACACTGAATACCTATAATACACTGAATTAATTTATTATGATTTCCCAGTTTCTACATCTTTGTGTTAAACAGTAAAACTTGCCTCTAGTTTGTTTATTTTGTATACTTTCAGGAAATGAAAATTATTGCATGGAAACATTTAGACAGATTTTAATCTGATTTTCCTTCATAAAACATCACTGGAACACTTAAAAAAAAATGTAATTTCAACAAACTAGAATATAACTCCTAACAAGAAAGTAATGTTTTATTAGAAGTGCAAAAGGACTGTGTTAGGGGAAAAAATGCTTTACACACTGATACCTTTTGTTGGATGTGGATAATGAATTGTTTGAGGCATCATGACTTAATATAAATGCTTTGGGCTAATATTTTCATGAAGAAACAGAGACAACATAACTATGAAGGTGTTTCAGGAGTTCATATTGATACTGGAATACGTTCCTTTTTATTTAAGGTATTTGAATATTTAAGTAAACTGGAGAAAAATGTTAGTGGAAAGTGCGATAGTGTGGCATAAAGGTACCTATATAAGTGTTTAAATATTGAACAAAGTTTTGCTACGAAAGGTATTTTCTGTTTTGGAAGAAGAGATAGTTAATGTAGGACGTTTATTCCTCTTTGAAAATTTTGTGTGTCTAGAGACATGCAAAAGGCTATACACTAGAAACAAAGACTCCAATCCTGCAAGACATGCACATGCTTAAATTTAGCACATCAGTAGTCTAGCTATCTTTAAGTGGACTGTTTAAGTACTTAACATTAAGTCGGTGTGTGACCTAGATATGTGAAGAAGGCAACAAGATTTGATAGTGGTCAGCATCTTACATGATCAGGCCCAACAAATAAGAGCTCTTTTAAATGAATACAAATGGTAAGAAACACCTTAATGCCTTTTTAAGTGCAATATGAAGTGAATACAAATCAAATGTAGAGTTTTTTTTAATAAGCTGATTGAGCAGACAGAACACATTGGAACTAAAATTTTATGGGGGCCATTCTTGTACAAGAATATTCATGGGAAACATTTTTGTACCAGAATATTATCAATGTTCATGTTAACATCTGTTTGCATAGGCTTAATATTTTTAATAAAAAATTGGTGAAATAAGATATTAATAAAAGAAATGAGCTTTGATACTTCAAATTACTTCCTTACATTTCCTTGTTTCTTTATTAAACTTTATTTTTACACACCAAAGAACTCCATTCCTTTTTTCATTAAATGAAATCATGCTTTATTTTGCTAATAACTTTTGATCACATAAGGTAGAGTGTCTTAAAATTATCTACATATATTTTTAAAATGTATTTTCTTACATATTTTTAAAGGAAATAGAGAAATTGGGATTAGAGCTGAATGAAAACAAACTGCGTTTGGAACAAGCACAGCAGGATGCAGCAACAGCCAAAGACGAGTGCCTAAAACTAACAGAACTGCTGGGTAAATCTGAGCACCAACTGCACCTCACCAGGTACTCCTTATCTTATTACATGCCACAGCACCAATTTCATTCTGCTAATTTTTGCCACAGGCTTCCCCACAGTTGTTGCAGATATTCATAATCATTCACTGCATGCATTGCTTTCAGACATTTTAGGAGAAGTGAAGATGTGGTAAATAAAGCATCCATTTACCTAAATGATGATCTTTCAAAAAGCCAAAATACATTTATTAAGTAAAACGTCTGTAAGCACCAAACTGTATAGCATCTATCGGTTTAGAAACTGTACTGCTTCAAATTTATAAATTTAGGGTATTGTGACATAACAGTGTAAATACTCACTGATGTCAGTTATGAAGCTATACTTCATCTGAGATTAAAGAGTCTAGTAATTTAACACACTAGGAAGATAGGGAGAGATTCAGGACAGAACCATGAGAATAGCATTTCTATCATTTGCCTTAATGCAAATAATAAGATTGTGTGACACAAACATATTTCTGTCAATCTGGGCTCTTTATAGGCTTATTCCATTGAACATAAACTACCAACCTACACTTAATTTTTACTATTAGATCTGTAGAGAAAATTCCAGAGTGGCAATATGCTGATCATTAATTCTACCTTGAGTTTCAATAACTGTTAAAATGTATCTTTTTGCTAAATACACAGCTGCTTTTTTTAATCTTTTGTATCACTGTTATCTGTTGGTAAACATGCAGGGTCAGATTTGAGGCCCTTACTCACTCCTAAGTTAGACAAAAAACTCTCCCTAGAGTCAATATAAACTTACCTGAATAACAGCCTCAGATTTTGGCTATTTGACAGTGGACTATTCACACTCCTAGTCTAATCCTGCGCCCACTGAATTTAGTGAGAACTTTATCATTGATTTCAATGACAGAAGAATTGGATCCAATGTAAACTTTCTAAATTCATTTAATCAATCTTTTACTCAGCTTAATTTCAGTATTATTCAGAGCACGGTAGTTTAACAGATGGAAGAAAGCACCACAGTAACAGCCTGTATTCAGAGAAAAAAATATGCTAGAGGTTGATGAACTTGAAAAAAGTTTTGGGTGAGTTGTTAAGATATCTAAAGTTTTTGGATTTAGCAGAACTTCCTTAATAATGATTTGTTGTGATAGTTAACCAAATGGTTTACCAAGCTCTGTTTTAGCAAAAGACTGATCATGCATGATAAAGCTGTGTGATATCTTTGAGAAAATCCTCACACACATTTTCTGTGAAAATCTTTAACTCTGTTAATAATACAGATTAATAACTATAAATTTAACATGGTTCAACATTTAAATCTGGGTGCATAATGTCAAAACGATTCAGGTAGCTGTTTAATTTATAGACATTTTAGTATCTGACTTAGTATATGCAATATGGCCTTTTGTTTATAAAATAAAAAGCATGCTCATGCTGATTTAGTACATAGTTCTAACTTCGTTATAAAAAGGGAGATATAAGGCCCAAATCTTCCCCTTAAAAGTCACCAAATTCTATAATTATCTGTTCTGTATAGATTCTGTTTACCACCAGCATAGGGTGGCCAGGTGTCTGGTTTTCAAATGGAAAGTCTGGTTGAAAAGGGGACCTGACGGTGTCCAGTCACATCTTCTGACCAGACACTCAAAATCCAGTTACTGCAGGCAGGAAGGTGCCAGGTCATCACCCGCGCCAGCCCCTACTCAGGTGGGGTTGCCTTCTACCTGTGTCTGACAGCTGCAGCTCCCAGCTCCGACTCCGCAGATGAGTCCTTCCCAACCTGGGCAGGCAGAGGGAAGAAGTGAAAAACCAGTGAATGATGAGAGGAGGCAGGAAGAGGAGCGAACAGGGGGCGGGGCCTTCACGGAAGGGGTGGGGTGGGGCGGGGCCTTGGGGAAGAGGCAACAGCAGAGGAAGGGGGTGGGGCGGGGAGAGGAGTGGAGCAGGCAAAGTTCCAGCACTCCTGCAGGAGTGTCCGGTTTTAAATATTCAAAGTTGACA
Organism: Chelonoidis abingdonii; assembly: GCF_003597395.2. NCBI lineage: Eukaryota > Metazoa > Chordata > Testudines > Testudinidae > Chelonoidis > Chelonoidis abingdonii. The sequence continues at coordinate 145,897,851 of NC_133771.1, forward strand.
CTGTAGCATCTAACAGCTGTCCAGTAGTGTATTAAGTGATGTTACTAATGTTGGTCAGGTATGGACAGGAAAAAGTAGCCACTCTTTATTCCTCCGAGTTGTACCCACTCTCCATGCCACTTCTGTCCCTCTCACTGTAGCATCACATCCTGCCAGAACAGGTCTCTTAAATAAGTGAAGGAGCAGATATGGCTGTGAAGGTCCCGCTTTCAGATCTTTCATTGAAGGCACTAAATCTCTTATGGTGTTCCCATGTTGAGTCCAGTAATTGTTTAGTAATGTGGTACACACAATATTGTAGTTAAATACTTTTGATTCTTGCTCATCTCAGCCCATGGAGAAGGGTAAATTGCATTCCCCTTCACATGCAGGAGCAGCCGTGCCAACAGAGGCATTCATCCCAGGAGGAGTTGGCAGTATTGCTGCTATCCTTCCCTGGGGGTTCTGCCAAGGAGAATAGCTTTTAAGTTCTAGAGCCCTGTCTTTGGAAGGATGTTGAGAAGATGCACTGATTTAGTGTATCTCTTAGGTGTCCTGGCCTTGCCCTTTTCCAGCTGTCTCCATCTACTTTCTGGACTAAACTAGCTAGCCAGCTCTATGCCTCCTAGTAGAACTCGAGATGTAGCTGGCTTGTTCCCACTGTGGCTAGTCTTTCTGCTACCATGAATCCATAGCCCAGTTTCCTCTGGCAGAAGCTAGAGGAATCCAAAGCGTTAAGTAGGCAAAGTAATCTTCTGCTTTGTTGCTAAAATAACACATTACTAAACAGATTAGTGAAGTACTAAAGAACATCAGTCTAGGTATTTTGAATGTAAAGAAGAGTAAAAACAATATAAAATGTCTAATTTAAGTATTGGAAAATTAGAAAGTAAATATTATAGATCAGTTGGATTAAATGAGAACATGCAATCCAGGCCTGAAGGGGGAAAAAGGGAATTATCCACCGAGCTATGTTTCTACTTTTTGCAGGGGAAACTTGTCACCCACCACCTCCTGCCCCCCAAAATCCACTTTCTAAACACTGGTTTGATACAGACCAATTAAACTGCCGATCAGCTAAAGAAATATGCCTGTTAAATAAATAGTCTAAGAATTACTATTTTATTTGTCTCTTGCATATCACCTTTGCTTCTGGATCACTGTAATGTGTGTTTACTTTACATTGGAAGTACAGCTTTCTTAGAAATCCTTGATGTTTAGTTAATGCACATATTTTTGTTCCTTGAATCCAGTTCATATTCCAACTTCTGTATTTTGAAATGAAAGAAAAAATATGGCATTATTGCTGACCTTGAACAATAACCATCGTAATCTTGCGTACAGCGTTGGCCCCCTTTTCCCTGCATTTACAGCTTCACCATAATGTGACTTTAACAAATTTGTTTCAAGCCCTATGTGGTTATGAAATAGTAATTAAGGTCCAATATCTCACCTGTTGAATTCCAATCTGCATTTTCATGTGAGAACTGCTATAGGAAGAAAACATGGGCCTAATGTTGCCTCACTGAAATCAATGGCAAAACTCTCATTAACTTCACTAGACCAGGATTGGACCCTGCTACATGCACCATGCCATCTGAATGCTTGATTTGCAGCTTTCAAAAGGCATGAAGCATTCAGGTCTGTTAGTCTATGAGAGAATTATTGCCAAAATCATATTGGTACTGTAGTTGTGGGGAGAGACAATATGATAATCAGAATGATCTGATTTTAAAATGTCATTTAATTTATTGAAATAATTCACTCTTCTTGAGTAACTGAAAGATGAGTCTGAAATCTCTCTATCATTACACAAAACCGCTAAAAGTTGATATTTGTGCTTCAGTTGCAGTTCTGTCTCTTAAGAATTGGTTCCCAAATTCCTATCCAAGAGAAGCTACATAAATTCAAGGAAGTGAAGTGAAGAAAATATTGGGCTTAATTCTCTTTTGTTTGTAAGTCTGATATTTCATTCACTTTGTTGGTTCATTGTTTCTCCTCTCAAATCATGGCAATCAGAAATGCTTATGATAGTATCAGATCAGACTCAAGTCATCTCAAATTTTGCTGGGAGAGAGAATTAAAGCAGAGACTCATATTTACTACTTTTTTTGCAGTCATTGCTGGTAGTGTTGGATGTCAAACTTTGTAAATGAGGAAAACATTATTTGAATAATAAAAGTGTCACCCATGCTTTTAAGTCCAATAATGTGTGACCGCCCGGGCTAATTTGAATGTCTGGGTTGCTCTTTAAAGATCAGATATTTGTAGATGTTTATACCGCAGTGATGACGGTTGGTGTTTGCAGTCTCTCTGTACTTCTCTGAGGAAAAATGTACATAATATGATTGAAATATCACCAAAATATTTGATGACAAAATATCTTCAGAAAGTAACACATTGAAGAAAATGTCTTTTAGGGCATACAGTTGTTTTCAGCAGTGCTATGGCCTTTGTGGCTTCAAATAGTTACAGTATATCAATGCTTCTGGTAGCCTCTAGCAAGTTTTCAACAGCTCCATTGGCATTAACTGCAATCCATGTATAATAAATAAGGTACATAAATTAAACCTACCATTCTACCTCCGGGTTCTTGTGACATTATTAAATTGCTAGAGCTTTGCTGTCATGGCTTTTGATGTCACCAGAATTCCTTGCTAGAATTACAGCCTGTTTGTAATCTATATTTAGGCTATATTATTCTTTAAATTATAAAGCATAATCTGACTTGTCTGTTTACAGCAGAAATCTCCATGCTGCTACTCACTATCCTTTATTAAAGCTGTACAAAACCTAGTATCAGCTGTGTTGATTTCAAAGTAATATCTGTTAGTTATCAGCAGAATTATTTAGTGCGTTGCCATTTATTCAGCTTTTTTAGAACATCAGAAGCAGTCTCCTATTGATGAGAGATGAGGAATTCTAATGAGACTTCATTTTTAGTATTAATGGACACTGTTAATTAGTAGCAGTGGAGAGTGTCTCATTTTTCTAAACTACTTATTTTCTAGTGTATTGAATATAGCAAGAACACCAATATATGGAAAAAATAGCCAAAAAAAGCTTAATTTTAAACATGTTATATGCTGTTTGTTTTGTATGAACAGCTTTATCTATTAAAAATAGTGTAGGAAGGAGTAATAACATGAAACAACTCATATAACTAATAAACTTTCAAATTCTGTTTCATATGTTTAATTTTCATTAAATGTAGGGATAGTTGTGACTACGGTGTTGTGATTCAGTCAACATTTATTTCTATCTGTTTTTCATATACAAAGGCATTGAGATGCCAGAAAATAAACTGTTAACGGAGAATTAACTTCTTTGGCATGCTTTCATACTTATCTTCCAAATTAAAGAAAATGAAATGGGCAGAAGCAGAGTGTAGATTACCTCCTTTTTTGTCAAAAATTGTGGGAATTTGAAAATTAATAATAAAAAAGGGAACAGATGCAGTAACATGCCAGAGGGAGATTAATGTGGAGAGTAAAATCTGTGAGCAACAAAACTGAAGCAAACTGAATCAGTGGGTGGTGGTTGTACAATCAAAATCAGGATAAAAGAGAAATTACAAACAACCCTGCACTTGTCAAAGTAGTAGTAATGAAATCCTGACTCTGCCAGCAGTGAGAACCTGTGTTAGCACTTTAGGGTAAGGATGGTAGCTGGGTGCCAGGTAGGAGGGCAGTGTTAGGTTGCTGGGCAGCAGCCATCTTGTGTAGAACAGATGGCACTGAAAGCTGGCAGGGGAGGGGCTCCTTAGCAGAACTAATCAGACAGTAACAGATAGGGCAGCTGGGAAGACTGACCACAGAGAGGGAAGCTGCAGGGTAGCTACAGAGCTCCATGATGTTTACAGTGGTGTGCCCATTGGTCTGAGATAAGACCTTGCAATGTCTTTTTACCGCAGAAAGTACACAAACTTTTGTTAAATAAAGAATTTATCTGATCAGTTTGCAGTAAAAGGAATGCATCAACTCATTGCTGAGCTAATTTTGTGACAACATGGCATTTTGAACCTTTGCTACCAAGAAATTTTGTGTGGCATAACCCTTGCAAAAATAAAAATATACTACCAGGCATGTCACACACAATCATAAGTTTGTGTTCCATATTTTATTAATATACACAATGAAAGAATTGAAGATAAATATGCAGATATCCAAACATTAATCTGGAGAGTGATCCTCCTGGTAGACCCCTACTTCCATTGATGTTAATGAGTTGTTGGCATTCAACACCTTGCAGTATTGGGTTCTTCAGTTGAATTAAATATTTTATGATATTTGATTATGTGTTTGATTTTGTTCAGGAGATGCCATTTCCTTCCTTATAAGTGATACCTTGTGGGAACTGAATTAAGGTCCCAGTCCTGTAACCTTCAGTCACATGAGTAAATTTTACTCAAGTAAGTAGTACCACTAGCATCAGTAGAACTACTCACAAGAGAAAGAGTTATCCCTATGCATAAGAATTGCGAGATTAGGCCCTGAGATAGCAACTGTCAGCTTGAAAGAGAAATGGAAACAGAATTGTAACACGGAAGACAAAATAACCTAAGCACTGTATAATGAAAAAGAACTGACTGATTTATTGTATAGTATCATTAACTAGTTTTGTTGATCATGATATAAAATAAAAAAAAAAACAGATATACAGTTGGATTGTGGATGCTGAGCTCATCTTTTAACAAAGAAATCTACATCTGTTTTAGAACTTGTATAGCTCTCTTTTACAGTAGGTTTATAGCTTGGCTCAATTACTCATTTTGAGTGGGGAGGGGAGGAAACATTACCGGGATTTGAAATAGGTGGTATAACATAGCCATATGCTATTTATGCAGCAGTTTCTGCAATAAATCTAATTTGGTGCTGTCAAAAAAAAAATTAGACTTATTTGATATAGCAGCACATTAGTAAATGATTGTGGTAGATTTGAAAGTTGTCATTCACTCTGCTTACTTGTAACAGAATCTTGCAAAGCCTTTTTTTCCTTTTTCCCTGAGCAACTCTATGAAAATTTCTCAATTCTTTGTCCTGCAGCTGTAGAAACTGAAATATTTCTACAACTGAAAAGAAGGTCTTGCTTTAAGGTAATTGTGGAAGGGGGTGGAAGAATGAATAACCTCTGTTAGCAATTATATGAATGTATAGGCAGAAAAATCAATAAAACGGGGGGGGGAAGCTAGCTCTCTCCCTTGCCTACAGATTTTTCTAGTGCAGCTGAAATTGTTTCTCATTATACAGTATGTAGATAAATTAGCTGCTCTGAGTTATTATAGAAGGTAAAATATTTTACCTGCCATCATAAGACCATGTGCTGCTTTATAAAGACTGATATTGAATGATTTGAAATAAATCGGCTGTGACTTCTTCTGGCAGTGCCTTTTAGAAATTGCATTACCAGTTTATTTAATAATAAGCAGTCAAGATAATACATGATTGTTTAAATACCCTGACATTTAACCACGTACAAATACTGTTTAAGGTATATGTTGTGAGTATTCAAATGTTATTAACAAAGTTGTAAGAGAAAACAAAAATAAAGTCAATATAAACATGGGGTGAGCAAGGAATCCACCATCATGTCAGTTAATTTGGGAAAAGAAAAGCTTTATAACATCACCTATTTTCCTTTTCTCTTCATTAAAAAAAATGTTTTTAAAAAACCTTGCTGCTTGTTGTTTAATCTGATTTGTTGCTCTACCATGCAAGTTTCTTAAAAGAAAGGCAGTGATATGTTTTCAGATTCCAATTTTAATTACATTGAACATTTACTTTGTAGTGTTTAAACTGCCACTGGTCAAAAGAGAATTTTACTAATGATTTCATCTTTTATACAACGAATCAGGCTGTTAAAGTAACCAAGTTGTTTCTGCAAATAGAGTGTATTTACACTGGTAGCAAGTAACAGTACTTGCAGCACTTCTGAGCAAGCGGTGTAATTCAGAAATAACATAAATGAGATTATCCAATGATTACAAGAAAATTTTAAAAAGTATTTTTAAATGTCTTTTTTTAAAAGGAATATTTATCATTGAGAACTAATCTGTTAAGGAAGTTTATAGATTAATATCAATATACATTTACTTTGGACTAATTCAATTAATTTTTTTAAATAACTATTGGGAATGGAATAATATGATTTTTTTTAATTTAAAAAAAAATCTCTTAGAAGAATGTATCCAAGCCTGCTAGATTTTAAATTAATTTTTAAATTAACCGTTTCTGATTTTTGTTAGAGACCAGCACTTGTTTTCTCTAGTACATGTGAAAGACTGTTTTAAGGTAGTTGCAAATGTGTTTTCTCTATAAAGGTTTTATTTTTATAATGCTAATTTTAACCATTTTGAAAGCTGCACCATGCTTTTTTAAATACAACCAGTTATTTTCTTTATGGTCAGTAGCAATATTTCTTTTTCTCTCCTGTGTCAGGATCCAGTCCTGAAGTTATTATGTAATAAAGGTTTTCCACTCACTGAAGTCTGTGATAAAACTCTCATTCACTTGAATGGGTGCAGGATTAGACATGTAATTTTATAAAATTTGACATTTAGGAGCATCATCCTAGATGTTGTCTCTTATGTAAAACGCTTCCACCGTGGGGAGAAATTAGCTGGAAATATCTACAGCTTTGGCTATCTCATTGGTCTTATCACATCCTCACCTCAGTCAGTTAAAGCCAGTGTGACTGAGTTCGCTAGGAGCAAGAGTGAACTCGCTGAACTAAACCAACATGCTGCTATTGGTTGTCACTCTGCTTCTGGCATTCTGAAATTCTAAGAGCATTTTTGCAGAAATTAGGAGGAGGAGTTCTGACTTCTTCCCCTGGCTGGCCTTGACAATTGTTCTTCAGAGCTTGAATCACAAAGTAGGGGTGGGGAGGAATATGAGTAGCTATGCAATTAGGTGGGATGTTGCTGTGTGCTCCTCTTGTCCCTCAGGTCCCTTTCTACAAATTGCTAATGTTTTTGTTCTCTTCCATGTAACACTCTAGAGGAGAAAATAAGGACCCCGAGAAATAAGATGGAAAAAGAATCATTAGATCACAGAGAGCAGAGTAGTCCCCCAACAAACAATGTATCTGATATTAAATTAATACTATTTGGCTAACTATGTTTAGTATGTATTTGTCATACTATACAAGACTTTATTTCTTAAACTTTGAGTAAAATTCAGACCTAATGTAACCAGATGTAACTCCATTTCAGCTAATGAGGTTGTATTTGCTTACATAGATCCTGAATTTATCCATGAAAGTTTTAACACCTGATTTTTATATTTTTTTTATCTTTAGGAAGCTGAATAAAATGTTTGGTTCATTATGATTACAGGTGATAAAATGCTTTTAAAACTTTTTTGGGCGCAGCTTTTTTCCTTTTGTTGAGTGAATTTTCTGTTTCTTAAAGAATATCTGAATTACATGTTGTGAAGGATATTTCTTATTCCAGAAGAATGAGACTATCGAAGAGACTAGTTAATAATTCAGTAGTATGTGGTTATCAGAATCTATTTATGAAAAGAGGGATGAGTGCATTAATAGATACACATAATGGATCCTGTTGACAGTATGTTTATCTCTATCCTGACCCAAAATTATTATTATTATTTATTTTTTACAATTTATTCTAATTTTATGTACAGACAGTATTGTAGTAGAGAGATGGATATGCATCTTGCACAAGGACAAAGTGAGAAAATTGTTTTCAGGCTTCAGTTTAACAATTATTTATAAAAGTGCTGTATTTTTAACATCTCTATATAAGAGATTAAAAGAACAATCGTTTCAAGGAAACAATGGTACTGCTTGTTAAAAGTAATATAACAATTGATGTGGGACATTTTTGGATATTTAAAATAATTTGATTGTGAACTTCCTTATCCTGCTGTTCTCTTTTCCCTAACTCAGTTTTAGTAAATACTTTTGCCTCACATTTTTCTGCTCTATAGCACAGATTTTCTTTTAAGGTGGAATTTGGTATTTTTGTTTAAATGTAAATCTTCTATTTATAAAGCCTTTACTATTTTGTCTTTTGTTATAACTAGAAAATATTTAGAGCATTTGTACCAATTTTTTGCATGTTTAAAAAAGACGTATGAAGAAAGACATAGTTGTTGTTAAAATAATCTTATATTTTTCCTCTACATTATCATCTTCCTATACCCAAAAGTAATTTTCACAAACACATTACTGTACAGAACTTTTTATTCTGCTGGTTAGCAGAATTAGATTTAAATCCATACCGACAGTTCATTTGACAATGACCTTGAGGGGCTTTGCTTCTTGAAGAAGAAAGCAGAAGCTTGCAGTAAACAAAGTTCACTTCTGACAGATGGATTGAATGACAGAAAGGTTGCGAGTGCCAGAATAGCCCTGGCAGAGGAGGAAATGTTCAGTGGAATCCAACAGGAGAGGAGGTGTGAACAGGTGCAGGGTTGCTGACGGAAGGGGAACCAGATGGAAGGAGCCAGAGCCAGTTTATTTAAAGGAAAAGGCAGAAAACACTGAAAGGCTGTGCAATCAGTGGCTAAAAGTGTGTATGGAAGAAGGTAAAAATTCACAAAGCAAAACTGCACAGTGGGATATCTAGCACTTAGCATAATGGTACTAATTTGTGAGTTTAGTTTGAAAGTTGCTATTGAAATACATTATACTTTATCCTTTGAAGACCAAGGTATAGATATTTGCAATTTGATTTAAAAAAAAAAAAACAGCTTGACATAAATATTGCCTGTGCATTATTTGTAATATTTAATGCACACAAAAGTTATGATTACAGAATAATGTTAAGAGTGTGCCACAAACTAACCAGAGCAAGAAAATATAGAACTATCAGACTAGATTTCCGTTTTTAACTCATCACACTGGGGTGCCAGCATGCCTAAGTCTTGCCACATGTAATAGGTCATTCATCTACTGTTGGGAGTCCTCTGCAATACCTAAGCACAATGGTAATGCTCAAGTACTGTGGAAGTTTTGCCTTTGCATGTCTCCACTTCTGTTGTTTTTGGTCACATCTTTAATGCCAGTTTGCTTCTATATTTGCTAACTTATTTCAGGACAAGAGAAGGATTTTGATGTTTTTCCCAGGCCAGAAGAATAAAATATTCTCCTCCCTCAAATGATAGTATTATTCTTATTACTTTGTCCTGTCACGCCACTCCATTTCTGCCCATGGGTTTGATCTTGTAAGGTGCTGAGCCCATTCAGTTCCTGTTGACTTAAATGGTAGTTGAGGACAATTGGCATCTTGCAGGATCATGCCTTTGAATAACCTCAGCCAGAAGTTATTCACCTAAGGTCTATCCCAAAGAAACATCAGTGAGAAGTTAGAGAAAGCACCAGCACCAACCTCACAAACCATCACATGTCAAGAAAAAGCCTCTCAAAACTTTTTTTAATGTTGTAGATGGAGATTGTTGTTGTTTAGATAGTACTGGAGTATACATTCAGTAAATGGCTTCTACAGTAATTGAACACTTCAGCATTTAATCATTTGTAAAAGTCTTTGACTTGCTTGCTCATAATTGTCTTACAATAGAATGTGTTTTTGTGCATATGTATATTTAAAAAATTAAGAGAAGTGGTGGGATGGAGGAAAATTCCTTCAGAATAGAAGGCATGCTACAATAATTGGGGCTATAGTTTAATACTTCACATAACCCATTTGTTCCACACTGCCTATAACCAGTATGCTGTTGGTTAGTTCCCATATCAGCAAGTTTATCAAATCATTACACCATTCCTAATGCTGTGTCCTACCTGCTCTCCTAGTCTCTTCCTGCACCATTTTACATTGTTGTCCATTATTGTATGTTGGGAAATTTATCTGAAAGATGCAATCTAAAATTAAATAGTATTGTAAGGCATGCTACCAACTACACTTTTACCAGAATTTCGCCCGCTATAAATGTATTTGATGACCTACTGTAAGTGCTGATTATTGATCTGTAAATATTATAAACCACTGAAAAAGAGCAATTAATTGAATAATATTTAAATAATTGTGCATTGATATATTAAAAATCCAAATAAAAAGTAGCAATGTTCTGTGTATGGCAGCCAATTTTCAATATTTAAAATTTTAGGGAGTAAATACCAAAAGAGAGAGATCATGTTATGGACGAATTGTTTACAGATAAAAGCTTTTACATTGAATTGGGGGGAGAGGTTTAATTTTTATTTTATATGTGAATCTACTGCTTCAAAAAACTGTATAGACTGAAATCTATAGACAGAACTGGTACTCCCCAAGTCATATCTATTAAGGCTTCTTCACATTGCCCAATTGATAATCCTAAAACCTGACCTTTAGGGAGCTCTTGTATGAATGAAAGGGTGATTCGGGTTCTATGTCCATAGAATACTTTAACTCTCTGAGAACATTGCCAGGGTTTCCAGTTGATGATAACTGTTCAGTTGTTATGTGTACAACTATCTACTGGGACAGCAACTTTCAACCTTTTTTCATTTGCGGACTCCTAAAAATTTTCAAATAGAGTTGTCGACCGCTTTCGAAATATTAGACATAGTCTGCAGATCCCCAGGGGTCCACAGACCACAGGCTGAAAACTGCTGCTTATGGCGGTAACAAACTTTTGCTGAACCTGTTACACACAGTCTGTGGACCCCCAGGGATCTGCAGAGCACAGGTTGAAAACCACTGTAGTAGGAATTATAGTAAGACCTCAAACTCATTTAATACCACAGCTGTTGTAGTGTGGTATCTTCTTTCCACAAATGACTCAGGCCAGATTTAAAAAGATGACCTGGACATTATAGGATTGTGTTCCACTTTACCAAACCTTCAAATCATCTAATTTCTCATTAAATGATTTACATTTGGACAAATACAAAAAATATTTTAAAGCCATAAGCTTAGTTTTAATTTTGGTAGAATAATTTTGGCTATATTGCATAAATATAAGAGTCTGTGAAATAAAGTTTGTCAGTGAGCTGTGAAATTATGTATGAACTTCCAGCCTTGGCTGAATTGTAAAAGCCAAGTTGAAACTCCCCAAAAATATAGAATTTTATTAAAATACTAACACTAACTGAATTCTAATGCAGTAAGCACACAGTACTGTCATACCCTTTATTAGTAATGGCCGTACTGTTTGCTTTAATGTGAGAGAGTGACTGTAGGATAAGTTGTCAGGTTGCTTGAGGATAATCAGTTGCCTAAATTTGGAAATTTGTCAAATTTTAACTCAGATTGCGCTGAATAAGGTTTTCTTGGCTTTGTAAGGTTTCTGAGAAGTACTGTCATCTTGGGAGAGAGAGACTTTAATGCTTGTAGTTAAGAGATTTTGTTCTGTTTTATATCATTTTAAAGGCAATTTTTACACTGTATTTGAACATTTTAAATGAGTCTGAAACACATTTAAAATACAGCAGCAGCTGGAATACCTTATTTAGGTCCTGAATGTAATCCTACACCGGTTATAGCCTAGTGTAACTTCATTGACTTCACTGGAATTACTCTTGATTCTCATTGATATGAGATCAGAATCAGGTATTTATTGTTATAGAAAGCTATGTCAGTACCCATTGCTAAAACACCAGTTTGCTATACATCAATAAAAATAATAATTTTATAAAATAATCTGTAAATTTAAATGCTCCGGAATAGAACTGTTTTCACTCTATCAGTGACACAATCGCTGAAAAGCACCTAATAAATTAATCCATAAATCCACAGGTCAGTGAAGCATTTGACCAAATAAGTAAATCTTAAACTGTCTGGATGTTCATCAAACACAGTCTGCTGGCTGGAGTCAGTTCCAGTAGTGTGTGGCCTCTGAGAGCACCTTGCAACCAATAGTAGAGAGTCCATGGCCAGTTTGCTCCCAGCAACTGACAGACAGAGAGAGAGAGAGCAAACCAGAATGTAACTGCCAAGAAGGGCAATCTTTCAAAACCCGATGAAGTTTGAAATAATGACCTGGTAATAATGGTTTTTATGAGTTGGTAATTTTTATACAGTTCTAGTACACATACACATGCATTGGTCTTTTTTTCCCCTTCTAGAGTTCTGTTAATTTGAAAAATAGATATAATACTAGTATTTTATGCTAAACATTTCCTACTTTGTATAAGTATAGTGGTCATCACTGAAATTCAGTTTTACCTAGTTACAACACAGTGGTATCTGAGATCCCACGGGTATTTTCTAGTCTAAACAGAGAGATACTGAGGAATCTAAGCGAACACTGTGTGGTAACGGTGGATAGATGTGGTCATCGTTAAAAATAACTGAATGGCATTAAGCAGAATGGAATGGGATGACAAATTTGAGGGGTTTTAGATTAACAGAGGGAACAAATTAAGTCCATGCCTTGGGTGAATGCCTTCCTGGTGCATGGTAATTTACTTTTAATTTTTGAAACCCTAATTCCCAGTGCCTTAATATCAGAATAAGTTGTGAAGAAACTGCATGCTTGCCCTTCTACTTGCAACATAGCTGTAATCTGAAAATGGATTAGTGAAGGATGGAGGGGAGAAATTTATGGGAAATTCTATCAAACTTTTTATATAGGTCTTTCTACTGCTTTCATCATCGTAGTAGTTGAGTGCCTTCAGGTAGTAGATTAAGTTATGTGATTAACATCTCTCTCATCTTCTCCCCGGGGAGAGAATATTGTGTGTAGTGAAGGATTTTGTTTTTGTAGGGTTCTGTTTAGGGATTTTTATTTTATTTTTTAATGTACATGCTGTGTGTTTACGGTAAAAAAAAAAAAAAAAAAAAAAAAAAAAAAGGCAAGGTCAAAGAAGTGTGTGCTTTGCCTTTGAAGCAGAAAGTACTTAGGTTTATCCCATATTTAAAGATTCTGTATGTAGAATAATACATGTTTTGAGATATACAAGGCCTGTTGGCTCATAGACTCCATCCAATACAGGATTGTTTCTTAATATTAATTTCTAGTACTTTGAAATGATCTGATGATCTAGTACTTTGAAATGATGATGATCTAGTACTTTGAAATGATCTGATGCTGCTGTTAGTCTCATGCAGAATTTCCATTGAGTACGGTGGGAATTCTATGTACAGAGTGACTGCAGGAACATTATACAGTTAGACCAGCAAATACAAACTTTTTCAAATTATGAATATGGATTGCAATCTCCTAATCACAATTTGTTTGCTACCCATATGGCTGGGCTATGTTCATACCATTATCTGGCTTTAGAACAAAAATTCCCAAACTGTGGTGTGTGGAGCACATGCTGATGGTTCACAGAAAACTAGCTGGTTGTATGCTGTTCTTCCTCCCTGTTTCCAGCTGCTAAAATGCATTAAAATACCTTCTGAATATATTTGCTTCTGTGTAACCAAATGCAGTAATTGCCAGGGAATTGTCTATCTTATTGTGAATGGGAGGAAAAGTGGTCTATGGGACTTTCAGTAGGAATATAAAAGGTCCAGGAGACGATCTGCGTTAAAATGTGAGCTATACTATGAAAACATTTGAGAATCCCTCCTGTAAAAGGTTTTCTGTCTCCTCATGTCCCATTTGGTACACATTTTGGTGACTGAGAATTGAAAAGCTCATAGTGACTGAGAACTGAAAAGCTCTTAGTCCAAGTCTTCACTCCTATGAGTAGTCAAATTTAAATATATGTTTTTGTTTGAAACAAAATCTGAATTAAAAAAATCAAAAAACAAAACTAGTGTTCCTGGTATTTATTGTGGTAAAATCTCTCCCCTCATCTTGGTAACAGTCCAATTCCCAGGAAATGCTGTATGCATAAATAGAAAATATTTCTGATTTGAAAAGAGTAGTTAAGATGGGTTTCATGTGTTTTTACCTAAGTTTCCCCATCTGTAAAATGGAGATACTGATTCTTGTCTCGTTTGCAAGGTGACTTGGGATCTGTAGATGAAAAGCATTATGTAAGAGCTAGGTGGTGTATTCTTAAAGAAGAAAAAGGCTGGGGTTTTTTCATTGAAATATATCTTTATTTTACCCTTCAGAGGACTTCCTAATTTTCATCCCTTACTACATTTCAATGGCTTTAGCTCTGATTTCAGTGTCAGACATTGATAAATGTAGTAGAGTTTCTTGATTATTTTAAGGCTTGTCCATCAAGATTAAAATAAATAAATGCAATGAGATTTCATTTTTACTAGCATTAGGCTCAGCTTTTAATTTTTTTTCCTATCGTGTGCGAGGAAGATACAGTTTGCTCTTTGATTTTCAGTTTTTTTTCATTAGACTCGTTGCTCTTAATGTTAGTTTGGTTATTGATGACAAGACTGTTCAGAAACATCTTTTAAATTCAAGTCCTTGCTAAGATTGTACTAAAGTGATGCAAAGTACACTGGACAAGATGGGTCTGTGTACTGGCAGCTGCTCATAGAGATATTTGGTGTAATTTTCAAAGCAGTTGGTAAGTAGGTTTCCTAAGTGCTTGTGTCACTTTAGAAAATGGGACATAGGAGACTGAAGCTATATCTACACTACCGCGGTAAGTCAACCTATGCTACGCAACCTCAGCTATGTGAGTAATCTAAGTGGAGTCGACGTACCTTAAGTCGAGTTACCACGGCGTCTACAGCGTGGGGGGTTGACGGTAGAAAATCTCCTGTCAAGTTACCTTACTCTTCTCGTTAGGGGTAGAGTACAGGGGTTGACTGCAGAGCGATCTGCAGTCGATTCAGTGGGTCTTTACTAGACCCACTAAATAGACTGCCAGTGGATCGATCTCAGAGTGTCGATCCCAGCTGTAGTGTAGACCTGCCCTACGTAACCTAAGCGCTTTTGAAAATTTTACCCATTGTGCATGAAGGAGAGGCACATCCTTCCAGGGATAATGGAGGACCACAAGGCTGAGTGTCCTTACCCACCTCTGCTCGCCATTATGTAGGAGAGGTATGTGCACCCTCGTCACAAGTTTCATGCTACTGTCAGTGTTGGCCTTTCTTGATCCTTGCTAGAAAATGAGAACTGATACTGTGTCTGTGCTTGGCCCTCCTTGAGTGCCCAGAGTGAGGCACAATCTAGTTTAATGTGATTTTTAAAAAAAGGTTTGCTTTCAAAACTAGGATTGTGAATGATATGATTAGGCACATCTTATTCTGTAATGTTTCCATGACAAAAACATGTTTTTCTTCAAACTTTCCTCCTCCCCTTCCCCGCCCCGCCCCTCGGCCAACATGTCTTCTTTTTGTCACATCAGGCCCTGTCCTGCCTCAGGCAAAGCTCCCACTGCCTTCAAGGAGAGTTTTGTCTGAGGTCAGATCGCAACATCGGGTCCAGGAATTAGAGTGTAATGTAACCCACCCACCATTTATATTGCTTTGGCATAAATGTAAGCAGGAAGATGTAACACTGTGTATGTCATGCTGGGATATTGTAATATCTCAGATGGGTTATTAGGCAGAAAGCCAAAGGTTAAGTGCAGCAGCCAAATGAGGTGTGGCACTATCCTTATGTGACCCATTCCCAGAACAGTCTTCTTATTTTATAGCCCAATGCAATGAGTAATATCACTGAGAATAATAAAAGGATTTCTTAAATTGTACTTTCAAGGTATTCTTAAACCAAGTTAAGTAGTTAGAACAGGGCTATAGAATTTTTTTTTTTTTAAACCTGGATCAACCCCCATATACATGAGCACACTCAAATTTTGGGTTCGGTTCGCTCTGGATCCAATCTTTGGTTCATAGCAGGACTAAACCCCTTTGCAGCACAGGCCATTATCTAATACAGGGCTAGGCAACCTATGGCACGGGTGCCGAAGGCGGCACGCAAACTGATTTTCAGTGCCACTCACGCTGCCCGGGTCCTGGCCACCGGTCCAGGGGGCTCTGCATTTTAATTTAATTTTAAATGAAGCTTTTTAAACATTCTGAAACCTTATTTACTTTACATACAACAATAGTTTAGTTATATATTATAGACTTAGAGAAAGAGACCTTCCTAAAAGGTTAAAATGTATTATTGGCATGCGAAACCTTAAAGTGAATAAATGAAGACTCGGCACAGCACTTCTGAAAGGTTGCTGACCCCTGATCTAATATATGCGTATGTTTCCGTTTCTTGTTACCCATGCTCTCTTTGCTTGGTATGTGTATCAAAGAAAAAGTTTGCATGGTGTGTGATAACTTGACATTTATTTTGACTCTGTAGTGATTGCCACATCTTGTATATTCAGTCAAGTAAATTGCTAGCAAACTTATGTCTTCAGACCTTAGTAGTGGGACTGGCAATTAGTCACTTGCATACAGCCTTACTGTATAAGCCCTAAATGTTTACACACACAGGATCAGTCCTCTGTGACATGTTAACTGTTTCCTATGAGGTACTGGATGCCCTCATCTAGAGCCTTGTGAAATTTTTTTAGTTTTTATAACTTTTCATTTATTTCGTTGTATTGTGGGAAGGATTGAGTCCTGCCCCTAGGGAGATGGGCTGCTCAGGGACAGGTGGGTTGAGTCCTGCCCCTGGGGGTGTAGGTGTAAGGCCTGTGGGGAGTGTCAGGTCCTGTCTCCAGAGGGAGGGGATTGGGTCCTGCTCTGGAGGTATGTGCATGTGGGAGCCCTGGGGTGTGTCAGGGGTCAGGCCCTGTTCCTGGAGTATGTGTGGGAGACCAGCATGGACGGGAGCAATAAGGTCCTGACCCTGGGAGTGAGTAGTTGGGTCCTGACTGGAGGGAGTGTGTGTGCACGTGTGCAGGCCCCCAGGATCTTTGTATGCGTCTGTCCGTCTGTCTTCTGGGGGAAGGGCTGCAGAGCAATCCTGTTCCATACTCACCCGATAGCAGTAGCTCCTGTGCCAAGGGGCTGGATCCAGCTCCCTGCTCTGGACACCAGGTCTCAATTCAAATTTCTCCCTCCCATCTGTTATGAGGCAAACCTGAGTGGAACTGTGACCTTTGTGCTCCAGGTCACAAGGCCCAGAGCAGGGTACAGGCCCAGTCCCAAAGGACAGGAGCTGCTGCTGCAAGGTTAAGTTTTTTGTTCTGTTTTATTTTACAGGCTATTTTTTGTTTTATTTCATGTTACAGTATCTTGCATTTATGAAACCCAGAGGGCTCTACCTTCATCTTCTGTTGTCTTAAATTAATGGTGGAAGCATTTCTGCTGTTTGGATGCTTAAGCAAACTCATTAAGCTTTTAGAATAGCTGTAATGTGAGCACTGTGGGAACTGTTACCATTGACTCAGCTCCCATCAATTTCACTGGGAGTTTAGTTTGTCTCAGGATCAGGCCCCTAAACTTTATCAGTAGATGAAATATATAACAGTTACAAGATAGAACAGATAAACTGCACAAGGCAAGTCAGATCTTAAGGGAGGCTTTCTTATAGTAGAGGACTCATTTAATATTATAAAGTATAATCCAAGAATACATGGATTATTCTCCTGAAAAGGAATCCTTTTTCACTCAGAAAATAGGTCATGCTTTTGTCCATTTTCTGCTAGCCACTGGGGTGTGTTTGTCATTGTAAGAGAAAGGTTGGCATGTTCAACTTCAAGTGTGCGTGAGGGGGAAAATGTTTGTGTAAAGCTACACCAATTTTTTTAAATTATCAGTTGAACTATCCATTTTGCCATTTGACTCATCTGTAGAGTAGTATATATTTTGTGTTTGTTTTTATAGATTGAAGAAAGAAAGTATTCAGCACAGTTTTAGCAATGAAGCAAAGACCCGAGCCCTTCAGGCAGAGCAAAGAGAGCAGGAGCTGACACAGAAGATGCAACAAATGGAGGCCCAGCATGATAAAACTGGTAGGTGGTTGAAAAAGATTAGAGCCTGGGCACTTACTCACAAGCCAGGCCTGTGCCTTACTGTGAAATGACATCAGGAACACCTGTAACCTTTGGCTGGCCAAAGGGAGCAGATGCTAACTACACCGGAGATTCCGAATTACATATTAGTTAGCGTTTAAAAGAGAAAATGGAAAGTATTGCCCACTGTCTGTTGATTTCAGAGTGCTGCTCTCACATCTGTTGCACCATCTGGATTATGAGTTTATTTACCTGTATTCAAGAAACGTAAAGCTGAGAGAGACCACAACAAAGTAGAAAAACAAAGGGCTTGTTTTTGGCTGGATTTTCAGGCACACATGTTATATAAAGAAAATAGCATCAGAAGCTCTGCGGGAAATGCTCTGAGCTTACAGTTAAAGTCTCCTGAATAGCACTGAACAGTTCCCACAGTACACACATTATAGCTACTCTAAAAGCTTAATGAGTTTGCTTCAGCATCCAAACTAGAGAAAAGCTTTAACCATTAATCGGTTCTTAATTCACTGTCGCAGCTGGATGTAATTCACTGGCTCCAAATTGATATGTTCCTTTATTTAATCTTTGCAGCCTTAAACATTTTTAGCATTAGTATGTTTTTCCCCTAGTCTAGAACAAGGATGTTTAATCCTTTGCATTCTTCAAGTTATCAGTACTGCAGTTTAAATTTACTAATACAAAGCATTGACCATAGCTGGAAGCAGACATCCGTATCACCCTGGCTTAGCTGACCTATAACTTTTTATCTTTAATCTGAAAAGGACTTTCAGAATATGCAATTTTGTTTGTTCACAGTCAAAACATTTTGCCGGTTGTTTTACCATTGTAATGCTCCATGTTTATGGATGGCATTAGGCAAAATAAGGATAACTCCACATTTAATATTTAACCAATTACATTGTTAAAGGCTCAAATTGTAGCTCTTAGACCCCATGGAATGCTAGGTGAGGGAAATCTGTAACATCTACATGATGGTGGAAGGGGTGCTATAACTTTGCAGAACATCATGCCTACCATCTTTCTGGGAAAAACACATTTGCCTGCTACCCCTTTAACACCTCTAGAAAAGAGGTAGCTGACATTCCTTCCCAGCCAGTGCTATTACAAGAGATAGTGAGCCCACATCCACCCTTTGTCCTATGCAGACACGCCTCCTGCAGCATTGTCACTGGTACTAGTGGGCCTTGCTTTGTGTTAAATGAGTACAAACAGCTGCATTATGACTGCCTGCTACACAGAGGTGGTAGAGGGAAAGGAGCTCTCTGTCTCTTCTTTCCCCATTCTGTCCAGCACATCTCCATATGGGCAGCTGTAATTTGGCATAAATTAAAGAATACTAACTTACTTGCCCCTCCTGGTCAGTAAGATATTGTTTAATCTGAGTGTACTGAAACAAGATTGGATGTGTCAACTTTATATCTCTACTAAGAGTGGGAAGAGTTGAAAAAATGGTCATTTTGTACATAAAAATATCAAGTATTATGCATCTATGTATTATAGGGGATAATATATACTACTACTGTAAGTTGGATACAGATGAAAGGACTACAATATTCTAGTCATAATTGTATAAAATGTATTTCATTATATATCATTTATGAAATCTGAAGGAATCTGGTAACAATACAAACAAATAATTTACAGTTTCAGGAATGATTTTAAGACTAGAAATTTAGGGAATACATGATCTTCTCACTTGAATATTGAAGACCTTTGATGTCTAGATAATTGGTTTTGGCCCAGTTTAGGTCAATAGTAACAGAAACTAATCAATATAAAATGGTGGTCTAAGTACAGTTCCCACTGGACATAGGTCTATGTATCTACCTCACATTTGTCAAATGCTGGTTGTCATACTCAATAGAAAGACTGACTAAATGAGCTGATTTCTGCAAAAATGGATGAGATACCTTGGTGGGCCCAGTAAGGACATTATCACTCCTGATTCCATTATCACTCCTGTACCTGTTGGGTATATGGAGGACTTCAAAGCCCAGTGTTTACCAATCTGATGCCCCTCATGAACATAAAATTCTCAAGTTTAAGAAAAACAAGTGTGAATTTGGCACTTATGGTAGTTTTGTCACAAAAGGCTTTTGTCCATTATCACCTTAGATAGCCTCTTTGTTGAGTTGCCTGCATGTCCGTTGTGAATGAGACTGCTTGCTCATCCTACCAGAAAGAGGCAGTAAGGACAACTGTTCAAAGGTCTGGTAGTGTGAGGTGATGCTCAACTGCATTTATGATCTCAAGAGAAGTAGAAGGTGCTCTGTACCTCGCAAGATTATGCCCTAATAATGAATTGCAGGAAAGGATAAGATAAATGTTTGTGGATGTCTGAGGGAAGAAGTGGCTTAGATTTTTCCCATTCAGAAATTCTTAAATTTAGCCATTCTTTGGTAAATTGTGATTAGATCATTATCCCATGTTCAAATGCCTGGAATTTAGACCATATTTTAAAAAAAAGGGGCGGGGGGGATAAGAATACTTTAAATCTTTGTATCAAGTCTTAATTTTATAAATATAAAAATATAATTTCTAGTGAATGAACTGGATTCTTTGCTGACCTCCCAGAATACATTCATAGCAAAATTAAAGGAGGAATGTTGTATGTTGGCAAGGAAGCTGGAACATGTAACAGAAAAAAACAGGTAGGTGTCATTTTGCTACTTAGAAGTGAGCTACTGTATTTATTTATATTTATTATTCTCTTCTAAAACTTGTCATCCACACCTATTCCAAATCTGTTACGGCATCTGCAACTTGAGAAACCAAGATGGGATTTTGCCCAGGGTATTTCTAATTTTACGCTTTTCAAATGATGTTTCCATTTAAATTACTTGGACTATTCAGATCTGAGAAATCATATATTATACTCTTCTTAGGATTAGTATTCTTCAAATAAAAAGTAGTAAATTAATTGTCAAATTGCTACAATTCTAATGTTGTTTGAAATTGTGCTAAAAATAATTAATAAATATTCAGTTAAATATCTTGTCACATGAAGAAGCTGAATTCTGTTGCTTATCTGGGATTAAATGACATTTTTTTTAAATAAGCCATTTAGTTTACAGTAGCACACACTAGCTGGTGGGTCTGGAGTTTCATCACATCTTCCCTCTCAGCAAACTCTTGTGAAAATTGTTGCTCAGTAAGTGTCTGATTCTATAGCCTCCATTCATGTGGCATTTCCATTGAAGTAAATGGTAGTTCTACATGTGGAACAACTAAAAAATTAGACTCCAAAGCAGTTGAGTAAAAGTAGGAGTTTAGAGTTGCACTATAGTCATATACAGTATAGTGTTATGTCCTGCTCATAGTTAGCTCTTAGGCTAGAAGAAGGTTATCCTGCAAAAAATTGGGATACTTTGTGGTTCCAGCACTGAGATTCTGTGTTCATATGTGAGATTAATCAAATAAACCATTTGATTTTGTATTCCAAAAGAGTGAAACTCACCTCTTTGCAGAGAGTCTCCACAAGCCTATCCACCATTAAATCTTACTTGCAAGACAAAGTGGGTATTGAGTGGAGCATAGACTTCGTTCATACTCTCCATATGGGGTGAATTTCATCCAAAGTAAATTTGGAAAGCAAAGGATTTGGAGAAGGGATTAAAAATGGAGGGAATGTAAAATGGGTCATTTTAAAAAGAAACTCCCCTGTTGAAAATGTCATGCTGGTTCCTCAGGAGGCAAAGAAGCAGCACTTTTGCCAGTCAATCTGCCTTTCAGGTTGTCCAACATTGTAAGAGTAACATAAGAAGAATCACAAAATAGGAAGAATTCAGAGAACTGATGAAGCTTGAAGCCATAATTGGCTGCAGGCAAAATAATAATTTAAAATAATTGAATTAAGATTTATTCCACCTGTTCATATAACATGCTAAGGGCTTCCAACACACACACAAACCTTGTCAAGTAACATATGAAGGGTGGGTGCAAAGAATGAAAATATATACTTTTTTTATTTAAATAATTCTCAATATTTCGCTAGTCCCCTCATTTTAGCCAATATTGGCTGACTAACTTAGAAGTGTCAAGGATGTGAAAGAGGACTGGGTAGCACCTTTTTCTATCCCTAAAGAAAGGGTATTTTGTGCATAGGGAGCACAAAGCATGAAGATAATTGTGAGAAGTGGACATATGGTGGGTTGAGGCTGACGACTTTGGAATGGAGGGAATGGGGGTTTGATTCAGTCCAGAAAGAAGAATGGATAAATTGGGAGAGGCAGAATTGTCAAGGGCTTTGAAGATAAGGAGAGGAAAACTGAAATAAAGATGGTGGAAAATAGGAAGCTAATAGAGGATTTGGTGAGACGTGGTTAGAATTGCAGACAATAAAGATGATCTTAGCAGCTGTAATTTGAATGACCAGAGGAAGTAATGTCAGAGCATCCAGTGTGCCATTGGCTTTCACATCCTCTCAGCTCGAAGTAATTTTGTTATCTCATGATCACTGTGTGTGCAACTACAATTCCAGGAGTCAATGGAGAGGGCATTTTCTTTTAAAATAGAATTCTCTTACAGACTTCATAATATGGTGCCTATATATTATTATTCAAAACAGATTCTGATCATATAGTTTATTCAGTGTGTCCTATTTGTCTGACGTAGTGGCCAAACCATAGGTTTCAGTTACTGCCAAAATCCTGGATTGTGCACAGCGCATTAGAGTGTCTAGTCTAGTGATTAGAGCAGAGGTCTGGGACCAGAACATATGATTTCTCTTCCTAGATATGTTGTTTGCCATTCTACTTGGGAACCTTTGTGACGCAGTTTCCCTATTGGTAAAATGTGGATAATACTTAACAGGAGTCCTGTGATGCTATATTAATTAATGTGTGTAAAAACACTTAAGCTTTTGCAATAAGAGATCCAGTAGAAGTATAGATTTATATAAGATATGTGGTGCACATTTAGAAGAAGCAGACTAAGTTTAAGTTTTCAAATGCATTTGTACATGAAATGTGTTACCTCCAGCTGTGTATCTACCTCACTGCACTTCATACGTGGTTCCTGTACAATATCTGTAATACATTTTTTGTTAGGTAAAACCTTTTATTGTGAGCTAACCCCTACCTCGGGCAAGATAGATCTCAGGACAGAATACTGAACAAGATTATACACCCCTCAGGCTGCATAGGAGAAAAATAGTATATATTAAGTATATAGTATATAAACGTGCAAGTGTAAAAAAAAAAAAAATAATAATAATAATAATAATCTAAATATAGTCCTGGGGTTTTTTTGTAGTGTTGGGTTCATTTTTTTCTCAGATTGTTACTGTCTGAGTTCCTAGACTTGTGGATTGATGCATAACACTGCCCATTGTGTACTTGTGATTTGCGTTTTGTAATTAAGGGGAAACAATGGGAGTCCATTGGGTCTCATTATATATAATGGTTGGTTTAATTTGTTTCACTTCTATCTTGTTAATTGTAAATTGATCATTAAGATTTGAATTCTAATCTGTCATCAGGGTTGTGAGTATTGAAGCTAGAGCAATGATCCTGGTTTTAATCACTGATGATGAGAAACAAATTTTACAATTTTGGTACATATTGCAGTTCATATATTTTAACACTGTATTTTATGGTGTTATAAATATTGTTAAATGACATTTAGTGTAGTTTTACTGTTTGGACTATAATGTATAAATTATATTACTGTTTTGGCAACATTAGGTGTCCAACTGTGTGAGTTTAATTGAAGTAAAGAACATACACCCGGTTGAACTATTTTTCTGCATGTTTGGTTGATGTTCTGATTAGAGACTGCACTCGTTATACTCAACACTAGGAGTAGCTTGCCCAAGCTAGTGGTACCAGGATGTGAAATCTGTCTGCAAAACCAAATCATTAAGATGATATGCTATCCACTTAAAGAAGAATTATCCCAATCCCAATTATGTCAATAAAAATTTTACTTTATAGCACTTGTCATTGTAATACTATAAAATTGACTGGTTTTCTGAGAGGCAAGAATAGACACTGCTGCATAAAACAGCTAAGCTCTGATTCTGTGCTGTGGCTCCAAGAAACACAATGCAATGAAGACATTGTAGAAGGAAGTGGGGGAAAGAAATTTTACCAAATCCAAGTGTTTAAAAAAAAAATAATGAATCAGATCTCAAAAAAAAAAAAAGGAGTAACTTAAAAATCATGTTTAAAAAAATTGAATATTTATTTGCTTCCTGGGTTTTGAATTTTAGGGTGCCCTTAGGTTATGTTCTCAAAACTTTCACAGCAGTTTGGGATAAAAACTAGCCTTTGTTTTAAATGAAGGCTGAGATTCTCACATAATCATATAAATCTTGGCGCTCTAGGAAAAACACAAAATATCTAGGGACTTGAGATAAAATTGTGGGAGTTGGCAGCATTGCAAGGTGGTATATTATAAGCCATCTTTCTGCTGTCCAAATTCTGGCCTTCTGCAGGGGTTGGTGCAGCCAGTGATGTAAATTAGGGTAGCTATGAGCTGCTCAGACTTAACAGCGGCCTCCTGAAGGATGTATCATAACCCAGAATCCCCAAAGTGCTATGTGCTACAGTGTTGCCGCCTCACCTTCTCAACACACTTCCCTTCCATTCCCAGCACATGAGGGTTTATGAGGAGAGCAGAGGAGAACCAGTTACACTGGCCCTATGCTGCTTTCGCCCCCATTCTACTGCAGTGTTTTTTATGTCTCATATGCCACCAGAGCAGCACATGGGTACCACAATTGGAAGAGAATCTCGCCCCTAGAATTCAGTCATTCCACTAGGGCAGTGTGTCTCAGTTTTTCCAGACTACTGTACCCCTTTCAGGAGTCTGATTTTTGTTTTGCATACCCCAAGTTTCACCTCTCTTAAAAACTACTTGCTTACAAAATCGGACATAAAAATACGAAAGTGTCACAGCACACTATTACTGAAAAATTGGTTACTTTCTCATTTTTACCATATAATTGTAAAACAAATCAGTTAGAATATAAATATGGTACTTGCATTTCAGTGTATAGAGCAGTATAAACAAGTCATTGCCTGTGAAATTTCAGTTTGTACTGACTTTGCTAATGCTTTTTAGATAGCCTGTTGTAAATCTAGGCAAATATCCAGATGAGTTGATGTATCCCCTGAAGACCTCTGCGTACCCCTATGGGCATGCATACTCCTCGTTCAGCCCTCATTCAGAATGCCTGCACTGGGGTATATTCATAACTCTTATATTTAGTTTCACTAGTTACAATAGTAATGATATGCTATGGATATGTGATAATTTGCACTTACATAATGACTTTTCTGCCTAAATGACTCGAGTCACTTAATATATCTTCATCTATAAAGTCTTACAGTGCCTTGTGATATACTAAGTTGTATTATCCCCTAAACTGAGATGTTGAAAGATGAAATTATTCTGTCACGTAGAGTGAATAAAACATGATTCTTGCTATTCATCTTCTGAGAAATATACTCTGAAACTCAACATAGCAGTTTTAGCTTATTAATAACATTAATACTACTTTGCTTTTATAACAGTACCTTTTACTCCAAGGTTTTAAGGTGCTTTATAAACCATTCAGTAATTAATCTGAAAAACCCTGTGAGGTGGGTTGCTGATATTATTTATTTGTATTTCTGTAGCACCTATGAGAGTTCTAGTCATGCACTGGACCCATTGTGCCAGGAGCTGCACAAACACAGAACAAAAAACAGTCCCTGCCCCTAAGAGGCTACAGTCAGAATGAACAGTTGATGGCAATAAACATCACGTTAGTTCGATTATATTTTTTTTGGTGGGTTTAGTTAGGAGTGATAAGCTAAAGGAAAGGGAGAGGGGATGTTGAAGGGAAAAGCATTGAGGGGGACAGGGAAGAGGAATGACAGTATGATGAAGAGACTGAAGAAGGGGGAGATGGAAGGAGAAGGTTGGAGCAGCCAGTCAGTACAGGGCAGAGAAAGTCCAGTCAGAACTGTAGAAAGTTCTCTGAATGGCCAAAGGATCCCACTTTGGCTTCTTCTGTCCCTACGGGCTGGAGTTTCTGTCTGGCTCTTCTCTGCAGTCTTCTCCCAAGCCCACATGATGGTGGGAAGGGGAGACACCACCTTGGGCCTAGTGCTCCTACAGCTGGGGAGTCTTCCTTGTCCATTGTTATTCCCTTTTGCATATTAGGAAACTCAGATAAATGATTTGTCCAAAGCTGCTGAAGGAGTCTGTGTCAGAACCAGGATTAGAACTGAAGAGCACCTGGTTTCCAGTTCTGTACTTTATCTAGCACATAGACCTAGAGGACTAGATTCACAAAAGGACTTACATGCCTATGTCCGATATTTACATACCACTGACATTCACAAAATTGCTTAGCTGCCATTTAACCCGGGAGGCACCTAAAGTCCCCAACGCATCCAAGTTTCTGCTGGTAGGCATGTACAAAGCCACCCAAGTCCTCATTCCACCCCATAGCTAACGAGCTGCTCAAAGACCTCTCTCATGCCTAAACCCTGTCGGGATTGTCAAACTAGGCATTCCATCACATATCTTGCTTTCAGGTCCTATCTATTGGGCGCATGTAAATCTGATACAGCTCCATTGACCTCATTTGACATCAAAAATGGCCAATTGTCTTTAAAATGAGTCCTTAGTCTGATTGTCCATACCAAGCAAGGGGAATTGTGATCTTGCATAAGTGGGTTTTTACATATCTAGAAGTGAGAGGCTACTCTTATTGTAACTGGGTTACCAAAAAGTGGCATACCATGACGTCATATCTCCAGATGCTAGGAAGTGGCTTGGTAAGTTAAAATGAACATAGATTTTTTCTGTAGGTTCTAATAAGAGCCTATTTACGCATGCATGTAAAGAAGTCTTATAAAGGTTGAGACTACATAGTGATGGCCCAGTATAGGATGAAATCTGACAACATCCATCACCACTGTGTTTTTACTACTTTAGGTCTGAAGTCAGCCAGCTTAGTCAGGAAAATGAGTACGTTCATGATAGGCTGGAGAAGATGCAGAAAAGAAATGATGAACTGGAAGAACAGTGTATCCAGCATGGGAGAATGCATGAGAGAATGAAGCTAAGGTAGGAAGTTCTATTAATCCATCCATATGTGGTATACTATGCAGTACCTATTGTGTTGTATAAACAAGAAAAAAGCTTTAGTCTTTATTTTATGAGAATGACCAAAACCTCACAGACCATCCTTTGTTTGTTCTTTTGCTTGTACTGTTTTGGATAAATAGCAGGAAAGCATGTTCAGTTTCCATGCTTCCCTGAAGAATTTAGACCTAATTTATTTAGCATATGTGTTGTAGGCTGCTTCTGCTGTTTGGGCACTCTCAGATGAATTATCATAAGAACAGTCATACTGGGTCACACCAGTGGGCCATCTCATGCAGTATCACATATTTCAATGATGGCCAGTGCCAGACGCTTTAGAGGGAACAAAAAGAACAGGGCAATTTATCAAGTGATCCATCTCCTGTTGTCCAGTTGCAGTTTTTAGCAGTCAGAGGTTTAGGAACACCCAAAGCATGGGTTTGCATCCCTGACCATCTTGGCTAATAGCCATTAATGGACCTATTCTCCATGACCTTATCTAATGCTTTCTTGAACCAATTATACTTTTGGCCTTCACAACATCCCCTGGCACTATTACAAAGCAGTTCAGCTATATTCACATCTTGCACCATATCCTGTGCACCATTTAGCAATAATATGTCTTTCTTTTGTGCCCTTATTTAATATGCTATATTTTTCAGTACTATTTTCTTAACACATCTAGTTATTTGTGTTTTAATATAAACATAAACCTGTCACTGAAAATCTAAGTATTAATAAAGTAGAAGCTATTCCATTTTGGCCAATAGCTTGAAAGTACCAATTATTTGATATTATTTGAGTTACTCTTATGGAGGCATCTCCCCACTCAAGTAGTGTCCCATCCCTTAGTTCTGTGGGCTGAGAATGAGGAAGGGCAGAAGCTTTTGGGGGAAAAGCCAGCCTTCAAGAGTAGCAGAGACTTCCCTAGCAACATGGGAGTGGGAGCAGTTGCAGTGGGGTTGGTGTGAGGCTCTTTCTGGACATCAGTGTTAACAGCATTCTGCATGCCAGAGACTCCCGTCCACTTTGTGCTGTGCAAGCAGCATTTAATGGCCATAAACTGGCCAAAAACAGCTGGTGGAGAATTTTGCCTGCGTGGAGGAGATCAGCCATCTATTCTATCACCAGTTTCATCATGCTCCTTCCACCCTGGGTTCTCGATGTAATAGGAAGGAGGGGATGCTGGGAGGGAGCTTGGGAAATACGATGAGGAAAGGGGCATAGCAGAGTATAGCTCTGGTACCCCAAATCCTGCATTCTGGAGGGACTTCAAGCCAGTAATGTAAGTTAGGGCTGCCCAGAAGGCAGCTCTACATTATGCTGGAACTGGACAGTCCTGAACCAGGGAGTGAGCTGCAACCAGCTCTCTACAACCCCCAACTCCATTTCAACAGAGTTTGGATGGACCAGCGTATCAAGGCCTATGTGTTACACAGGGAATTCTGTCTGGTGATTGTTTGCCCCACCCCCCTCCTGCCTCTCTCTAACACAGTTCCTCTTCTGCTGAGCTCTGTCTCTTTCCCTCCGTTCTTCCTTTTCCTTCCTTTTTGCTTGCTTTCTCCCAGTAACTCATCCTGCTCCTGCCATCTCACTTCTGCCCCCATAGTTAAACTTCAAAGGGGAAAAAAAAAAGATTCTGAAATCTCAGATTGTGCACTTAATCTGTGAAACCACATGATTTCATTGTTATCTTCATCCTCCCTCTCCCTGACTCTCCCTTGGTTCCTTGCATTAGTTGTTTTATATTAGATTCCAGCCTTGGGGAACAGGGAGCATGTCGGCCTATATATTTGTACAGTGCCTAGCTAAGTGAAGCTCTAATCTCAGTTGAGCCTTCGGGTACTACCACAGTAAGTATAAGTAAGGAAAAAATCTGGCTTTTTTATTATTGGAAGTTGAAAACTGTTATGTTGCATTTTAATTGGTAAAATGGATTTTCATCTCTAAAATATTGGTTTAGGCAGCTGATGTGGGATAAGTAAAAGTGAAGACCTTTCAAGTTATAAATGGCTGCTAGTATAACAGCACCTGAAATACTCTGCTTATGGAGCACACATTCACGGTGTAATCCATGCTACTATAGGAATTCCAGCCTCACCTCTGCTTTTAGAAAACGTATGTATTGTCTCTTTATACTGGAATAAGGACGGGAGATATTACATATGGTTTAGTTAGGCTGCTATGTCACAATGCAAAATTACTGGTACCTTCCCCCCACCCCAATGATTCCCACCTCCCAATTCACATACCTCCCAGCCTTGTTGACCCTGGGCCATGGGGAGTGCTTCACAGTTCCCTGTCACATCCTGCATGTGCATGTCCTACCATAAAATTTTGATGTGTAAAAAAAAGTTCCAGGATCAGCCCCATTTCCCTCTTAACTCTAAGCATTAAGGCTACCCCTTTACACATTCCTAAATCATTTCCCCCGCATTGCACCACAGTCATATCTGGTGCCCACTGATAAGCCCCCACTGTATACAGAAGTGGCATCAGCTGGTCCCATAATATGCCCCTCCTTCTGTGCTAGCTCAGGACTGCTTCATCACTATTCCCCAGCTGCGAACACTCAGACAGCCTGGATGCCCATCCATAAAAAATGCTATGCCCACAGATCCATACCACTGTTGGCATGGCCTGTATTCCTGCATCTGGAATAACAATGCAAAATAAACAACAAAAAATTCCCTACCTGGGATCTCATGTGCATTCTGTATGCTTCTGAATGCCAGTGCCTGAATTACCCTAGAACCCATACCCAGCTGTGCTGCTGCTGTTGTAGTCTAAATCCTGAATGAGTAGGAACCAAATTCCTGGGCCGGAAGCCCCAGCCTTATCAGTCACCATAACAAACTGGTATGTTGTGAGAGAACTCTAGTCAACCTTGCATAAAGAAGGGCCCATCGAAAACATCTGTATTTTTTCTTTTTTTCTAGCTTAGTACCCAGGCCACTCTGCTTCATTATTACTAGCTTGAATTTCAGATCTGTCTTTTGTCAGCTTTTAGGGCAACATTTAATATGCATTAGAATGAAACAGAGATCATGAAGAAGTTGTTCACCCTTTTCTATACAATCAGCAATTTTATGCACTAAAAATGAATCAAAGCATTACAACAGAACAGAAAATTGATTTGAGAGGAACGTGGTCATGCTGCAGGCAGTGCCTTAACGTCGCCTATTGCTTTTAATGATGGAGAGCACTAAAACCAGTGCAGTAACTGTGTTTTTCCTAAATTTAATATTTTATAATGTATAAATATGGCATAGATCATCATCTAACTGGGCCATAGTTAAAAGATTTTTACCGGCATATTAAAGGGGAAAGCGATGAATGCTTTGGTTTTATAGTAGATCTAATTCTGTATTTATTTAGACTCCAGGTAGTTAATAGAATGTTATCAGAAACAGCTTTAAAATCACAGTAAGGTTGTTTTTACAACTTCCACAATGAAGAAAGGTAGTAGATTTCAATACTAGCTAAGCTAATGTATTAAGTTTGTTCCCAAAGGTCATGAACTTGACTATGAATTGTTCATGTACACTAAGTACAAAAGCAAGTCACAAAAAGCCACTGTTTTCTAGCATATGCATTTGATGCTCTCCTCCCAAAACCAAAAATCGTAGTGACGTTTTTAGTCTGCTGTTCTAGATCTCTGCAGCCTGCTGCTGCCTTACCCAGGCTATTCTTTATTTTATTTTTTTTTTTAACTTAACAGTAATGGAGTTTGCTGCATTGTTCAGCCTTTTTCTCAAATTGTAGAGATTTCACGGAAGTGGTATAGAGAATGATTACCCCTCTGCACAGTGATGCATTTCTTCTTTGTATGCAACCACAAATAACACTTTTTGCTGCTGTATCACACAGTAAGCTTGCTTCTAATTTGCTATATGCTGTTACTCCAAGGTCTCTTTAGGCATTACTGCTTTCCAAGTTTCTCACTTTTATTGATCCTCTTGTTTGGTTCTACAGCCAGTTTTCAGTCTGTGACAATATTTTTATCATTCTCAAAATTAATTCAAATTGATTTTAACTTTCCATGAGTCAAATACTTCATAAAATTGAGACAGGCTATCTGTGTTTCAGTCCCTTCATATAATAATTTTGTAATTCTGTCAAAACCAGAAGTCGGTGTTCTTCATAAACACTACGTATTGTTCATAATCGTGTTGCCCTCTAGATCTTTTATAGAGTCTTCTCCTTCTATATTATAGTTAAACCTGCTGGATGGTAACTGCAATGATCATCATCCTTTACTTCTTTGGATATTAATATCACATTTTCTCTCCTTTGTGCCTCTGGTCTTTCACCAGATGTCTATGATATTTCACAAATACTGAGTGAATCAATAATTTGTTGTCACAGATGAGATGTTCTACAAATACACGTTTGCATTTATATTGTAACGAAATATGGTATTTATAGTGAGGAAAAAAGGTAACTCTTATTTGTCATCACTTCGTTTTTTGCTTTGAGATACAAAGGACAGGGGAAATAACCTATTTTATAGTCCTTTCTGAGTTCCATGAAACAGTAGTTAGAGTAAGACCTTATTAATTGATCAGTCAACTTGTTTTGAAGGAGCAGCTTGGAACTGTTTGTGTCAATGAAATAGACAAGATAACACTTTCCCCTATTATTTCTATCTTTCTCTGTAGAAAATATGCTGTTTGTAAACATCTGTTCTGATGATATGGAGTGTTTTTAAGAACAAGGTTATTTTATATTTAAATTACAATAATTAAAGTTGTTTTTGAGTCACTTCTTTGAATATAATGTAAATATTCATCCCTTTTAGTTTTGTTTGCTCAGTGAAATGTGTCATTAAAAGAAAGTAGATGTCCGTCTGAATGATAGATGGTTGACACCTGCTATTGAAATGAAATTGAGCTGAGAAATTTGCAATTTGTGGGAGTGAAGGAGAGATGTTAGGATTCTCTCTGAAGCTTAAATGGGCTGTACAGTTGTTGTTGTTGTTGTTGATCTAGCAGCCCATGATGCCCTCCATGGCTTGTCCTCCCTTCTTTCTTTTACCTGCCTTCTTTTTACATCAGCTTGTTCTTTATTATCTTCTTGTTCCCACGTGCTTTTAATTTTAAGATGGATTTTTGAGGGTGAGTAAATTAATTCAGAAGCATTGTCTAAATTGTGGCATTTGATCAAGATGACAGTGTCATTGCTCTGTCACTGGAGATGTGGGGTCAACTTGGTAACTTTACAATTCTGAATCTCGGAGAAATGGCGCTTTGAACACAGTTCTGCAAAGAATGTATTAGTATTTCAATTTATAAATATAATTTTGTCATTAAAGTCTGCATTTTGCCATTCTGCAGAAAATGACTCTTAATAGTAAAAAGTGTGTTTTTCTCGCTAAGAGGAAAAAAAATATTACAAGGCCAGTTATAAGTAAAGGCAACCAGCAAAGGAATATAAGATCAAATATAGCAAAAATAAAACCTAAACCAAACCACTACCACCTTCCTTTCCTCCAAAAATAAATAAATTAAAAAATTATACAGGATAGTAAATCTGCCATTTTTAGGTTCACCTGAAATGTTGGCTCGGGTGTGTATTGTCTATACTTTCAGTACCAATTTTAAAGTACTCTGCACACAGTTCTCTCTGTTGCAGTGATGGGACCTGTACTAGCTGGTGACAGGGAGGAGTTGAGGGTGACTTGCTTTAGGTGTATTAATGATTGAACTTATTAATTTGTAATTAATATACAACCATACTATCATAGGCAAGGATTTTGTCAGCTCTCTTAAGCTTTAATTGATTTTGATCTAGTCTAGTGTGTTCAGCACTTGTTACTTATCACTCGACTTTTCTAATACACTCCCCTTCCTAACCATTAGAATGATGTTGGTTAATGTAAGGGTTTGAGCACAGTTTATGTCTTCAGGCAGCATCAACTCTCTGACCTTTCTCCATTGGAATGCCCACTGGCTGTAAAAGGAAGCATGTTACTTAGGCCTGGTCTACACTACGCGTTTAAATCGATTTAATGGCCGTTAAATCGATTTAATGCTGTACCCGTCCACACTACAACGCCCTTTACATCGATATAAAGGGCTCTTTAAATCGATTTCTGTACTCCACCCCGACGAGAGGAGTAGCGCTAAATTCGATATTAACAATTCGGATTACGGTTAGTGTGGACGGAAATCGACGTTATTGGCCTCCGGGCGGTATCCCAGAGTGCAACACTGACCGCTCTGGACAGCAATCTGAACTCGGATGCAGCGGGCAGGTAAACAGGAAAAGCCCCGCGAACTTTAGAATTACATTTCCTGCTTGCCCAGCGTGGAGCTCTGATCAGCACGGGTGGCGATGCAGTCTCAAATCAAAAAGAGCTCCAGCATGGACCGTACGGGAGATACTAGATCTGATCGCTGTATGGGGAGACAAATCTGTTGTATCAGAGCTCCGTTACAGAACACGAAATGCCAAAGCATTTGAAAAAAAATCTCCAGGATACACAGCGCTGCGTGACAAGCGTAACGGGAAGCCAGAGACTCAAATGGACGCTCATGGAGGGAGGGGGGGTACTGAGGACTCCAGCTATCCCACAGTCCACAGCAGTCTCTGAAAAGTATTTGCATTCTTGGCTGAGCTCCAATGTCTGTAGCTTCAAACACAGTGTCTGGCGTGGTTCAGGGAACAGCTCCTCAGTTTCTTCCCCCCCCCCACCGCGTGAAAGAAAAGGGAAAGAAATCATTCCTTGACTACTTTCAATGTCACCCTATGTGTACTGAATGCTGCTGGTAGACGCGATGCTGCAGCAGTGAAGAGCAGTATCCGCTCCTCTCCCCTCCCCCCGGTGGTAGACGGTACAGTATGACTGATATCCGTCATCCCATCAGCCCGTGAGTGCTCCTGGCTGCCCTGATGGCTGATGGCCGGGGCGCCTGGGTCAAAAAATGGGAATGATTCCTGGTTACTCCCAGTAGATAGGTCCAGAACGGCTGGTAATAACCGTCTTCATCATAGCAACTGGGGGCTGAACTTCATCAGCCCCCTCCCTTTCCTGTGTAAAGAAAAGATTCTGTACTGCCTGGACTGTCATAGCCCCGGGAGGCTGCCTCCAAGTCTCTGTCTTTTCTTTTTCTGCATTCTTTATAACTTCATGACCCAAATGGCAAAGGGGGGGGGGGGGACACTGCCACGGTAGCCCAGGAAGGTTGGGGGAGGAGGGAAGCAACGGGTGCGGTTGTTGCAGGGGCACCCCCTGTGAATACTGACACGGAGCAGCTGTGCTCTCTGATACACTGGTTCTCTAATACACTTGCCCTCTTATTCTAGGCAGGACTGACTCTATTTTTAGAAACCATAAGGGAGGGATTGACTCAGTCCCAAGTGAGTCAATCCCAATTTTGCTTTCAAAAATTTTCAGCCAGGGGCACTCATGATAGCAGCAGACAGTACAGAGAGGGAGAGATAACCGTCATCTCATTGCCAGTTTACTCCGGCAGTAGACGGTACAGAACGACCGGTAACCATCTCTGCTATCATTGCAAAAGCAAGTGAATGCTGCTGTGTAGCGCTGGAGTATCGCCTCTCTCTCCGCGGCATCCAGTACACATACGGTGCCGGAAAAAAAAAAAGCTGAACGGGCTCCATGGTTGCCGTGCTATGGCGTCTGCCAGGGCAATCCAGGGAAAAACGGCGCGAAAGGATTGTCAGCTGATGTTTTCCCGGAGGAAGGAATGACTGACGACATTTACCCAGAACCCCCGCGACAATTAAGATTCAACCCTGAATTCCAAGGGGCGGGGGGAGACTGGGAACTATGGGATAGCTACGGAAGTGCTACCCACAATGCAACGCTTCAGACATCGACGTTAGCCTCGGAGCATGGACGCACAACGCCGAATTACTGTGCCTAGTGTGACCGCATGAAATCGAAATTATAATATCAGTTTTATAAAAAACCGATTTTAGCAAATTCGATTTTATCCCGTAGTGTAGACGTGGCCTTAGAGTAGCTAGCTCTTCTTCCAAACGTTGGCCTGCCCCATTCTTCTTAGAGCCTAGATGGAGTGTGGAGTTACAGCAAACGGGGAAAGATGTCTACATGTAGTCTGAGAGCATCTCTCTTAACCATGTCCTTTCTTTGCATTAGCCTGCCAGGCCTTACTCCATAGTTCTTCTTTTTCCTGAACTAGGCAATCAGATGGAGTATATGGACCATAGTTTATAAAGTGCATGTGGATTCTTGAAGTTATTTTATATTATCAATAAATTATTGATTTGGAGTCTTGTAAATATTGTTTTTCAAGGATTGTTTAGAATACTCTAAATGGGGATATGGATGTTCTGTACAATAATAGTCTGAAAATTAGAGAACATTTTTGCTGGCAAAATGGTCAATACTTTATTTAATTTCCTCCAGTTGTTTAGAATCTCTTAAAAGGCTATTCTATTGTGATAAGGGTTGGCTTGCATGTTTTGGTATGTGATCGTTTATTATTTTCTGGTTGCTTGAAATGTCCTGTGTTAAGAGGAACGTACCAGGCAAATAGTAGTTTGTTCACATTTGTACTTGCCGAACAGGATTTTACACTCCAACACTGTGCAATCTGTGTAGTCTATTTTTATATCTAATATAAATACTCTAAATAATTTATATATTATGTCTGAGCATGTATACACACATGCACAAATTTGTGTAGAGCATTTATATAGATGGACTTTTTACACCTATTTCAACTATGTTTCTGGTAGCTGAAAAGAAAGAGCCTACAGGATTGGCAATTTGGGGCAGATGTGTTTCTATTCCTCGGGCATCAGTGGTTGTAAGTTAACTATAAAAATGTTATAACCATCTGTGTAACAAGACGGCAGAGATCTGCTCTTGCCTGTTACTATAAATAAGAAGGAGATTTGTTTGACTTCATAGACATTGGATTTATAAAGATTATATGTGTCAAATCATAACTATGTGCCATGCTGCTAGGATGTGTCTGCAGCCAACTACCTAGGGTGGTCTTCCCTTCAGACATTCCAGTGAAGCACACAACAACTGTTTAGAGATGTCTGTATAGCACAATATGTGATGAATTATGTGTGTATTCTTCCTATGAGGAAATGCCTGATTTTCATGGATAGCCTTATCTGCAAAAATAGAGTTAAAATGGACCTTTAAATGGGTCACTTAGCGAGTAAAACAAAATCATGTCTCAAGTTCTCTTCCTGCCCCCACTCCCAAAAAAGTAATCCTAAGATATTTCCTTTTAAAAATGTGTTGTATTATGCTTTTAAGCGATATGGTCTGGATACATAATATTTGGGGGGAGGCGGATAGAGAAGTTAATCTCAGACCTACGTCACAATATTTGATTTACTAGGACTACTACCTCCCTACACAGAGAGATTTGAATTTCTGTGAATTTCTTTGGCAAACTTCTAGT
Source organism: Chelonoidis abingdonii (assembly GCF_003597395.2). Taxonomy (NCBI): domain Eukaryota; kingdom Metazoa; phylum Chordata; order Testudines; family Testudinidae; genus Chelonoidis; species Chelonoidis abingdonii. Next base: position 145,934,081 of record NC_133771.1, read on the forward strand.
AAAACAGTCAATTAAAAATCAAAATCCTTTCCTGATAATCAAGTCAATCAATTTACATTAAAAAAGCCTATATTTTTATGGATGGTTTACATACTACTGAAAATAATTATCTGTGCGGGGGGGAGACATAGGAAAAGTGAAGTTATTAAAAGGCCCTTTTTAATCCAATGTCCTTCATATTTTGAATATATTTTCCTCCTGATCCTTATTATAGATAGGTTAATATTTTTTTAAGTGAGAAGAAAATGTTAATGTGACCTTGTATTTAATAGACATGTCTATCTTCAGGCATCTGTAGGGGAATAGCTAAGTGTAGAGTCAAATGTCCAGAAAAGTGAGTCTTGTTTTTTAATTAAAATGTATTCATGTTTATAACGAAAGCAAACAAAGACATACATCTCTCTAAAATATCTAGTACTAAAGGTGTCTCAATATATAAAAATATAAGTTTTTTCTAAGCATCCATACTCATACCCAGATATCTGTATGGGGAGCTTCATGGCAGCTGGATTGCCTCAACATTTGGAGGTCAAGTGGTTCGTGTAGCCTTTCATTCAAGGAGTTTCTCTTTTTTGAAAAGCTTTGTGTCACTACGTTCTGCATTGCAGTGTAGCCAAATGAGACTCTCATCTCTGTCCAGGATTTGGGGTTATCTCTATCATTTATACACTGCCATTAGAAAGACTTTCATTGTAGGCTGGGAAACACAACACTCCAGAGAAGTAATATTAGGAAATAATGAAAGGATGAGATTCTGTATAGAAAACAAATCCTGTCAGAATCTGAGAATGTATTTGGCTTCTGTTTAATGTGCTTGGCTGTTTGCACACAGTACACATGGTCTGGAATAGAAACTGGATTTTAAAATCTCTCTCTCCCTCTCACTCTCTAGCTAAGTATTTGTCTATTTGCTATTTATTTATTTATTTATTTATTTATTAGTGCTTCCATTTAAAATATTTATCATTTGTATCACATAACACACTGAATTTTCCCCACAAAATATTATCTAAAAAAAGTTTATTCTTCAACTACATGAACAGCAGATGTATAAAACAAAAAATAATTTTAGCTGATACAGACCTGCAAGCATCTACAGTAAATGAAAGACAGAGTAATCGAGGAAAATATGTTCTACAATTCTGTGTAACTCAGTCCTTGCTAATCTTAACATGGTAATGTCAAATGGTTGGAGGGAAAGTATTGCATACAATTTCCATATTGTGGGTTTTTCTGTTTGAATTTTCATTCAAGTATCTAGTGTACTGATTAATTTATTAATAGAATGTAAGACACCTAAAAGCATCAAATAATAACGTTTGATAGCCTTGCAAAATTCTCCTTGCCTATTCACCCTAAATGAGTGGTTTCTTTTAAATATTTTTTTTTTATCATCCCTGTAAAAGGCCATGGACTAGTTTTTTTTGTGACAAGGCTGGTAAATGTCCATGACAATATTGCAAGGCAGATTTATGACAGGACATTACAGTTAATTTACACATAGGAAAAACATGTATATCCATGCAGTCAGAATGTGACCCCTCTGCCCTTCAGCAGCTGCGAGCACTCAGAAGCCAATACACCCTTTAAGGAAACAGTAGTTGGCCTTTCCTGCAAGTGTTTTCCCACCCCACCCCACTCCAATACTACTGGGGTACTCTGCCTGCCTTTGCACTCCACAAGCAAATCCCTCCAAAAACAGATATCTGGATACTTTACATTCATGTTCACCTCTTAACTGTGGCAGCAAAAGTCTTTAACTTGCAGATTGTAAACCAGGTTTTTGACTATCCAGAAACATAACAAGCCCTGAAATAAGTGCTGTATTTAAGAGAGTGTAGTGCAAGCACCCAGGCTGTCCTTATCACTTTCTGCAACCAGCACAACTGTTGGTTAATATGGTTCTCAGTGCTCAACATTAATCTAATGTTGATGAAGGCCTTCCCCAAACTGATCTTACTACAGAAATAGGCAAGGTGATGCTCTTGATAGCCCAAACAAGAGTCTGTTGTTTGGCATGCCGAGTCCTAGAAATGTGTGTCCCAAAACAGATTCCTCCAGAGGGGCTGGAGTAGACAGATATCACTAGATGTGCACTCGAAGCACTGCAATTAAATCCTATTCAGTTGTACTAGGAAAAGCTCCCAGAGGTCTGTTCCATCGTAATGAGCTGTTGGTAGTGATGAGAATGGGGCCCCTTGTCATGATACCAAACAGGTAAGAGTTGTGAACCACCATGTGAAAGAGAGCATGCCTGCTAATTTCTGCCTCAGCCGTACCAACATCCTTTAACCACTGTGATCTTTTCTCTGAACCACTCGGCCTTGTCAGGGTGTTCAGTTCAGTGCTGAAAATGGTTAAATTGGTATTCATGGACCTCCATTTTGTCGTATGTATGGGAGAAACATATGTCAAAGATGTTCAGCCAAGAAATGAATGGTCTGGATCAACATGTCATAGTAATCATATGCTAGCAGACCCATATAAAGAAAATTGTATAAGTAATAGCAATAGCAATAACAAAACAACTCATTCACTTCAGGCACTGGCTAAAGGTCTCAAATGTACAAAGAAAATAGAGCAATCCAGCGGCACAGTCTTTTCAAAATAGATTGCCCTGGAAGACACACCCTCCTACCTCAAAGGCAGAGCATTCAACAGTTTTGAGCGGGTTAGGATGAGTGTACATTTTCTTCCATACATTTAAGAAAAAGAAAACCCACCTTTTTGATACTTTAGACTCCTGCTGATAATTGCTTATCTTAATTAATTAGCCTCTTTGAGTTGGTAGGGCTATTCCCACCTTTTCAAGTTCTCTGTATGTGTATATATATCTCCTTACTATATGTTCTATCTGTTCTATGCATCCGATGAAGTGGACTGTAGCCCACGAAAGCTTATGCTCAGATAAATTTGTTAGTCTCTAAGGTGCCGTGAGTACTCCTGTTTTTTCTAAAAAATTGAGCATTTAAGGCCTTGACTTAATTTATAGTCACCTAATTTTCTTCATTCCATATTGTGATTGCATCTGTGTGTTTAAAGTTCTGTTTTCTGTGTTGTATTCTTCTGATATTTCAGGATATAAAATAAGATGTTTACAAATACCAACCAGAGGCTGATACTATGCAGCAATTCAACAGCAAATATCTACTTTGGGTATTTAACCATAATTGGGATCTTTGATTGGCCTTACTTGAACTCACAATAGCAATAAAATCTAACTACCAATCCATTTGGCAAACTTCTTTAAGCAGTAGCAAATTTGCTTTTGCTTTTGCTGTTTTTGTACACCTCTTCGAGATTTTAGGCTCAGGCTGTTTAACTTGCAGTTTTCCTATAATGGAGAACTTAAAATGAGGATAGATGAGTACCGCTAAAGCAGCCTGGCAAACTGTCATGAAAATTTACCAGCTCAAAATCTATACATCTGCCTGTTAACAAAATGATCATCATGAGGGGAGGGACCTGAAACTAATGATGATTTACTTTCCCAGCAACAGAGAAGCAAGTAGAATTTTGCAAGGCTGTTGGAAGAGTGTTTTTTTTTCTTTCTAATGATGATAGTTTGATTCTGCTGGGCTCAGTACTGCTCCTATTGAATGTGATGGTAGCAGTTCTTGTTAATGATATAACTGTCCCCTTTTTTGAATTCTACTGTGCAGCTGGCTTCAACTAGATCTTGTGCCAGTGAGTTCCACAGGCAAGCTAATAGTGTGTTTTTATTTTGTTTTTTGATTCTTTTTATCATTTTTTTTAAGTTTGTGGCCTTTCAATTTAATTGAACATCCCATTGTTTTTGTATGATGAGATTGGGCAAACAGATGTGCCCAGACTATCTTCTCTGTATCATTCATATTATACCTTTTATCATGCACCCTCTTGTTCATCTTTTTCTAAAGTAAATCATCCCATTATTTTCAATCTCTCTCCATATGAAAGTCTTTCCGTGGCTCTAATTATTTTTGTCAGTCACCTCTGAATGTTCTCTAAAAAGAGCAATATTCATTTTAAAACCTAAAGACTAATTAGAGTAGAGACCTACAATGCATATGAGTTAATGTTGCTCTGATAATACAATATTCTGACCCAAGAAGATGATAGTGTAAGGGTGTGTTCTTTCAGACCTTATAGGAGAAGTCACACTGAAGCAAAGACTCCAGGAGGTACGTGGTAATGGCCAAATCATGAGAGATGTTAAGGATCTGCAATTCCTGTTTACCCAAGGGAACACTGTAGATGCTCATTACCTTGCATGATTTGGTGTCAATGTGGAAACAATGGGAGAAGCTAATGCATTAATCTAGATTTGTTCACTTAATTTTTGTTGTTGGAAAACAAAATAAGTGCATGTGTTTAGTGAAGGAACTGAGATTTGAAAAATGTGTCAGTTTTAAACTCAGATCAGATTCCAATCTCTGTTACCCCAATATAAATATACTCAAAGCCAGGCTACCGTGTATAGTTGCCTAGGTCCTGATCCTGAGCAGGGTTTAATACTCTGAACTCAGTGGAAGTCAGGGGTAGTGACTACCTCCAAGATCAGGCCAGTAGTTCCAACAAATAGTGACAGTCATTGTGTAGCCTAAACCTTAGTACAACGTTTTAGTGTGTATGCATAGTGGCCATTTAATTAATAGCATTGTCATTTTTAAAGATTGTTTTTCAAACAGCCACAACTCCTCCACAGAGAGTACCAATTCTTGGTGTTTTATGGTCACTTCTCTGCTGATATAAGCTGGTGTAACTCTGTTGATAGTAACAATGCTGCACTCACCCATACCAGCATCAATTTAGCCTTTAAATGTCAGCCTTTTTAAGTAACCCATATACAAAAATTCTTCTTTTTTTTCCCCCTAAATATGGTTATTCTGATTGGATAACTCAATGGTGGAAAAAAAATTGTTCAAACTTTCAAAAATAAAAAAATTCACCTATGGATCGATGCCAAGCATGGACAGCTCCACAGGATACATATTTGGAAACACATGAGCTGAAAAACAAAAAGAGGAGTCTAATTAAAATGGTTTTGTAACCTTAACTGTTGCTGCCATGAGAGCTATTGTTGTTTGCTGTACCATATTGCAAATGTATTAATCAATTTACACAAATACCCATTCATTTAAATATGCATCACAACTGAGTTTTATAAGTAAAATGCACAAGTGAGCTGAAATGAGGCATCTGTATCACTGGGAAATGGCTTTAAAAGGCTGGACACAAATGGAATTTTCTCATTGACTTTCTCAATGTCATCCCTATGTCAATAAAATCCAGAGAAAATGTGTTTTAAATTTTGCCCTCTTTAAATTTCCATTTGTAATAGCAGTAACACACTTCAGGCAGTGCATTTCTGGGGGATTATTGCATTTCTCAGGTGGCTGAAGTCAGTCACCCTTCAGTCTCATGCCTCACAACACACCCAAGGCGAGCAATAATCCCCAGCAAGGCACTGCTTGTCTTGTCTTATTGCTTAATTATTATACCTATTTAATGCTACTTAGAACATTGTCAGCTGTTGAGAAAAGGTAATTATCACTAGTCAAATGAAAAACACTTTTTTGGCTGCCTTACGGATACACATTTTACTGGTACCTTGATACATAATGAAGCCTGATAGCAAAACTTTTGCTTGTCTCTTCTTCAAGCCACAGCTGTTTCCCTGCTAAATTCATCCCATCTGTTTTCCCTTCCGTAAGGCTGTAGGCAGTATAGCATAAGTACAGAAGCAGTTCAGTGCTATTTTGGATAAACATAACTGAAATTTGAATCCTTGCCATTTGCAATGCACACATTTTGTTTTACTGCTGTAAAGAGAGCTGTCAAAATAAAAACTACATGGATAATTTACTGAAATACAGTTAAATGTAAGGATGATCAAAGGGAAAAAATAAAAATATACCTAGGGTCAATCTTACTGTCTAGATGTACGCTGAATCATTGACCTCTTGACACTGAGGAGTCCAGAGCTGCTGGCAGTGAGCACTGAAGAACTCTGAATTAGTGCACAGAATAGGGAAGTTTAAAATCCCGGTGTCAAAAGGTTAGCAAATAACATGTAACCATGTGTGATGGAATCATATGTGATATCTAATTTAAACTAGGTTCGACGGGGACAGGTGAGCAAAGCCCACAGGTAAGTGGGGAACATGAAGACCTGGGAGATGGGTCGGAAACAAGAGGGAGCGTGGGCTATAATGGCAGAGAGAAAGGAGGGTCAGGGCAAAACTGGGAGGCAAGATCAAACCAGTATCTTAGATGCCTATATACAAATGCGAGAAGTATGGGTAATAAGCAGGAAGAACTGGAAGTGCTAATAAATAAATACAACTATGACATTGTTGGCATCACTGAAACTTGGTGGGATAATACACATGATTGGAATGTTGGTGTGGATGGGTATAGTTTGCTCAGGAAGGATAGACAGGGGAAAAAGGGAGGAGGGGTTGCCTTATATATTAAAAATGTACACACTTGGACTGAGGTGGAGGTGGACATAGGAGACGGAAGTGTTGAGAGTCTCTGGGTTAGGATAAAAGGGGTAAAAAACAAGGGTGATGTCGTGCTAGGAGTCTACTACAGGCCACCTAACCAGGTGGAAGAGGTGGATGAGACTTTTTTTAAACAACTAACAAAATCATCCAAAGCCCAAGATTTGGTGGTGATGGGGGACTTCAACTATCCAGATATATGTTGGGAAAATAACACCGCGGGGCACAGACTATCCAATAAGTTCCTGGACTGCATTGCAGACAACTTTTTATTTCAGAAGGTTGAAAAAGCTACTAGGGGGGAAGCTGTTCTAGACTTGATTTTAACAAATAGGGAGGAACTCGTTGAGAATTTGAAAGTAGAAGGAAGCTTGGGTGAAAGTGATCATGAAATCATAGAGTTTGCAATTCTAAGGAAGGGTAGAAGGGAGTACAGCAAAATAGAGACAATGGATTTCAGGAAGGCGGATTTTGGTAAGCTCAGAGAGCTGATAGGTAAGGTCCCATGGGAATCAAGACTGAGGGGAAAAACAACTGAGGAGAGTTGGCAGTTTTTCAAAGGGACACTATTAAGGGCCCAAAAGCAAGCTATTCCGATGGGTAGGAAAGATAGAAAATGTGGCAAAAGACCACCTTGGCTTAACCACGAGATCTTGCATGACCTACAAAATAAAAAGGAGTCATATAAAAAATGGAAACTAGGTCAGATTACAAAGGATGAATATAGGCAAATAACACAGGAATGCAGGGGCAAGATTAGAAAGGCAAAGGCACAAAATGAGCTCAAACTAGCTATGGGAATAAAGGGAAACAAGAAGACTTTTTATCAATACATTAGAAGCAAGAGGAAGACCAAGGACAGGGTAGGCCCACTGCTCAGTGAGGAGGGAGAAACAGTAACAGGAAACTTGGAAATGGCAGAGATGCTTAATGACTTCTTTGTTTCGGTCTTCACTGAGAAGTCTGAAGTAATGTCTAACATAGTGAATGTTTATGGAAAGGGGGTAGGTTTAGAAGATAAAATAAAAAAAGAACAAGTTAAAAATCACTTAGAAAAGTTAGATGCCTGCAAGTCACCAGGGCCTGATGAAATGCATCCTAGAATACTCAAGGAGTTAATAGAGGAGGTATCTGAGCCTCTAGCTATTATCTTTGGAAAGTCATGGGAGACGGGAGAGATTCCAGAAGACTGGAAAAGGGCAAATATAGTGCCCTTATATAAAAAGGGAAATAAAAACAACCCAGGAAACTACAGACCAGTTAGTTTAACTTCTGTGCCAGGGAAGATAATGGAGCAAGTAATTAAAGAAATCATCTGCAAACACTTGGAAGGTGGTAAGGTGATAGGGAATAGCCAGCATGGATTTGTAAAGAACAAATCGTGTCAAACCAATCTGATAGCTTTCTTTGATAGGATAACGAGTCTTGTGGATAAGGGAGAAGTGGTGGATGTGGTATACCTAGACTTTAGTAAGGCATTTGATATGGTCTCGCATGATATTCTTATTGATAAACTAGGCAAATACAATTTAGATGGGGCTACTATAAGGTGGGTGCATAACTGGCTGGATAACCGTACTCAGAGAGTAGTTATTAATGGCTCCCAATCCTGCTGGAAAGGTATAACAAGTGGGGTTCCGCAGGGGTCTGTTTTGGGACCGGCTCTGTTCAATATCTTCATCAACGACTTAGATGTTGGCATAGAAAGTACGCTTATTAAGTTTGCGGACGATACCAAACTGGGAGGGATTGCAACTGCTTTGGAGGACAGGGTCAAAATTCAAAATGATCTGGACAAATTGGAGAAATGGTCTGAGGTAAACCGGATGAAGTTCAATAAAGACAAATGCAAAGTGCTCCACTTAGGAAGGAACAATCAGTTTCACACATACAGAATGGGAAGAGACTGTCTAGGAAGGAGTATGGCAGAAAGAGATCTAGGGGTCATAGTGGACCACAAGCTAAATATGAGTCAACAGTGTGATACTGTTGCAAAAAAAGCAAACGTGATTCTGGGATGCATTAACAGGTGTGTTGTAAACAAGACACGAGAAGTCATTCTTCCGCTCTACTCTGCACTGGTTAGGCCTCAACTGGAGTATTGTGTCCAGTTCTGGGCACCACATTTCAAGAAAGATGTGGAGAAATTGGAGAGGGTCCAGAGAAGAGCAACAAGAATGATTAAAGGTCTTGAGAACATGACCTATGAAGGAAGGCTGAAAGAATTGGGTTTATTTAGTTTGGAAAAGAGAAGACTGAGAGGGGACATGATAGCAGTTTTCAGGTATCTAAAAGGGTGTCATCAGGAGGAGGGAGAAAACTTGTTCACCTTAGCCTCTAATGATAGAACAAGAAGCAATGGGCTTAAACTGCAGCAAGGGAGATTTAGGTTGGACATTAGGAAAAAGTTCCTAACTGTCAGGGTAGTTAAACACTGGAATAAATTGCCTAGGGAGGTTGTGGAATCTCCATCTCTGGAGATATTTAAGAGTAGGTTAGATAAATGTCTATCAGGGATGGTCTAGACAGTATTTGGTCCTGCCATGAGGGCAGGGAACTGGACTTGATGACCTCTCGAGGTCCCTTCCAGTCCTAGAGTCTATGAATCTATGGATCTGGCTCGCTATAGGACTTCACTTTCTTTTTTCTAAATGGGTTGACTTAATGAACTTCACTGTAGCTCAGTACTTAAGATCAAAATTTCACAATGTGTCTCATTGCCACTGGAAATGGGAGGTGTCACAGTTCAGGTCAGCTGCACTTGTATTCCCTCTCCATGGTCTAGCAAGGGCACCAACTCTAGCTTCTAAGCTCCTTAGCTATCATCTCTCTTGGCTGGAGAGAGACTTTTCTCTCCCTTCTCCCAGGGTACTCTCAGGCTGAATAGTTCTTGTTTACATCATTATTCCCCAAAGGCCAGGCTGCCAAAGCAGGCCTGCTTCGCTTCTCTCCCAGACATAGAGAATGTAATTGTCAACAGTTATAACTTACTACACAGTTCTTTCAAAGCAATCACCTTTATTTTTAAAGTCAAAGTGTTACAGAGAAAACACAGTTAAAAACAATAAAAACTTAAATTCATGCTAATAAGTTTATCAGAGATCACCCCCAGACTCTAACAAGGGCTCTGGCTGGTGAATAGTCCTTCAGACCCTACCAAGGCATTTTCCTGTGATCATAAGCTCATCACAGCTTCTGCTCAGAACCAGCCCCCAAGTCTTATGGGGTCTGAGTGGGCCAAAGGCCTTCCAACCCTTCCGTAAGGATGGGGACCTCTTTGCACTAGAGGTCCTGTCTGTTTGCTGTATCAGAAAGAAGGCCCTGAATCAGTTTTAACTCAGGATTTTTGGTTAAATAGCCTTTCTTTTTTCTGTTGCTCCCTTGAGAATCCAGTTTGAACCAGTATATGTAAGATTCTCTCCAGATGGTAGTAGCTCTCTGGAGGTGTTTTACCTGAGTGAATTTGCCTAATCACCTCACAGTGGTCTTAGTTCCTGGAGAGCTGTGGTCCCCCTCACTCTTGGAATTACATACATTCCCTCAATAGTAAATACACATTTGCATTTTTAATACCATTAACTCCTAAAATACTTAAACTTAATTCAGCAAGGTTTTTCCAGAATATTGTCTCACCTGTGACAGGGGGCACCACAACTGCCGATGCCAATGAAGTTAACCATCTCCACCTACCTATTTCTCTTATGTTTGCAGTTTACTAGTTGACACACAAGAATACTAGTTCATTCTTTACATTATATATTAAGTAACGTTTTGAACTCCAATTGTTTATCCTAAATTGGAAGGGGATGGTTTAGTGAGCTAAGGGTTGGGTTTGTCTGTATTTCCTACCAGAGCTTCACATTCCAAGAGGGTCTATTCAGCACTTCATCCTTCTGAGCTAGATAAATTAGGAACTATGCACTTCACAGCATGTAGGAGTCTTTCAGACACGACCATTAAAAACAATGTCTTGTCTATTCTACATAAATATTAAAGATCCCAGAATACTTTTTTAAGAGTAGGGGTTTAGCATCATGTCCTGACTCTCTAGTTTCCTCTTCTTGCACAGTTGTGTAGTATACTACCTATCTCTGACATGGCTGTGTTTCATTACCGTGTATCTACTTTGTGAAGCATTTTTGGAGCTTTTATGAGGAAAGCTGAAGGAAACCTGGAGAACTTTTGTGTAGATAACCCTTAAATTAACTTGATGTGTTATAAGGACAAGTTCATGTTCTCTGAACAGATTGTTGCTTCTGAAACAAAAAGGTAATGCTTCCAAACTCTACAGTATGTTAAAAAAAAAAATTAAATGGACAAAAATCAATTTGACTTAACCCAGAAAATCCTTTCCTTGAAAATAAAACCAAAATCAATCTTTTTAGCTTTAGTGAATTAGTATGAAACGGTGCTGACATGAAATTAATCCAAATGCAAAATCTGGGTGACAGACAGCGCTGTTTGTGAGAATGTTGGGATGACTGACCACTAATAAAATTCAGTTACTAATCAGTGAAGTACAGCACAGAAGGGAGCGGGAGGGGGAACAGGATAAAGTCATGATTTGCCTCCACATATGAAAGTACATTTTTCTTAGCTGTATTAAATGAAACATACGTCCTTAGAAATATTACTGGAAAAGGCACCATTGTATGAAGACCTTACATGAAAAACACGCAGTGGGATCTCTTGTAAATATATATAGCAGTACTCTATAGTAACCACCCAAAATACTGGATTATCACCATTGTAGAGTACTGTAGTCTCTTTTTCGTTTAATGAGAATTGGAATAAGATTTATGCAGTAACTCTGCATGTAAAATAATAATTATAATTTTGATTAACAATATATACACACACACAAGGATTATTTTGTTTTCAGGAGCCAGAATTTTAGCATTTAGTCTTCCTGCAAGTAATGAACTCTCTCATACATTCCTGCATAGCTAGGACTAGTACAGTGATCCTTCAGCTTGAAGAAAGCCTTTAACTTAAGCCTATCAGAGTAAGCTTAGCAGGAGCCTCCCTTACCTCTCTGAGGACCAGTTGCTAGTGAGCAATATCAAACACATAAAACCAGTACATCTCACACTTCAGCTTGCAAAAGTTTGTGAAGGCCTCAGCTTTGAAGGCCTGGTAGGTGTTGACGGGAAAGCCTACAATGGGAGCTTTTGTCCAACTTGGGTTGTTTGTTCTTTATTCAGTCAGCCAATTGGAGAAGGATGCTGCAGGTTGAAAGTGGATGCAGGTTAAACTGGGAAGAGGTTGTGGAATGGTAGCCAGGGCTCAAAGTCACATGTACAAGTTTAGTTGATATTTTTATCATCCTCAGCTCAGGCGTTTGATGTAGACTCACCCAGACAAGTATGAGGCCATCCAAATGCTGCAGTGTAGAAGCCAGTTGCAAGCATCTTGATGAAGCATTTTTTTTAAAAAAAAGACAAAGTCAGACTTGTAAGGCCTACAAGATTCAGGACTTGCCTTTTAAAAATAGTTTTATATTGGCTTGATTAGCTGGTTATATATACAACAACATAAAATATTTACATTTAAAAGAAGAATGTTCAACATCTGAAAAGTGTTTGCGTCTACTGACTTTGCTCAATATTTCAACATGCTGTGTACGCTTTTTCCTCTCCAAAAGGAGCAATTTATGCAGTCTTCTCTAGTAGAAATTCTAATAGACTCCATTAGAATTATTCAACTGGTAGCTCTTGGTTCCTGCTGGAGGACTGGTACCCTTAGGAACAACTAAACCAATAGACCTATTGATCTCTTTTAGAACCTAGTTGCAAGATGCAACCATCTGAAAAAATTCCACTAGGGAACTTGAATTCACACACACGTAGAGTTTAAATATACTGAAGTCTCAAACACAAGTGAGTATTGGAAGGAAACAAAACTACAAACAGTCAAGCCAAAATGCCTTTAGGGTAAATAAGTTATTTTCTCAAGTACCATCATTATGAAAATTGTCAGTCTTAATGTTTTATGGTATTCTTTCACACCTCATTTATGTAGTTCAGAGTGCCGGGGCAAGAGTATGCATATCTGCAGATACTGTTTGATCACAAGAACATGTTTACATGGATTTTAGGAGATTCCTTCACAAATCGTTTCATATATTTTCCAGTTTTGGGCTCAGTGCAATGATGGTCCATAGTGAAGAATAAGGAGACTCTCTCATGTTATGCTATAAAGATTAAAAAAAACCTAACAATTCTAACTACTCCTTCATTTTTGTCACGTGGCAGCTTTTACTTGGCACATGCAGATATTATTGTTCAGGATTTTTCCCCATTCTTTTTGCAGTGGGGGTTTGCCTATTGTTCATACAAAAGCCTCTGAGCATGTTTTCTATCCAGAAAGGAGAAGGTGGGGTGCAGAAGAAGTGAGCAGAGGGACAAAAGGAAGAAAGTAAAGAGGAACAGCTAGTAGGGAAAGAGAGAGTGATAAAGAGAGGTATATTATAAAGATAAATAAAGTGAAAGAATAAAAACTGAGTTTTAATGGTACTATTTTTTTCTGTCCTTTTCTACTTTAAACTTGGACTTTCCTAATGACCATGTCTCAGGGTAATTTAGACAATGCATCTTTACAAGTGAAGGGATACTTTGTGAACAGTTATACCAATAACAATGCTTTAAAGCTTTCTCTAAAAGTTTACTGTAAAAGCATTTCTGTAAACTATGTGATGAACAAAATGTTTGCCTCTACAAAGTTCTCAAAGTCACTTATTTGGATACTCAGTCCCTTGTGAGGTGTGTGGTGAGCCCAAACAAGAGCCATTTAAAAACTTTACAGCTTTTGTCACATTTCATTCTATTTTATCTATCCATATTCTTACCAAAATGACGGCATTTTTAGAAGCAGCAGAGAATCCTGTGGCACCTTATAGACTAACAGACGTTTTGGAGCATGAGCTTTCGTGGGTGAATACCCACTTCTTCAGATGCATGCATCTGATGAAGTGAGTATTCACCCACGAAAGCTCATGCTCCAAAACGTCTGTTAGTCTATAAGGTGCCACAGGATTCTCTGCTGCTTTTACAGATCCAGACTAACACAGCTACCCCTCTGATACTTGACAGCATTTTTAGGTAAGCAGTTAATAGGCTGTTAAATGCCTAGGGATCTTGATGAGTGCCTAGAACACTGTGGTCCAGTAATTAGCTCTAAAAAGGCTCTAAATCAGAGAAAAAACAGAGTGTATACCTGCCATATGTGTCTTTTCTTATTTTAAGTGGAAAATATTGCTCATCATATGTCAAATTCCTAATGAAAAAGTTATTAAAATATAGACTCTTCCATCTTACTAAAAATTGTTCTGAGTTTTGGCAAAATTCATTTGTCTCCACATTTTCAAATGGTAACTTCCATTTTTTTCACTTTATGATCTTGCATGGAGAATTTTTTTAATACTATAGCAATTTTTCATATCAGACTGGCAGGTAGTGTTGCAATCAGTTGTTTACATATCAGTGGGTTAACAGTAAATATATCAATTATGCTTTACAGACTTGTAATAGGATATTGGTCCCAAGAAGTTCATAATCTAAGCATCAAAACCTGCTCCACGTACATGAGGGCCCATTCCTAAGTTTTTATGTAAGGAGAGCAACATTTTTCCATCTCTGTATAATAACATAAGCTGTACTCCCAAGCGGAGACCCTGCACAACCCACTTCACCACTTATGTCCCATTTCAGTGCTCTTTGAGGGATAAAGTAATGCATGGGTATTGTATTGCCCTGTGTGCAGGGGTGAATTTTACACTTAGTGAATAAATGGTGCGTATGTGTTAGCTTGTTAAGTGGTAAGATGTAAAATAACATTGCTATTGTCACTTGGAAGATGAGAACAATTAATTTATTTCTAAAAATCAACCTTATGAAAGCTGGAATCTGATTAGTTGATGATAGTTCCATTGGTGCAGGTAATTCCATTCAGTATTACAGTTGGTATGTTACATATCCACTCATCTAAGGACAGTAGCCTGTCATTGCTAGTATATGAGTATGTGGGATGCATGCATACCCAGTCTTGCATTGTTTTTATATAATGCTTTGCCCAGTGTTGAAAAATGTCAAAAGCTGCCTTTTGCAAAGTATGAATTACTCTCATCCCACTAGGACATTTCATGGGTGAAATGTTATGTTTGTAAACTAGAGAGACAAGGTGGGTGAGGTAATATCTTTTACTGGACCAACTTCTGTTGGTGAGAGAAACAAGCTTTCAAGCTTACGCAGAACTGAAGGAGAGAGAACCTCTTCCACCAAAAGAAGTTGGTCCTGTAAAAGATATTACCTCACCCACCTTCTCTCTAATATCCTGGGATCGACACGACTCCAACAACATTGCATACACTTGTAAACTGTAACTTTTGGTTTGCTCATTTGTAATATATTCTCTCTCCTGCTGCCCAAGCTCTGAGTGTGCTCAAGTATGGGAAGCAGTTTGGTCTTTGTAAAAATATATTTTGTCCCCATCTTTTGAAAAGTTTTGTATGTTCCCTTGCTTCTACATTGAATAGTTTATATGAATGACAGGTCTGAATAAAAAAAGCCCTGGATCCAAATACACTCGAGTTTTGTAAAATTCTGGGTAGTTCAGGCCTCTTTCTAGTTTATATTTTGTCTTTTTTAGATGCAGAAATAAACTTGCCCTGATTCCTACCATATGCTGTGAAAAAGCATGGATTAAACACACGGGTTGTTGTCCAGTGTGATTTCACAGAATTATCCCCATTTATCATTTTAATCGTGAATGAAGAAGGAATTTTCATTTAATTTGCATTGGAGACCTTTGTGCTGGGCGGAGACCTTCCCCTAAATCCTCTATGGCTCAGCAGGGGGCTGAGAGCCTAGGAGCTCCTTTGCTGCCCTTATGTCTTAGCTGCATCTTTCTGAGATGGGGAAGTTTTTGCCTTTTGGTGCCTTCTGTGACTGGGCACTTTCAGCAAAGTCAAGATGGGGGTTAGGCAGCACCTTGAGTATTAGCACGTCTTTGTCCCCTGTTGTAGCATCTATTTTGTCCTTGCATTTGGTGCTGTTGAAGCTTGTTCCTCCACAGCTCAGAGGTCCTGCTACATTTGGATCCCTTCACCAGTCTGAATCCCATAGAACATTGGGGTCTTGCCACTCTGAGAGTGGGCATGTGACTGCTGTATGCACCTGGCTGTTTTCAGAAGCCTCCAGGCTTTTGATGTATTAGGATCACTGGAGCTTTGGCATCTTCTCTCCAGGTGTTGTGTTTAACTGATCCCAGTGCTCTGTGGGGCGGGATCTGCAATCAGTGCTGTTCAGGGTTCCCAGTCCTGTGTGCAGAAAGAAAAGGGTTCAGTGCCGTATTATTCCTGTAGTTAGATTTTAAGTGGAGGATTTTATATCTAGGAGTTTTATTGGTTTTAAAAAGAAAATAATAATTTCCCACACTGACTATCCCACTGTATGAGACCCATTTTGCTATTTCCTCACTCAGGACAACTATAGTATCTTTGATATTGTGTGTGGGGTACATGTTGACTCCTTAGCCTTTGATACAGCAAACCCTGTCCAAGATTGTTGTGCTCTAGTACAAATGAGATGGATGGCTACTCATAGATGCAAGTCAGTGTAAGCATTAGACCTGTTGCCCTGTGCAGAGTGATAGTGAGTCTCCTGCCTATAGCATGCTCAGTCCTTTGGTCACAAAGCTGCAGTTTAATAGAAGGAGGCAAAGCATGGATGCAGAGTGCACAGGTCCAGTCCTCAACATGATAATATGGTACATATTCACACTTCCCTCTTGAGCCTTAATCGTGCTAGGTAGCAGGGGTAATTTAATAACCAAGGTTGAATTCCCTTCCAAGTCCTGTCCTACTCATTGCTTTTTAACTTATGCTTATGAACAAGATTCTGTGCTATCCAGGATCAAGCCTTTAATGAGTACTGTAGAATTGTACCAGGGGTCTCAATGTTTATATCAAGCTGTATGATCAATAAGACAATTCAGATAAAGGAATATCATGCTCAAGGATGCCTGAAATCAGATTTACTATGGTAGTTGAACTGGTGATGCTACAATGAGATTCTGGAGTTTTAATATAGTGTGTTGCGGGAGAAAAGGGCCTCGTCCCTGATGAGAATAAACAGGAAAATCTCCTATGAGAGATGCAGCTTTTTTTTTTTCTTTTCCCAAAAATGAGTCAGGGGGCCTTAAAAAGGGAGATAATAATTCTGACATCAGTGAGTTAAAGAACAGACTCTAGAATCTGGGTAGAAAACTGTCCCAGATTCTAACATTCCTTTGAGATGACATTAGAAACTAAGGTAGACTTAGCATGAGAAACAATGCTTTTATTGAAGAGATTGCTTTTGTTAGGCACATATGTGAACCATAAATCCAGACTCTCAGTGCATCCGGTCACATATATCCATGTCAGCATCTAAATAGAGATCTCCAAATGTTCAAACATCCCTTTCAGATCAGAGTTTTATTCTGGAAGACTACTTTGTCCAATTAATTTTGATTACAATGATGTTCTGTTGGAAAGAGATGTCTGAAAACAGCATTTCAGCATATGAAATTCTACTTACAAAGATGTAAAAACTCTGTGTGCGCGCAGCATACAGTTATACTTTACAAACATACATAAATGTGTACATCGCTATTCTATAAGCAGTAATACAGCAAGGAATATGCTGCTCTGATGTGTTATGCATGTTTTGGGTGTATTTCTAACCCTAAAATTGAAGCCTGAATACCTCTAGCCATCTGAGAAATGTATATAAAAATAAGGATTTGACACCCAGTACACATCTATGTACTATATTATTTTTGCTCTTAGAACTTTAAATGTTTGTTGTAGATTTTCAACCAGGACTAGTATCGTTTTACATTTGCATAGATCGGACTGCACCTTAGTCCTGGTGAAATTATGCAGATACAAAAAAGTTGCCACTTGCAGTATGAAGGATCCACAATTAACCACTCAAAAGTCAGGAAATGCAGACTTTTAAATTGAATGCACAATCTTAACTGTACCTATTTAGGTATTTAATTGTATAATCACATGGTGTTCTCAAACACACGTTTTCTTAATACATATATGGAAAGGGGGAGTGGAAAGCTTGTGAAAATTGAGGTTGAACACACGTTTTCCAGCATGGGTGCTTAATTGTACAATCTTAAAATAGCATTAATATAGGGGTTGGTTTTTTTTGCATTTAATATATATTTATAAAAGTAAGTGAAGATAGTTCCAGGGCCACAGCAGTTTTAAAAATTCAGAATTTTAAAACCACAAAACTGATTTTCTTTAAATGTAGTTAAATTTTTCTTTTAGCATTTTTATTCATATTTTCTGTGACCTCATTAATAAAGAACATGTATTAATTAAATGACGAGCTTTTGACAATACAAAAAGCAGTACGAAACAAACTTGTTAGGCTAAATCGGGGTCGGCAAACTTTCAGAAGTGGTGTGCCGAGTCTTCATTTATTCACTCTAATTTAAGGTTTCGCGTGCCAGTAATACAGTTTAACATTTTTAGAAGGTCTCTTTCTACAAGTCTGTAATATATAACTAAACTATTGTGGTATGTAAAGTAAATAAGGTTTTTAAAATGTTTAAGAAGCTTCATTTAAAATTAAATTAAAATGCAGAGCTCCCCAGACTGGTGGCCAGGACCTGTGCAGTGAGTGCCACTGAAAATGAGCTTGTGTGCCGCCTTCGGCACACATGCCATAGGTTGCCTACCCCTGTAGTAGGTACACAGAGTCCACTTACTCCTGCATGCTAAAGTTTAGGATCCTGGTATCCTGTTCTTACTGTGTCTTACGTTCCTGCATGGCTATGCAGTCCTGGATATAATTTAGTCCTAAATTCTGAATAAAATAAATATCATGTAGATTCCACAGAACCAAATTGAGACTTGAATACTTCAATTGACCAAAAAATAGTTTCTGAGGTTACTGTACAAGGTATTTATATGGGGCTCTGACAGGAATATGCTTATTCAGCTGTTCTTGGAGCATTAAATGAAGCTTGAAGTGAGGGACACTATGCAGCAATAGGAAGGATCAGGGAATCCCTCTTTAGCTTCTTCATCCATAGGAACTACAGTCACGGTGGGCATTAAATACTTATCCAAACTACTTCAGTTTTCTTACGTTTTGTAAGAGGCATCTTAAAATAATGAATATAAAATTATTAAAGAGAATAAAGTATGATAGAGTCCTCTTCAAGTATAACCAAACACCTGATTATCACCCATTTCTCTGAAATAACCTAATGAACAAATATTGTTTAATAGGTATTAAAAAAGTCTGTAAATATGCACTATAAGCAATCTATTCAGGGCATGTTGTGCCATTGGGAAGAAGAAAGGTAAAAGTTCTCTCCACCACTAACCATATATAAACAAAAAATGGGGAAATTATCACCTAAATTTAGGTAGTTGGGTGTGTTCTTCAGCTAAGCAGCTGAAATGTAGCTTAAGGGGCAACGCGATGCATGAGACAAGCCAAATTTGAGGGGAAATAGTTTTAAGTTATGAACATTAAAAACTAGCAAGCTTTGAGAGAGATGCATCTAACTAGATGAACACATGTACATACCTTTAAGTACAAACCTGTCGACAACAAAATTGTCTGCTGCACTTGTTCTCCATGTAATTTCTGCATCACCACAGCTGGTAACTCAAACCCTATTAAACTCAACCCAAAGTTGCTGCATCTCACTGAGTACGTTGTACAAACCAAAATTTGGTTTTGAACTTCAGCTGTAGCTGTGTCTTCTTTTTTAAAAACTGCTTAAATTTCAAAGAGGGAATGTGGGGTTTTGAGAGGATTTTTTTCAACCTCTTAACTCAAAGATAGGCAAAGAAATTTTGATTGAACCTAGCACGAAAAATATTCACCATGATGTAGAGATCGTGCCTAAAAGTGAGTGTTTCAAAAGAGGTGAGTTATAACGAAAACTACAGCAGGCACTTAGGGCTACCACTCTTTATCGGAACTATTCCCTTAGGAGGGGAGGATGCTAACTAAACATCACCTTGTTGTTTGTGAGGAGCCTCCCTTTTGATAAGTTCAAACACAATGATCTGTGTGTGATTATATTTAAACAGTACATGGTTAGTGCACATACACACACATATGCATGCATATAATATAACGCTTGGTGCTTGAGACAATGGATTTGTCCCTACTCCTGAAAGCAGTGAATTCTGTGGAGGCTGGAGGAGAGAAGGAATTCTTTACAGATCATGTACTGTTGTTATTACAGAAAAAATGTGCACTTGTGCCTGGTGTTTCCCATTATTATTCTCTGCTTTCTTCTGTACGGGCACATACATTAACCATACGTGAGGCTAACATTTTGGGACGATCTCTGTGTGATACATACCACTTGTATTTCTATATGTTATTTTACCGATGAATAAAAAGTTGAATATGGAAATATATAGGGATTGTGGAATAAAAGTGCTGGATATCTAAGTATTCACCCTCTCATGGCACAGTCCTCCCTTTCTGTAGCTATAAGTTTCCTCTCTCCCTGTCCTTTATCAACTGAGCATCACTACTGATCACTAGGTATAAATTGTGTGCACTATACGGGCATTTATTTATAGTTTTAAAAATTCCAGATTAAATTGGTTTTGTTACTGTTAATTGTCTATATGTTACAAATGGTCAAAATTATAACGCACCATAACCAGCACTTATTTTTGCAGCCTGTCTTTCTGGCGGCTGGATTCCAAAGAGGCAGCCTGGTTGCCTACATGCCAGTGCAACCAGGATTTCAACAGTGTCAATAATCTTTGTTCATCATACCAAAAAGCAGAGTGTCAGTGTACTCATGCAGATTCATTAGCATACAGATTCACTGTGCTTGCTAACAAAGCATGCTTTGGTATATTCTAGTTTCCCAGTATGTTTATCTGATTTACCTCTGACAAAGGCAGTCGTAGAAAACTCTGTCCCCTCTTCAGTGAATCAATAACCCATGAAATAAATCTTAGAAATTAGTATCTGAAGTGGCAATAATTTAAGTAATTCAAAAGCAATAATCATTTTTGTCAGTGTGCCTTTCATTCCTTTTGTTTTTCTGCTCTATGTGAGATCACTGATTGGCAATGAATTACTGCAACTATAACTTTTTTTTTTTTTTTTTTTAAGTATGTAGGGCTAAATAATTCCTCTTCTCTTTAAATGCACTTTATCTGGGTATAGTTTTAAATAATTATTGCTCTCTCTTTTTTATGTGGGGAGGAGGGGAGTTGGAGGAGAGAAGTAGCGTACAAGCAGATGTGCTGCTAGATCTACAGGCTTCTGCCAACCATATGGCATCTTAAAGAAAGATGGTTGGAGCGTCTGGATTAGCAAAGAGTCGGGATGGAAAGCCATGTGTCGTGTTGGTACAGGCAGTTGTTTTAGCTCTCTGTAAAAGGCTTCAGGAGATTGTGTAATGGAACAAATGGTACTGCAAGCCTAGTAACAGCCTTACCGCTGCTGGAGAGGCAATTGGCCCCCAGGCGGGTACTGCTTGCTTGTTGTGGTGTGTGGGTTTTTTCTCCCCCATTATGTATTCTCCTTTTCATGTACTGGAAACTTGGAGACTTTGAACTTTTTAGCTAGTAAGTGGGCTGCTGGGTTTTTAATTTAATTTTATTTTTAATAATGAAATCAGACAGCTGGCCTCTGCTTGAAATGAGGAGTTTGTGCCCTTCTGCAGATTTGCTACATCCTTGTTGAATGCTCTGAGAATTGAACCATTGTCTTTGTGGCTGTTCCCCAGATGTTGGGGGGGAACTTCCTTCTCCAAGTTTGCTTTTATTAAAAACAAGTTTAGGGGCTAACATTGTGCTTTGTGGCTGTAATATACCAACTTGGAATTCACGTTGTGTTTGACAGGTTGCTCTTTTTGCGGTCAGGGGGCCTGCTTCCATTAAGGGTAATGTCAGAACTCCTGCTGCCTTTAAGAGTGCAGGATCAAGCTTATGGTGACATTTGCACTTACACACACCTTAAAGGAGTCTTCCGTAGAGCACATCCCAGCTCATGTTCCATGTGGTTGAAAGACCTGTTGTTTTAATCATTACAGCTCTACATATAACTACAGAGAACTCCTATATCACATACAGTTTTAATCGCATCATATCCTGCAAACTTCTAAATATTCCTATATATGGAAGAGACAATGTCTCTATAAGAATTGCATTTACAGTTCTAGTATGTCACTGATATTGTTATTTTCAAAGAAAGCTATAAATCTGAGTTGGGAGGAGAAGAGATGCACCTAAAACAGTAACCATCAGGATTATTTCATTTGGAGAGATTCTATTATGTATATTGTGGTCACACATCATAATTTCTTATATAAGAATAGAACATGAGCACATAAATATCCATCGGTAAATAAAGTTCTCATTGAGCAGATAGCCCGCTTGTAGTTTATAAAACAAGAATGCTATTAACCATGGATTGCTCAGTAGCCTATGGTTCCTCACTCGGAAAGTTTTATCTGAAGTTGAGGCACATGATTTAGAAACTTTTGGTCAAATGTATCCTAAAAATTATGATTTAAATGATAAACTTTTAATTAGTGTTTTATAAATGAAATTAAAAGAGTGAGGGGTGTGTTTTCTTTGCCGGGGGCGGAGGGGGGGAGGGCTTGGGTAGGGCTCAAAAAAGCTGCTGACTGGAGAGCTCAGGAAACAGAAGCCCTCTGTTTATCTTCAGACAGTTACAGCGTAGGGACTGGTAGCGCATGTTTCTCCCCTAGCCTCCCCACATACACCACAACCTCCCTGTGTGCTTCAACACTGAGCTGCAGCAGCCACCCTTAAGAGGTGAGAGTTGAGTTCATTTTTCAGGTTCATTCAGTGTTTGTCTTAACTGAGACTTCCAACAGTAGTGCCATGTGTGATATGAAGACTATCGATACATTTCATGTGGACACCACATAGCCATTACAGTCACTCCTGACTGGGATTGGAATTAAACTAGTGACCTTCAGGTGAAAGGAACTCTGAACCCAGTGCCAATTACCTGACCCTTCAAATCCTCTAAAACCATTTTTGTTCTCCAGTATTAATCATATGAGCCACTCAGAACTGCCTATTCAGAAGAACTCAGATTTGGCAATGAATTTTGGTGTTGTAAAAAGAAAATTGTGTGAATCTGCTCAGACTCCCCAATAATGAATTATGAAAAAGGTACGTTGATGATGATGCAACAGTGTGACAAGAAACTGAACCTGTAAGTCTGTGTCTGATTAGCATCAGGCACACCTGTTTCTGTCTCTGCCTGTTTCTCAATTTTTTTTGCATATATATATGGTTTTTAACTTTTCTTAGAAGGACAAAGATCAACTCAAGTGATATTAGCTGCCTTTTTAAACAATTAGGCCAAACCCTGCTAAGTTCACTCTTCCATTGCAAATATTAAGGTCAGTGAGAGTACTTGTGTGGGTGAGGGGAACAAGATTTGGCCCTTTAAATAACGTCAGGTTTCTAGCGTTACCCATTGCAATGATTGTTTCTTATATGCTTGTCCCTTTAGTGCGATTCTAGCTTTATTAAGAAAAATAAAACAATGAAGTTAATTTGTGAGAGAGGTTATTATAAAAAGAGAATTTTCTTGACAAAACTAAATTAGCTCTTGTTATAATTTAGCAATAAAATATACTGTTCTCTTTTTAGTTTGCTTGAATTTATATCAACAATGTGATTAGTGAAAACGTCTACTATAGCTCTTAGAAATAAAAGCCCAGTGGTCTCGCCTAACTTTTTAGCAAAGATCAAGTGCAGAAGAGAGAGGGATGCGTGTATTAGTGGTGCAAAGCTCTCAGCACTTCATGTGCCCCATGGAGCGGCTGTGTGAGGGAAATGTGGGTGAATCAGCCATGCAGGGATGCCTGTACACTCTATATGCTACAACCAGGGTCTCTGCCAGTCCCTAATGTGTGAGGCCGTCACAAGGGTGAGCGAGGAGCCATAGGGCTCACTTTTATAGAGGTCCAATGTTTTAACACCTCATGCTACTGGCACAGAGCAGCTGTAGCTGCTATCCCAGCCCATAGGTAGGTATATAGTCACTAGGGGGGGAAAAGCAGAGGTTGGCTTCACAGCTGATCCCACCCATTGGCTGTGGTTTGGGTGGGTGGATTTCACCTCTAAATTCCACCAGGTGCAGTGGACTTATCCCTGTTACAAAAGTATCAGTTAAGGTTGTGTTGAGATTTGCATTTAAAGCAGGACTAAAATTCCTGTTTCACACTTAATGAATTAATTCTGTGTTTAGGTTTGATACAGTAAATTCAGCGAACAATTGAGTTAAGCTATCTATATATACTAACTTTTGCAGAGAATCGTTTTAGAAACGCTTCCGCTCCGAGATGTTGCCCTGTTTTCCTTCACTGCTAAGCATCCACGATCCTCACAAACTTCACACACACACATTCTGATAACATCTCAGACGTAGACCACTTACAACTGAACAGAGAATTATCCCTTCCTTCCAAAATAGTCAGTTTGAGCTACACAAAGGATAGCTGAGCAGACTGTACAGATACCATTAGATTCTTGCATTTGCTGACCTGTGGTTCATGCAGCTTCTCTCTCTCTCTGCCTTCCACTGCTCCCACTCCAGGCCCTCCCCAGTGCAAAACCTTCTTTATTCTCATGTCCCTTCCACACACCTGTAGTCTCCTATACCCCTGACATCCCCAAACATTCCCTTCTAATGGGCATTTTTCCTGGCATCTGGAGTACCGAGGGGAACAAAATCCACCTGAGGGGAACATGGAGGCAATCTGGGCTGGATGTGGACGGGAACAGAGATCTGTGTTGGGATATGAGGGGCAGCTCTGTTGGGGAAGGTGGTTGAGTGGATGAGGAAGGGAGTCATGTGAGTGTCAGGTCTCTGTATTAATCATTTAAACACATGAGTTCCAGGGTAAGCTCCTTGGTCAAGATGAGGCTGTGGGTGCATGTGGGCTGTAAGTGGTGGGCTGGGAGGTAGTCGTGTCAATTCTGCCTAATTATTTCAATAAAATAAAATGGAAACATTTGAAATGTTTACTTTTTATATTTTCAGAATTAGTCATTTTCTCTGTTTGAAATGTTTAAATTTATCCTTTATTTTTTAAATAAAACACTTAAAAGTAATTTCGTCTAAATGAAACATTTTGTTTGACCCAAAATGAATATATTTTCTTTTTTATTTGCTAAAAACTTCAAATAAAAAATGAATTTTAGTAGGGCTGTTGATTAATCACAGTTAACTCACTCGAATAACTTAAATAATCACAATGAATCAGAGTTTTAATTGCACTGTTAAACAATAGAATGCCAGTTGAAACTTATTACATATTTTGGACGTTTTTCTAAATTTTCATATATATTGTATACTGTATTGTACTTAAAATCAAAGTGTGTATTTTTATTACAAATATTTGCACTATTAAAATGATTAACAAAAGAAATAGTATTTTTCAGTTCACCTCATACAGATACTGTAGTGCAATCTCTTTGTCATGAAAATGGAACTTACAAATGTAGATTTTTGTTGTTGTTGTTGTATCACTGCACTAAAAAACCAAACAATATAAAACTTCAGAGCCTACAAGTCCACTCAATCCTACTTCTTGTTCAATCAATCACTAAGACAAACAAGTTTGTTTACATTTTCAGGAGATAATGCTGCCCTCCTTTAATTTACGTCACCCAGAAAGTGAGAACAGACATTCACATGGCACTTTTGTAGCCGAAAGTTGCAAGGTACTTCCGTGCCAGATATGCTAAACATTTGTATTCTCTTTCTGTGCTTCGGCCATCATTCCAGAGGACATGCTTCCATGCGTTAATTATATTTGTGACACAATTCTCCCCCAAGGAGTTCAATGTCTCCTGCTCTGTTTTACCTGCATTCTACCATATATTTAATGTTAAAGCAGTCTCAGATAATGATCCAGCACAAGTTGTTAGTTTTAAGAACACTTCCATTGCAAATTTGACAAAATACAAAGAAGGTACCAATATGAGATTTCTAAAGATGGCTGCAGAACTCAAACCAAGGTTTAAAAATCTGAAGTGCCTTCTGAAATCTGAGAGGGATGAGGTGTGGAGCATGCTTTCAGAAGTCTTAAAAGAGCAGTAATCCAATGGGGAAACTACAGAACCCGAACCACCAAAAAAGAAAATCAACCTTCTGCTGGTGACATCTGACTCAGAAAATGAAAATGCTTTGGTCTGCAGTGCTTTGGATTGTTATCAAGCAGAACCCATCATCAGCATGGACGCATGTCCTCTGGAATAGTGGTTGAAGCATGAAGGAACATATGAATCTTTAGTGAATCTGGCACGCAAGTATCTTGCAATGCTGGCTACAACAGTGCCATGTGAACACCTGTTCTCTTTCATGTGACATTGTAAACAAGAAGCGGGCAGCATTATCTCCTGCAAATGTAAACAAACTTGTTTGTCTGAGCAATTGGCTGAACAAGAAATAGGACTGAGTGGACTTGCAAGGTCTAAAATTTTACATTATGTTTCTGAGTGCAGGTTTTTTGGGACATAATTCTACAGTTGTAAGTTCAACTTTCATGATAGAGATTGCACTACAGTATTTGTATTAGGTGAATTGAAAAACTTTTTTTTACAGTGCAAATACTTTTAATCAAAGATAAATATAAGATACACTTCTGTGTTGTAATTGAAATTAATATTTGAAAATGTAGAAAACCTCCAAAAATGTTTAAATAAATGGTATTCTATTATTGTTTAACAGTGTGATTAATCACGATTAATTTCTTTAATCTCTTGATAGCCCTAGTTTTTAGTTGAACCATATATTTTAATTCCCAAGGAACTGAAAAGCCATTAATCGTCCAGCTCTAAATCAGGATAGAGAAGATAAACTGATGAGTGGAGTGTATATGGAGTAATGAATAGTTTAACTGCTTATTTCCTTGATATTAATCACTTTCACTCATGGGGTATGTAATGTTGCCAGCTGAGCTCTAAGTAAAAGATTTGTTTATTTGTTTTGTTTGTTTGTTTAGAGAGACTATGTAACTATTAAATCAGGAGATCTATTGCAGACAACCAGATTAGGCCTGATCTACCAAATCTTTACTCACACGGGTAGTCACATTCTAAGGCAATGAGAGTGTCTGTACTGGGAGGTGATTTCCAGCCCAAATAAATTGACTCGTGCTAGCTCTGCTCAAGCTAACTTGCTAAAAGTAGTAGCGTGGACATTGTGGTATGGCCAGCAGCTTGGGCTAGTCACTCAAGTCCAAGCCTACCCACGCCCCTAGGTCTGAGCTTGAGAACTAGCCCAAGCTACTGCCAGCGTCACAACATCCAGACCACTATTTTTAGTGGGCTGGCTCAAGTCTGTCTATTGGGGCAGGGAATCAGATCTCCCAGCTGCAGCATAGACATACCCTGAGGCTACTTACGTTAGCAAGAACTATTCATGGGTGTAATGATTTGCAGGATCGGACCCATAAGGAGTAAGTGAACAAATATGTATATATTGTTCACAAATATTGTGATGTAATAATGATGTTACTTTCTGTAATTGTTTTGCCAGTTGTAGTTTAGTTTTGATTTGATATTTCATAGTATCTGGGTAAATATGGTATATTTTGAAAGTCTTATTTCTGCTCAAATGTTTTTTGTTTTTATTTGCTAAGGCCCAGATTTTTAGAGGTATTTAACACCTCCCTGATTTAGGAGTCTAAATTTTGTCAACCATTGCTGCGATTTAGACGCCTAAGTTCCTAACCCACTTTTGAAAATGAGATTTAGGCTCCTAAATCAGTTAGGCATTAGAACACTGAGCACAGCAATCCTTAAATACTTTTAAATATCTGGGCCTAAGTCCTTGCTCCTGCACATGGTACCAAGTGAGTAGTCCCATGGAAGTCCTTGTTGTAAGCGTGTGTGCAGGAGTGTTTGGAAGATTGGGCCTTAGTATGGTAATTGGTAATGGGTGTCCCAGTCATTAGTGAGAATCTGCAGAGTTTTAGTGTGGGGGGGGAGGGGGGAGGAATAGCTATAAATACAGAACTAGATGTAGAGATATGGAGGCTATTGTATATATTGCCAGCGACTACAATCCTTCTACAAGAGTTTGGGCTGAGTAAGGGCTTCAGGATTGAACCCAAAGTTTCTCTAAGTGTCCGTGTTAGAAATTACTGAAGCAGTTGTAGCTAAACTGCACCTTCTTTCCTACTAGCATTTTTTTAAATTAAGACAGCAACCAAAAAAGTAAAGCAACAGAAGTTGATGCTTTTATCAACTTTTTTGCTTTAAATATCTGATGTCAGTTTGGGCCCACAGGTACATTATGCACATGCCATGGAATAAACAGAGTAAAGAATTCTCTTTTAATTCTGTGCAGCGTGTTGTGCCCAAACACCACATGCGCTGTCTGCTACATGTCACTTCGTAGGAGGTTCATGCTGGGAGTTTCTTTTTAAAGGCAAATGTTTCAGAAGGGAAGGGTTCAGATTGGGCAGATTGCATTAGTAAATCTACTGTCTCTGAATAGAATTCATATAGTTATTATTCTGTGCAGCCTCAAACTGGTACTTTATAAAGGTTCAAGTATGTCTGGGAATTGGAGATATAAGAGGGAAATTGAGATCTGCTGCAGAAACAATGCTTTCAAAGGGGAAACAGTAGTAGAAGAAAAAATGCTTCAGCATAGCAGTATATCTACCTTGATGAATGATGATTATTCACATACAGCAAATCATTTATTCTTTGTCCCTAACTGGGCATGTTCCTATTGATATACCATCAGGATTTGTATTTTTCTTTTTGAAAAATCATGAGCGTCTGGAATCCCTCATGTATCAGGAAGATACCAAAATCAGAGAGAGATGAACATAGTCAAACAAGATGTTTTCTTTTTCGGAGTAAAGCCAGCCCAAAGTCCATTATTGTCAACCTGTAACTTCCTATTCTGAATCTTCTTAGAGAGGAGAACCACATCTTTTCCTTCCTCAGCAGAGTTATACAAACATACGTGGAGTTAATGCAGCTTTCACACATCTTCTGTATGGGCTGTTATCTTTTCTTTTTTAATCTCCTTACTCCTCTCAAAGCCCAAGGGGGCTGAAAATGGCTATAATGTCTATATAATACACCTTCCTTCCAGACTAGAGGCTGATGATGTCACCTTTTCCACATTGTTAGCCTCTCTAGATGTGAGGAATGGATCGAGACCCTGGTTGCCCATGAGTGATCTTATTTGCTTAACCTGTAGGACCATCTTCTGTGGAAGTGAAAATAAGCTACTAGATCTAGAAACTGGGGATGAAATATAAAACAAAAGACGAATTACTGTTACCAAATTAGACCCCATCTGTTATAGTCACCATGGCACAAGAAGGCTGTTATTGTATTGGAGAGGACAGAGTAGTGTGTGTCTGAAGAATCGAACATTTGGAAGGGTTAAGGGAGCTGAATTTCTCATTCTTAAAAGCGATTTGGGGGTGACCTAATGGAAATTTCCAACATTATTAAATGAAATAGGGCCTGGCTAGCTACAGGAATTAATAGTGAGATGTGTCTGGTACCAATCCAGCCAAGATGGTAGTAACCAAAATTTCCTGTCCATTGGTTGTTGGGTGGCCTACATGGAAGAAGCTTGGTTATCTCTCACCTGAGTTCTTAGTTTGTAGATTTGAGAACTTGTTTACTGTTACTACATGTGATAGTTTTTGGCATTCTTTCCGTAAAGATAAAGGGTAAAATCTTGTCCTCCATTGAAGCAAGTCTCTGAGGCCAAATTGTTTTTAAAATGTCTGTCATTTTTGGGTGCCTAACTTGAGACAGCTGGGGCCTGATTTCTCTGAGGTGCTGAACACTGACTTCAGCTGGGGTTATTGGATGCTCACCCTTTCCGACATTTAGATATCTCAAGTTGGGCACCCCAAAATTGAGGATATTAATGTTGGGCCATAACTGCCCTGTGCCTCAGTTTTCCCATCTCTACAGTGATACATTCTTATTTACCTACCTTACAGAGGGTTGTGTGAATTAGTTAAAGCTATAAACCACAATGAGAATATAAAGTGCTTATATATGTGTTAAGTATTGTTATATTATTATTTATAGATGGTGCAGGTAGCAATGCCTATAGTTAAGTTGACTTGATACTCCCCATTATAAGACCCTCTTTTGAATTGTTCATAATTTTGCCAGGTTCTCCAAAAAAATTTTGGAAAGTGTCAGCTGAAACATTTCTATGAATGAGATTAAGGAAAATATTTTGTTTTGCCTATGTTAATTTTTCCCTTTAACTCTAATACTCAATGCTTTGGAACAGGGACTTGAAATTTGGCAGGGGGGTCATCATGGTATCGGGGAAGGTTGTCATGGTGTTATCATTTGTCATTCCCATTATAATGTGCCCAAATTTGGGCAAACTATAAGCTTCTCAAAATACGTAAATCATACATTTATTAGAGACTTGATAGAATTTGGCAGCTAAATTCCCTAATGATTGTCATTTGTACTAGGCTGCAGGGGCTAAGCAGGTCTTTCCCTGTGATTGCTATTCCAGGCTGCTCTGGTGCTGAGCACTGGAACTGAGAATAGGAAGCCTGTTTCTCTTATTTTGTCAATGACCCCCTTCTGGTGCCCAGGCACTGGAAGACAAGGAAGAAACAGCCTGATTGGAATGCAGAGAGTTGAGAAATGGGAGCAGGGGTGTTGCTGCTGGGGAGAGGCAGAGTGGAAGGAGGAGCAGCAGTCAGAGGACAGATGTGTTAGTGAGGGATGTGGTTAGAAGTAGAAGAGGAAGAGGAAGAAGCTAGAGGATATAAAGGTGCAGAGTGGGATGGGGGGGGCAGGGGGCAGGAAGCAGGAGCTAGGTGGTGGATAGGAGCTGAGGAGAAAGAGAACAGGTGCTGCGGTGTGACTGGGGCAAGTGGAGGTGGTGGGAGGTAAAAAGGGATAAGGAGAGAAGCTGAGGAGGAGAAAGGTCTATAACTACGAGAGGTTGCAAAGGTAACCATATTTTTGGCGTTTTTGTAAATTTTGAGTGCTGACTCTGCAAACTTGATATTCTTTTAAAGTATGTTTTTGGATGTAATTATTTATTAAGTGCACCCATTTAAACTACCTTGCACACTAATAATTTTGAGTATCTGGTAATGTGAGGTCAGAAATGTCAGGCCTGCTACTGGTACCACATAACCCAGTACAAGCTGCTGCAGGTTGAGTCCCCAGCAACTAAGCTGGAAACCCCACTAGTCACTGAGTGATGTGGGACATGCCAGACACCCCGGAATGAAAAACAATATCCATAAAAGGGTAATCTCCATCTGTTGCTGCTGCCTTGCAGCAACTCTTGGCTGAATAAAGGCTAGGGGATGAAACCCTGAACCAAACCCACTGTGGAGAAAATATTAGGTGGCTGGTACGGTAACTCAGCTTTGTGTTCCAGTATCTTCTGCATCTGGCTGGCTTCCAAATGTCTTGGATCCAAGTCCTTGGCTTCAGTCAGTACAACTGAGGGATGGACTTTGGTCCTAAGGCAAGTTCTGCCTCCTTATTTTCATTGCCAAAGGTTTGGGTACGATAGTAACCCTCTTCAAACTTACTTGTAAGAACAACTTGCAGTGGTATGTCAAATGACCTAGAGGAGGTCAGTGACCCTAGAAAGTGCCAGAATCGACAGAGAGCTAGAGAAGTTTGAAACCAGACTAGCTGACACAGGTCAATGCAAGATACATTATTCTTTGGGGGGGGGGGGCGGGCGGGCGGAGGGGCCCGGGGGGGCACAGAAAAAGTGAACACAGGGTGGGTTTTGCAGTCTTATTAGCATCCAAGGTCAAGTGTCTCATTGCAACATCAAAACATATTTTATCAGTAATATCTTCTAGAAGTGGCTTTGCCAACTCCATCAGTACATATGCCCCAACACTTTCCTCCATTTGTGAAAAGAAGGACTTGTTCTATCAGCAACTCAACAGTGTCATCAGTAAACAACCATGGCACGAGTGACTCTATTGATAAACTTCAGTGCTAGAGCTGGCTCAGATCACAAGATCACGTTGGTCCCATCGAATGAGAAAAATGAATGGCAATGGGCAAAGATTATTGGAGCTCTGCACCCACCAAGGACTGTGCATTATTGTCACCTACTTCCAAGATGATCATCATCAAAGGGTCTTGTGGAGACACCTGAGATCTGGACACTGGCACCAACTGGATTTAATGGTCACCTGTAAAAAAAAAAAAACAAAACACCTGCAGGATGTTCTCCATACTCAGTTTTCACATGCAGACTATGACACAGACCATGTGCTTGTGTGCTGCAAAATAAGGCTTTCGTTATAGATATCCATCATACTAAACACAGCTGTTTTAGACCCCGGAATATCAATAATACAGAAGACCAAGAAAGGTGTTTCCAGTTCACTCAGGGAAGTTGTTATTGATTGCACCTCTGCTGAATTCTGGTGCAGCATGGAACAACACTCATGTTCACCTCAGAGCAGCCAGGAGCTCATTTCAACAAACAGCAAGGCAATGTGCTCAATCATACTGGCTCAGTTTGTGCTAGAATATACAAATTTCCTTTGAGAATGAAGATCTAAGAGGTACATATGATGTAATAAAAACAAACAAACAGGTCCTTTAGCTAAGAAGTCTGCACTCAAATCTCTTAATGGTATCATCATTGACAGAATCAAACAGATGCAGTGCAGGGTGGAACAGTATCACAAACTTTATTCAGATAACACCACCGTTTCTGAAGCAGCATTAAACGTAATCCCCAGGCTCCAGGCAATCAATGCTTGGTATAGAATCAAGAATACATGAACTTGAAAAGGCAGCCACCTGCCTGGTATCAGGAAAGGCCACAGGAAAGGATGGAATTCTGGCTGAAATATGAAACAAGGAGAACTGGCTATGCTTCAATATTTGCACAATGTTTGTTTGTTTTGTGGGAAAGAGGGTACCCCAAGACATGATAAGGAGGTGTTAGTACCGTTGTATAAGGCGCTGGTGAGACCTCACCTGGAATACTGTGTGCAGTTCTGGTCTCCCAAGTTTAAGAAGGATGAATTCAAACTGGAACAGGTTCAGAGACGGGCTACTAGGATGATCCGAGGAATGGAAAACCTGACTTATGAAAGGAGACTCAAAGAGCTTGGCTTGTTTATCACTAGCCAATAGTAGACTCTCGAGGGATATGCTTGCTCTATACTAAATAATTCAGGGGGATTAACATTAGGGCGGGGAAGAGGACATTATTTAAGTTAGTAGTAATGTAAGACTCAAGTTAAATGGGTAACAAACTGGACTACTAGATTCAGAGGTATTGCATACTTGAATTAGACGTAAGGTTCTCATAACCATTAGAGGAGTGAAGTGTTCTAGAACAGCTAGCCGAGGGGAGCTTAGTGGGCAAAAGACACATATCATGGCTTTAAGACTAAGCTTGATAACGTTATGGAAGTGATAGTACTGATTAGGTTATAGTTTAAATTTGGGCAGATTGTTCTGGATTATCGGCACGCAGATAGGTTCGCTCAATGGTCTGCGATGAAGAATGTGATCAGATGTGGATGGAGTTAACTGCAGCAGAGATTCTTCCTATGACCTGTCTGGCTGGGGAAGAGCCTTGCCCCACATGCTCAGTAGGTTAGCGATCGCAATCATACGGTTGGGCTCGGTTAAGGGATATTGGCCAACTAGCGGGTCTTGAGGCAAGGAAATATGGCAAGAGGCTCTGGAGGTTTTTCGCCTTCCCCTGCAGCGTGGGGCATGGGTCACTTGCTGGTGGATTCTCTGCTTGGGGTTTTTATAGAAGTGGATGGGTAGGGTTCTGTGGTCTGCTTTGTGCAGGAGGTCAGACTAGATGATCATATTGGTCCCTTCTGACCTATGAGTCTATGAAGGATGCCAACAGTGTAACATTGTATAAAAATTAAAGAGATTGGCATGATTGTAACAACTACATAGGAATCTCTCTCCTTAGTGTTGCTGTGAAGGTATTTGTACTGGTCATTCTCAACAGACTGCAAGTTCTTGCTGAACACACATATCCAGTCAGTGCAGCTTCCATGATGGTAGATCAGCTATTGATATGGTCTTCACACTTAGACAACTTCAAGAAAATGGTCTAGAACAAGGAAAATCTCTGACCTTCATAGATCTTATAAAGGCTTTTGTCCTGATTGGCAGAAGGGACCCTTTTCAATTGCTAGAGAGAATTGGCTGCCCTCCATTTCTCCTTAGTTTGATTCCATTCTTTCATGAAGACTGCAGTCCAATATAATGATGATCAGTCTGACAGCTTTGAAAATCTACAGTGGTATCAAACAAGGATGTGTTAACACTCTTTGGTATATTTTTCTCTCTGCTAATTAGTCATACTTTCTCATCTAGCACCAAGGATATAAATGTCTATACAAGATCAAATTGAAAACTTTTCAACATTGCATGTTTGGGAGAAAAAAGCAAGGTTAAACCTATGTTAATAAGAGAACTACTTCTGCAGTTGGTACAGTGCTCTTTGCACATAGTGCAACAATATCTTTGTTTGTGATGAATTTGGACTATCCATCAGTCTAAAGAAGACAATGATTATGGCACAAGGTGTGTTGACTGCCCAAGAAGTTTTAATAGCTGGCGCTACGCTAGCAGTTGTGCATGAGTTCTCCTACTTAGTATCAAATATATTGGATAACCTATATATTGATTACTAGCTTAATTCTCGCATCAGAAAGGCAGCCACCATATTTGGTCAACTGGCCAAGTCCATGTGAGATAACGGGAAACTGACACTGAACAGCAAAATATGGGCTTACCACATATGCATCCTGAGCATGCTGCTGTATGGTGTGAGCTGGACCACCTACAGCAGGCATGCAAGAAAGCTAAACACTTTCCATACCTGTTGTCTTTGTTTGTATTTGAAATACCAAGTGAGAAACCAAAATTCCTGATACTGAAATACACCTCTGCCCTGATATAATGTGGTCCTCGGGAGACCAAAAATCTCACCACATTATAGGTGAGACCACATTATATCAAACTTGCTCCCCCCACCCCGTTCCTTGTTCCCTGATCGCCCCCTCCAGAGACCCCTGCCCTTAATCACCCCCAGGACCCTGCCTCCTGACTGGCACTCACTGGCAGCGGTGGGAAGCAGAGTAGCTTGGCCCCAGCCTGCTCCACTCCGCCACCTCCCAGCCGCAGCGCTCCACTTCCCACTGCCAGTGAATGTGGGGAGGTTGGGGAAAGGATGCCCTCCACGCTCACCTGCAGCAGGAAGCGGAGCGCCATGGCTGGGAGTTGGTGGAGTGGAGCGGGCTGGGGCCAGGCTGCTCTGCTTCCACCACTGCTGGTGAGTGCAGGGGGGATCCCTTCCCCCAAGTCCCCTCCCCTGAGCGACATGGCTGGGGCCAGGGCAAGAGAAGCAGAGCGGGCTGCTCCTGGCCCCCCACTAATCCCCCAGACCATTCTGGGACTGCGGGGCCCCCAAAAGTGCCTTCCCACAGCTCCTGTGCCCCCAGACCCTGGTGGGGGGGAGCCCCTGACCACCCCTGAGACCCTCTGCCCCTTATCAAACCCTCAGCCCCGTCCTGGCCCGGCACCCTTAACACAATGCTCAGATCAGCGTGTCAGAGCTTTACCAGATTGTATGCAAACCCGCCTTACAGCAGGTCGTGTTATATCGGGGTAGAGGTGTACTTGAGAAAGTAAAATTGCCAAACAGACAGAGATATTTGTTCACTTGGTCATCCTGCACTGGATGGATGATGCATTCCAAAGGATCTCCTGTATGGAGAACTTGTGGATTCTCCAAGGCCACTGGACCAATCTAGGCTCAGGTTCAAGGATGTTTGCAGGAGAGATTTGAAAACTTATAATATCAACACTGCAAACTGGGAAGAAGCAGATAGCAACAGGCTACCCTAACTGTGCTGCACCAAGGAGGCAAAGAATCTGAGGAAAGGTGGTTGAGAGAGAGGGAGAGAGAAGCAGAGTGTGCAAATGGAGAAAAGTGCAGCAGGCCTTAAGAACCACTAGTGCTGCACCAGTCTCATCTTCTGGCCCTGTGCCGTATACGTGCACCATCTGTGACAAGGACTGCTACTCAAGAATTGGACTTTTTAGCAACTCATGACGCTGCAGCATGACACACAGTAACTGAACTGCTTTGGCGCTTACACCATTGTCTTTTGAGACGTAGTGTTGCCATCTACCCATCAACTAGTAATTTTGAATGTCGCTGCTAAAAAATGGTATTGGAGAAGGGCAGAAATTTACAGATGGATAGTTCTGCTTTGTTTTCTTTTAGTTTACAATTGACTTGTATTTGGTTTGTGCTTTCTGGATTTTTTTTACCATCTTGCTTCTAAGCACTATGTCCTTTTTAAAATTTATATAGTTTTTTTTCACAGATATGCAAGATTAACAAATAGCTGATGGATTTCAAAATCAGTGTGAAAATGTCTTGATATTAGGTTATATTATACTCTCTTGCACCTTTGTGATTCAGGACTAACACTGTGGGCTCCGATGGATTTACTCATGAATTACACCACTGTAATTGAAAGCAGAATCTAGTCCATTGTCTCTACTTAAAAACAAAAACCAATAAATTAAATGTTAGGAAAGGGACATTAGAAACAAGTGGGTTGCTGCTTTGCTTTCTGCCTAAAAAGAAAACCCTTTTCAATGTCGCTTTCTGTACAAATAACATGCTCTGGGCTTTTTTATGACAAAACTTATTGATGCTGAAAAAGAAATGGATCTGTGTGCATCTGAACTTGTGATTCACCACTGCTCCTCTAGCCTGCAGTTATGCAGTTGTTACCATAACACTTACAGATTTATGAAGACTCCCTTTTACTAAATGATTTATTACTCTTAGCTAAATTCCTTTGGCCATTGACTTTATTTCCAAGTCACTCTGTTCAACTCAGTTGGTTGCCTTCAGTTACCGTGGCAACCAGCAGATGGGGTTCTTTGACCAGGGTCAGCGGGGAGGCTGCTGCAGTATACAGGAAGAGCAGCTAAATAACACAGCTTTCAGCACTGACAGTCCTGCTCTGGCTGGCCAGGAGTAGTTATCAGATTACTTGTATTAAAACCTAATTAAGATGTGTGCCAGTAAATGCAGCATGGTTATTGGATTTGGTGATTTAGCTGCTGCAGGTTGCTGTAATTCAGTCATACTACTTCAGCAAATTCAGCTATGCAGTGAAGAGAGGAAATGCCTTGCATCCATAACCTGATGGCACTAAAATAAGTAATCTTTTGAGCCCACTTCTTCAAGTCTAAGATCCCCAATCCTGGTCTTAAATTTGGATGCTGTCTGCAAACCCCAGTAGATCTGTTTATTGAAAATAAATGTACCATCCTCTCTTCTTTGTTCATTAGTCACCTGTGTGATTGTTGAGTATAATTTAGATTGCAAACTCCCCAGGGCAGAGACCTGTCGATATGTTTGTCTAAAGCCTCACTATTAGAATAGACATACTAAATACTTCGCTCCTGTGAAGATATCATTTTGTCTGGTACACAGAAAATGTCAACGTAACTTTCTGTTGTGTCACTATCATTTTGTGCACTGAAACTTTATTTTCTTTGGATGAGATTCACCGCAGTGTAGAAGGCTTGCCCAAAACCCAGTGTGCCACCTACACTGAGCTCCCTGACAACCTGAGTAGTATTCTCTATTAGCTGGGATTCTTTTTACTTTGGTATTGTCCTTGCTCAATGTAATTTATGAGAGCTAAGAGGTACAGTATCCAGTCACTTCCTTTTCATCTCCATGCAGGTCTGTCCACTTAATGAGAACTCAGTAAGGGTACACCTGCAGTGCGCACACACACGGCAGTGAGTCTCAGAGCCCAGGTTGAGAGATTTTGGCTCATGCTACAGCACTAAAAATAGCAGTGTAGACATTTCCACTCAGGATCTGAGACTCACCCCCCTTTGCCAGGTTTCAGAGCTGAGTTCCAGATTGAGTGGGAAGGTCTTTGCTATTTTTAGCACTTCAGCATGAACCCAAGTCTGTAAACCCTGGGCTCTGAGACTTGTTGCCAGGTTCTTTAAAAAGATAAGAACGGCCATACTGGGTCAGACCAAAGGTCCATCCATCCCAATATCCTGTCTGCCGACAGTGGCCAATGTCAGGTGCCTCAGAGGGAGTGAACCGAACAGGTAATGATCAAGTGATCTCTCTCCTGCCGTCCATCACCACTGTCTCTCCCCCCCGCCCCACTTGCAGTGTAGGTGTACTCTAAAGCACCCTGGTTTTAGATTTAAGGCTATTTGTTGTGCAGAACATGAAGATGTGGGAGTTGATCATGCAAGGTATTGAGTACCCTTATCTCCTACTTCTTTGTAGGACCTGGCCCATAGTTTCTGCCCCAAGGAACTTAACATACTAACTGGGATTTCTGAGGGTTCAGTGTTGCATATAACTCATATTGGGCCACTCTGAAATAAAGCTGCATGTACATTCTGAATAGCACCACTAACAGGTGATTATTAAGGTTTAGAATAAGAATTTATTTTCTCTCTGAAACAAACTAAAGCTGCAGTTCTTTATGCCCCAAATCTTGTTTCCATTTTTTTATGTAACCAGTTGCCAACCTGTGCTTATGACCCACACTATCTTTTGCTCCTTACCTCTCTGTGTAAATTGGGAATTTTTGTAATATGAGGCAACAGATGGAGAATAATTTTAAATGCATGAGTTGTAGATGGGAGCTATTTCCTTTTGTCAGATTAGGCTGTAAATGGTCTAAATGTAGGGTAGTGCTAGAATGGTTAGAATTTGCTTACATAACTGAACTGCATAAGTAATACTTCTATAACTAAAGACTTGTCACTCTTCGCTTGCAATAGTTTGCCTCTAATTGAATTATCTTTCATATACTTAAAGCAAGATGTGTCATCCTGGGTAGACAGACAATAAGGGCCTGACCCAGTAAGGCTTTAGGGCCACATGGGCTATCTGCCAAGGATCTGGTAGAATGTAAGATGTTGATTTTGATCTGTAAAGCATCAGATGTCCGGGGACCCATCTCTCTGGGAGACCACTGCTCTCCCTGTGCCGAGCTGCCAGAATTGGGATCAGTGAGGGTGCCAGAGCTGGAGGCCACTCATGAAAGAGGGGGCACCAGGAATGGCATTCTGTTTTAGGGCCATCTGTCATTGCAATTTGCTTCCTCTGATACAAAATAGTGATGTGCAATATCAACGTGAAAACCAATTGCTTTGCTGTGAGAGTCTGGGAGGATGCTGATGCGTGGTTGTAGAGCTTAGCTACAGTTTTAGTTGCTGATGTTAATTATTGAGTAAAGGAGTGTCCCTGGGGACCATGTTTTTAAAACTTGTCAAGGCACTAGAACAAAGGAGAGGTGGTGCCCTTTATGGAATATTTATAAATCAATCCACGTTCAGTTTATTATTTTAATTTATCTTGAAGTTGGTAGAAGTCGGACCAGGCTCTTAGCACTATCAGAGTTTAGGAACCTGGAGTCAAAAAGTTTTCTAGACCTCAAGACGCTAAATGGGTAGGACAGAACTAATAGGAGATTATTTAAAGTTTTCCTTTGCTCTGTGTCTGTGAAGAAAGTAATTTATAATAGAAACTCCCTAGCACTGACAGGGAATCTCTGGATGAAGAGTTCTAAATGGTCTGTAAAAAGGGGTAAATAATACCTACCTTATAGCTGGTGTGCTAAGGCAGGGAGAGATTGTGAGCAGGGGCAGCTCTAGGTATTTTGCCTCCCCAAGCATGGCAGGCAGGCTGCCTTCGGCGGCTTGCCTGCGGGAGGTTCCCAGTCCCGTGGATTCGGCGGCACACCTGCAGGAGGTCCACTGAAGCCATGGGACCAGCAGGCCCTCTCCAGGCATGTCCGCCGAAGGCAACCTGCCTGCTGCCCTCACGGCAACCAGCAGAGCGCCCCCTGTGACTTGCTGTGCTTGGCGTGCTGGTGCAGTGACCGAGCAGGGAATAGAACCCAGCTGTCAACTTTCCCTAGTTTGGTGTCATATTCTCTATAACTATACTGCCTCACAGTAAATATTGCTTCCTCTCTTACACTGGAAGGGATATATTGCTTCTGGAAGAGGTACTGGATCTGTTTACACAAAAAGGATACAATTTCTAGGTCCCTGAAATCACACAACCAGAGTAAAGAAATATATACAATAGTGAACTTGTGTGTTAATGTGTTATGCCTTAGAAGTTATACAAGGTGTGAGACTAATTAGAAATACTTTCTATGCTATCAAATGGTCTCTTTGTTCACTTAGTTGGCAGCCTAAAACCAGCTGTCAGGGTTTGCAGCTTGCTGGGTTGCGCTTACAGCTTCTTTCTGATCTCCAGTACGTGGTAATAAAGCTTGTAAAATCAGCTCCATGTGCACATGTGCGAACATGATAATAGACATTGCTAAATACATAGCAATATAGTCCACACCAAGAGGACCATGTGGTCTGAAATGTGGCTGTGCAGCAGCACTATTGCAGTAGTATGGGGGAAAAATCGTATTATGGCACATAGCAGACTGGAAAATGTGGTTTTGGCATCATCCTCTCACATTGTCTTATTCTTTTCAACCTGGTTTTGTGCAACTTCTATTATGAAGTGGTTTCTTTCAGTCTCGGCACAGGAAGCATTTACTAGCGCCAAAGTTGAACAGGGCAGTTCCTAAAAGCGTATATATTGCAAGGTGGCCAGATGCAGAGCCGATGTATGTAAGTTCAGTTGGTTTATTTTACACCTCAGTTGAGAGATAATAAAGTACATGACAGAATTACTGCATAGAAGCTTTGAATTCCATCTCCAGTTTGTCATTAGAGGTAGTTTAGGGGCATAGCCATAGTTCAGCCTAGGTCATGTCCTTTCTTTCATGTGAGCCCTGATTCACCTAGATACTTACGCACATGCCTAACTTTGTGTGTAAGTTGTCCCATTAAAATCACGTTTAAAGTTAGGCTTAATTTCAAGCCTAGTAC
Source organism: Chelonoidis abingdonii (assembly GCF_003597395.2). Classification (NCBI taxonomy): domain Eukaryota; kingdom Metazoa; phylum Chordata; order Testudines; family Testudinidae; genus Chelonoidis; species Chelonoidis abingdonii. The sequence goes on from NC_133771.1 coordinate 145,974,578, forward strand.
AATAAATATGCAGGCCCTTAGCAACAATCACTCTACCTTGAAGAACTTAGTATTAAAAGACCTAAGCCACAAAGTTTGGATCCATGGCCCAAGCCACTAAACTTCATCTATATTCGGTGGTGATCATTTCCAGGGTTTTGGTTCAGTCCGTCCTAAGGTGGGGTCAGCTCTCCTGTTCCGATCTGGTTCCAAGCTCCCCAGTGTTATGGGGTGCTTGGCTTCGGGGTGTTGGGTCAGACCCATCTCAGCAACATCTCTCAGTATTTTCCCCCCAATTCATTTGATCATCAAGAAACTGCCAAGATGTCGTCATTCAAAAAATAAATGTCTAATGCACTTTTAAAAGCTGAGCATGCAGATATTTCCTTACAAAATTTTCTTCTTCTTTCATGCATTCTGGTAAGGGGTTGTCTTTGTAGGGTTTGTCAGAAGTGCTGATTGTTTAAGGGGGAAGGTCGTATTTCTTCGCACAGCTAACCTGTGGAACTCCTTGCCAGAGAATGTTGTGAAGGCCAACACTATAACAGGGTTCAAAAAAGAATTAGATCAATTTATGGAAGATAGGTCCATCAATGGCTATTAGCCAGGATGGGCAGGAATGATGGCCCTAGCCTCTGTTTGCCAGATGCTGGGAATGAGCAACAGGGGATGGAGCACTTGATGATTAACTGTTCTGTTTATTTTCTCTGGCGCACCTGAAGACAGGATACTGGGATAGATGGACCGTTGGTCTGACCCAGTAGGGCCATTCTTATGTTGGGTGTTAATAGACACTGTACTTGCAATGGCCCCAGTTGGAAGGTCAGCATTTACTCCCAGTTACTGTCGTGGCATTTGAGATACCACAGTATTTCACTCTAGTGCTACCCAAGGAAGGGTTCAGTTGTTAATGGCACCCAGCTGTATAAATGTAAACAGATATGACAAAAGAGTCCATTTACGTTTTCCTTCGAACAAAGCAACCTGCAAGCACTAGTACAGTAATGGATATGAGCTCTTCAGATTATCTCAGGAGCTGTTTGTATGCAGCACTGGTGTTCCTATGCAGAATACTACAGTACTTGTGTGTTTCATGAACATAGGTTCTGAGTGTCTAACCTCAATTTGAAAGCCCTGCATGCATTATTTTGGCCAGGTAAATGTAGATGTAACACTTCCAATAGTATATGCTCTAGCTGTACTCAAGACTTTATTGTTGAGCCATATCGTGACTGCTTTCAGACACCACCTGTTATAGGGGCCCTGTGTGCCACTTGTTCCCTCCTGAGATCCATTTTGTACAGTAACTGTCTTCTCCTAATACAGCACCGAGCACAGGAATGTCCCCTTTCTGATTAGGACCTTTGGGAGCTGAGGCAATGCAAATAATAATCCCCTTGTATTCATCTGCTTTGTCATTTAGAGTCTATTTTATTGAGTTTTTTTGGTTTTCATAATTCATCATAAAACTTACTGAACACTACCCCAGGAAAGTATCCCTGAACTTGAGCAAGTGAAGTGCATTTGTGTAAATACAACTTCCAGCTTGTTTGCTTTTTACTTTCCTTACAGCAGGAAATGGCAGGTTTTTCCTTTTTCACTATTCCCTGAGAAGGGTGCTGGCAGGCACTCTGCCTGATAGACTGGCACTATAGAGCTAGAGGAGTGATTGGGTTTTTCATGACACAGCAGTAAAAGTTCCTGAGGCCTGTTTTTTCTATTATCGATACGCTTCGCAAGTTCTGAAGCAGCATTTTCCATACATTGCCTATCTCTAAGTTTATCAGCAACTGAATTTTTTTTCCCCATTTGTGTGTGTGTGATGAAATCAACATTTACCAACAAAAATCTAATCCTTCCAACCCTAATTATAGACCAGGCTTTCGTGTTTTCAGTCTTATTTGCCATTTTATTCCCCTAGGAATCCCTGTCACTGTATTCAAAGTTCACTGACCAGTTTCAAACCATCTCTTCCCCCTCTTTTAGTTAAGACCAGGCTTATTTGGAGAAGCTAAATGAATGTTGCTTCCTGGGAAGAGCACTGGGACTCAGTGTAGGTTGTGAAAAACAGTATGTCCAGGTTGGGTGTGATATGGTATCACACAATTGGTGAGCTTGGATTTTATTAGCTGTCTGGATTAGTGTTGATGTAGGAAGTTTCCAGCGATGCTGATTCTGTTGCATTCTGAAGGCAGAAGCCCTGCAACTGTAATATGCCATTGACTCCTTTTCCAGTAGGAGAAGAATATGATATATGCAATTTTGAAATACACATACTAGCATGTGGGTTCGGCTTAATTTGTTAGCCCTTCAGCTTTTAATTGAAAACATTTTAAAATGCTCTTCTTTAAGGGATGGAGATGAACTATATTAAATATCCTCTGCAGAACAGTTTACTCCAACATGACGACTAAGCTGAACTCTATTGTCCATATATAAACTGTACTCTTGCAAGTTCATATCAAAGCCCTTGTGGTAAATTCCAGAGCCCTGCTGTATCCTATTATCTGTTTTATTCAGGTTACACCAGCTTGACAAGCATTGCCAAACCACTGCCCAGCAGCTAGTGGAGTTACTCAACAAACAGAATCAGCTCTTCAGAGAGAGGCAGATGCTAACAGAGGAGGTGCAGTTCCTGCGTACACAGGTACCATGCCAATACTGGGAACAAGAGAAAAGAAAATCATAGGGAAATGTTCTGCAGCCATCAAGAAAGATAAAGACTTTGCTAAAGTCTTGTATCAAGAAGGAAAACCACCATGAAACACAATCTTCAGAGTACAGAAATAATTCATTGATTAAAAGGGATGACAGCGCAGTTGATAATTGAGTGTAGGTTTAATCGGTGTGGGTACAACTAAGAAAATGCTGTGAGATGCAGCAAAGCAGAACAAATACTAGTTGTGTCATTAATTCCAATCAGAAATTTTTGTTTCATCCTTCATGTCATATGATAGTAGGCAACAGAATATTCCTTGTTAAACATTATTAGCATGTAGTATTAAAACGCAGAACTGCCTCTCAACTTGAAACATAATCATCTTGAAAACTCTAGTTTTAGGGTGCAATGCCTGAGACCCCCACCCTCTGGTTGTGGGTTTGCAATCTCATTTCCCTGTTTAAAAAAAAAAAATTTTTTTGCCTCCCTTGTTACAGCGCGAAAACCCCACCCAAACAAGGGAGACAGACTGCACAGGGGAAACAGTGAACTGTCAGTGGGGATCTGTATGGGCACAGCAGTCCACCCTAGCACAAGTGGTGGCCAGATTAAGGCCTTACTTATGTAGAGTGCAGTCTGCATGTTAAAGTAACATTTTTCGGAGACTGATTTTTAAGTTGGATGCTGCCGCTTTAATCATTCACTACTTTGGAAAGGAGGAAAAGAATCGTGACTTTTTAAACTGTAACTGAACTGCTGAATTCAATGTTGTCTCCAAATCTAGCACATAATGAAGCCTTTGTTTCTGTGACTAAGTAAATTAACTGATTTGACCGTATCACTGTGATACCAAGCCCTCTGGCTCATGAACAAAGCAAATTTCGGGGTCCGTACGTGAAGTTTGGACTTTCATTAACATGAACAGGACCGAGAGAGGAATTTGTAGTATCAAACTGCAGCGTGAAAGGAAAATCAGTGTTTTAATCATGCTATTGTTCACCCCAAAGTAGGCTAGTAAAGCATGCTGATATTTGCTATGCATATGCTAATAACCTAGAACTAAATAAAAACACACATTATCAGTGTGGTAACCATGAGAAAATGTTGTCTTTTTAATGCTGACTAGAGCACCCGAGTTACTAATTTTCACTATATCTAGAATAAAATACTGTCCTACCTCAGATTAACCTGCAGATGTTGGCAAATTTAATGGCAATCACTGTGTTTCATGTTTGAGCTCTTTAGAAGCTGAAGATGCTGCATTAAGAGAAAGTGAAATAACCCTGCACCAAGGAGAGCCAGAGACTCTCTGAAGCCCACTAAGGACTCTGAGATGTGGAAGATACTCAGTTAGAAAGCAGATGGGCAGCAGTACACAACCATGACTACTTTCTAGATGTTGTGCTGCTAACTACATTGAATATTGTTACCACTGAAAGTCTGTTTTGCAGTTGTAAAAGATGCATTTGTTAAAATAGAGAACATGTGCTGCAGTCAAGGCTTTTTACCACCACCACCACCCCCTAGCAGTTTTCAGCAGTAGATCTTAAAGTACTTCAGTCTAATGTACTGGTTGTAACACCTCTGTGAAGTAGAGAGTAGTGCAGCCAAACAGGGAGACTTGGAAGGAAAGAAGGTGGGTGACTCTTTAAAAATTTATTCTTGCAAAACAAGAACCTCAGTTATCCAGCTGAAGTGTTTTTAAATAATACTGCATCCATGGGAACAGGAGCATAGCTCAGCAGAGCTGTATGGTGCACAAGGCAAATGTTTAAAGGAAACAAAGGACAATTCATTATAAATTGGATATTTTAAGTCCCGATAAATATGAATTCCTTGAAGCTTCTTGTATTTTGTTCAAAAGCAATAATTTTGAGTATATGGCACTATTGATCCTATTTTGAGACTTCATATGATGCCACATTTCATATTTAAATTGACCACAATACCAGAACCAAATACTTGCCATGTCCACATGTTTGGGGTGTGTATGTGTGGGGGAGGGGATATGGATAATGTTTCATTCAGTAAGTACAGAGTATTTTTTAAGAAATGCCCAGTACTGTAGCCAGCTGCATTTCTCAGTGTTCAATATATAATTCTTTTAAATCCCATTATGATATATCAGTAGCTGTTCAGATTGCTTGAAAGTGTGGCCTGAATTTTTTAATTGTACACAGTACTCTTTCAGCTAAATTTATTGTTGCATGTTTCATTTGCAACTTTGAATATGTGCAACTGAAATGTCACTAACTCTTTATTTCATGAGGCACATAGAGGCATGAAGCTCATACATGGATGCTGATGGGGACAAGGTAGGAACCTGGATGGATAGGAGAAATGAGGACTAGTCACTAAAACTTCAATGCAGATTTTTACATAGATAAGGTTTTAGGTAGAGAAAGACATTTATCTTGTGGTCTAAAATGAAGATTGAAGGCTGGTCCCTATGATTATTATTCAAATTTGTATGTGATCCAATAGCAGAAACTGCTTTTTTCTTCAAAATCGTAGCAATTGCTGTATTTAATATTGGTATGAATAGAAGTCAATATCTGAAAATGAAGAACAGGTTTACATTAGGGCTGTCAATTAATCGCAGTTAACATCACATGATTGATTAATCACAATTAATTGCTCTGTTAAACTACTAAACAACAGAACACCAACTGAAATTTATTAAATATTTTTGGATGTTTTTCTACATATTTAAATATCTATTTCAACTAGAACACAGAATACAAACTGTACAGTGCTCATCTTATATTATTTTTGATAAACAAAAATTGTATTTTTCAATTAACCTCATACAAATACTGAAGTGCAATCTCTTGTGAAAGTGTAATTTACAAATGTCGTTTTTTTGTTACATAATTGCAAGCAAAAACAAAACAAGGTAAAACTTCAGGAACCTACTTCTTGTTCAGCCAATTGCTAAGAGAAACAAGTTTGTTCACATTTAAAGGAGATAATACTGCCCTCCTTTAATTTACAAAGTCACCAGAAAGTGAGAACAGGTATTTGCATGGCACTTTTGTAGCCAGCGTTGCAAGATATTTACATGCCAGATAAGCTAAATATTCGTATGCCCCTTCTATGCTTTAGCCACCATTCCAGAGGACATGTTTCCATGCTGAAGACGCTCGTTTTAAAAAAAAATGTTAATTAAATTTGTGACTGAACTCCTTGGGGGAGAATGGTATGTCTCCTGCTCTGTATTACCTGCATTCTGCCGTATATTTCATGTTATAGCAGTCTCGGATGATGATCCACCACATGCTGTTCGTTTTAAGTACAATTTCACTGCAAATTTGACAAAATGCAAAGAAGATACCAGTGTGAAACTTCTAAAAAGGTAACTACAGCATTCGAGTTATGGAACCACAAGTACTCCTGTTCTTTTTGCAGATACAGACTAACACGGCTGCTACTCTGAAAATCGTCATTCGATTTAAGACTCTGAAGTGCCTTCCAAATCTGAGAGGGACAAGGTACGGCGCATGCTTTCAGAAGTCTTAGAAGAGCAACACTGTGATGTGGAAACTACAGAATCCAAACCACCAAAAATGAAAATCCAAGTTCCTCCTGATGGCATCAGACTCAGATGATGAAAATGAACATGCATCGGTCCGAAGTGCTTTGGATCGTTATCATGCAGAATCTGTCATCAGCATGGACACGTCTTCTGGAATGGTGGTTGAAGCATCAAGGGATATATGAATCTTTACTGCATCTATCATGTAAATATCTTGCAGCGCCGGCTACAACAGTGCTATGAGAACACCTGTCCTCACTTTCAGGTGACATTGTAAACAAGAAGCAGGTAGCATTATCTTCTGCAAACTTATACAAACCTGTTTGTCTGAGTGACTGGCTGAACAAGAAGTAGGACTAATTGGCCTTGTAGGCTTTAACGTTTTACATTTTTATTTTTGAATGCACGTTTTATGGTACATAATTCTACAGTTGTAAGTTAGACTTTCACGAAAAAGAGATTGCACTACAGTACTTGTATTAGGTGATTTGAAAAATACTATTTAGTTTTTACAGTGCAAGTATTGGTAATAAAGTGAGCACTGTGCACTTCTTATTCTGTGTTGTAACCAATATATTTTTGGATGTTTTCTACATTTTCAAGTATTTAATTAAATGGTATTCTATTGATTAACAGTGCAGTTAATCGTGGTGTTAATTTTTTTAATCGCTCATCAAATGACACAAACTAGGGCTGTCAACATGTAAATCATCTCACTCTTGGACAGCTTGGTCACACTGGTTCCAATAATGCCAAACTACCCAAGTTCATATTCCCAAGTATACACTACTTTTTGTGCTGCAAATTCAATCCAGCTTTTTAAAATGGCTAGTTACATTTTAATCCAGTTACTCAGTTTTTGTTTTCCCCACTTGTGTATTACATTCAGCATCTGTATTTGGTATTTGCTTTAACAGACAAGTTACTTCCATTACACTCTAACCCTCTGTTAATATGTCCCTTAGTCTTAGCATTTAAGGGCCACAAAAGTGTCTAATGTTAAAGATGCTGCCTGGCCTACAGGGTTCGGAAAATCTTTTTTCCACAGAAATATTCTTACATGTTCTTGGTATTTTACTGATTTAACAAAAAGGCCAGTCCTGCTAGTTGTTCAGCTACCACAAGGAATGGGACTTGAGGGCTCTTAGCACCTTCTACAATGTGTTCAACCTGTGATAGTACCAATCAGATGCTTAAGTTTTAAATGCTAGAGAAAGTGGTCAGTGTGAACTACACACTTTACAAGTAATACTAGCTGTTCCCTTATGACTGAAGGTAGCACCATGTTATTTTATTATAGCAACTTGCTCACAATGTTGTAGTAAAGGTTCTGAAAGTTTTAAGTTAGAAATAATTATTCTGAAAATATTTGTCCCACAGCCCAGCAGAGAATTTTAACTCCTCAACCCCCTCTCTCTGATACAGGTTGAATTTAATTAGCCATGGTCCTTCTGATTTCCCTTTCTATTTCTTCCTGTCATGAAACTCAAAGCATGTTCTTTGCAATTGTCTCTCACATAGCTGCAAATGCGTTAAATATTGTCAATTGCTTGGTACACCACTCACTGTCTAAGATGCTCTCAGGCCATGATCTTCATTGACAGATTTAAGGCCAGAAGGGACCATTATGATCATCTGGTCTGGTATGACATAGCCACTAATTCCTGCATGAAGTCCTTAACTTCTGTTTGAACTATAGCATATATTTTACAAATACACTGCTTCAAAACAAGGAGCCCAAAATTAGGGTCCAAAGGCCCTATTTACAAAGCTATGTAAGTGGCCGGATTTCTAAAAGTGCTGAGTACTTTTTAAAGGCCACTGAAGTAGGTACCTAATCATGGCGTTTAAGCTCCCAGTTTTGAAAATCTGGCTTCTGCTCTGAACTCCTGTTGCTCCCAAATCAGGAGCACCAGCAATAATGCTGAGCTTTGTCCATACCCAATTATCAAAGAGAATCTGTTTGGCTCCCACCCTCGTTATGGTATATGAAGGTGGAATAATATACACAGTATAAAAAACAGTTGGATTCCGATAGACTCATCTGACATTGTTCCTTAGGTTAGTTCCAGGCACTGTATTGAAGGGTACATAACTATTCTCTCCCCTCAACTGCCTTAATAGACTGCTTGTTTACGAGATTATTGGCTTCTCTAAATAGGCCACATCTTCTTAAATAGCAGAATTCGCCTTGCTTAATCCAGTGCCTTCTGAATTCTAGGAGCAACTCAAGTCCTAATTACCTTATAAATTTCAATAAAAGCTTCAGTCATCTAAAGACAAATTTCTAATGTTCTTACAGCTATTCTAAGTGGCCTTTTTCACAATTTACATTAAACATCTTTGATCAAAATGTAATCTAATTCAGAGTTTCATTCTAGATAGGTATCCCAGCTCAAATACTGTTCATTGGACCACCATTAACGAAGTACTGAAATGCAAGTGTTTACATACACACAATATCTAGGAAGAGCTGAAAAGTTGCAAATTAATCTTCCCACCAGAGGTTTCTTAACAGAACAGAAGCAGCTTCCTGTTTTGAGACAGCAGCCCACACTATCTGCAGTCTGAACAATTCACAGTAAATAGTCTCTGGCACAAACCTGCCTCCTCTTTCTTGGAAAGGAGAAGGGGCAGTACCTTAGACGTGCCCTAAAGCAAGAGCTCTTACTTACTGCTAAACATGAACAATGTCTAGACCTCATGGAGATCTTGTTTTTCAGGAATCAAATGACTCCGTTCTTACTACTTGTAAGATTTTTGATCTTGGAAAAAGCCAAGGACACCAGGTCCACAGGAACTATAACTTTGAAACAGCATTTGTTTACATAGTATTACCACATTTGTGACCACTCATGAATTTCTTTTCTGAGAACTTAACCTAACCACAGGGAGAAGAGAGACAAACAAATTAGAAATTCAAGTAACTATGAAACACAAGCTATTTATAAACCCATTTTTTATTTTTATCTTTCAGTTACCCTGTGTACCAGTCTGAATGCTGACCCAAAACAATGTTTCAAGTGAAAGAAAACTTTTGCTGGTTAAGTTCAGTTGATTTACTTTAGCTGTTTCACACATTGCATTCAAAAAGTTGTAATGATTTAAATGCAAACACCTTTCCAAAGTTTGAAATAAGACTTCCAGCATGTGAGTTTTAACTTGATCCTGCGCCGAAGCACTTGGGAAAACTGCAGGTGCACAGGATGGATTTAACATTTAGTTTATGTAATTTTTAAGAAAATATTTTAAATGTATTTTGTAACTTATTCTATCATATGTGTCTTGTTACATATGTAAATACCAATAAATTTACCTGGATTTTTTTCTGTGTGTCTCATTTTGAATTTAAGGGGAAGCTGTGCAGTTAGCTTTTGGCATATAACAACACCTTATTACTAAGGGCGACCAGCATATATAAGGAGAAGGCATAGAGAGTTTCCAAGATATATAGCTAACTGGGAATTTTTTCCTTTAAACAGCCTTGCACAAGATTCCTTCAATTAAGTTCTAGTCTAATACTAAGTGTTTTATAATATGAAGTAATTTGCATGAGCTCTTGGTTAGCACTCAAATCAAATTTTTTTAAAAATTAGCTTTCACAGACCAGATAAATTTGTTCCTAGGTGATTAAACCACTAACATACCTTAATAAATATGTACTTACAGAACAAACACTTGCATGGAGCATCTCTCTAAAGATGAAATTCACATTGCCCACATAAAGCTGGAACAACCGTCTATATTCATGTGAACTGGAGAAGTAAGGTAGGTGAAATTCGCCTCAACCCGTGTGGTAGTAGCATCCTGTATGACTCTGATCACGTCCTGAAACTTCTTTAAAGTACACTCTGTAGTGCTCTTCTTCGGTAAAGAGAGAGGCCTGTGTAATCATTAGGTGACCAAAGTAATCCAAGCTAATTCCAAGCCTTTAGAACAACATACATGTTCTTATTTAAATACAACTAGTAAAACCATTGCTACATTTAGCTCAGTCATAAGAAGCTTGGTGCTTTTTGCAGGAATAGATGTTGACTTTAATTTGACATCTTTCAAATCCAATTTCTATCACTTAAAGGTTGTATATTCATCAGTGAGACTGTACAGCAAGGTAACGGGCCATCCGATTATTCCATGCATGATAAAAAAAAATCATGATGTACATATTTTATAAAAATAAACTAGGTGGGGGCCCTTTCAGATTTCAAAACTGGATGATCTTCCTGAAATTAAAAAAAGTACTAGATGTCACGATCAATGTGTTTAAATTAACGCTCACAGTTGAGATATCGTCTGATTTGCAATACAATGAAAAACTAAAACAAGCAGATTTTCATCACCTTATATGGCACAAGCTAAGTATTTTATCCTACATATATTTAATATGCAATATAAAAAATACTTCATTTGCAGCAAACTTCAACATATGTATTTACAAAACTTCAGAACAAAAGCAGCATTAATAAACACAGAAGTAGCAGATTGACATAGTGCTTTATTTAAGCTGTCTGTACGAAGGAAAATAATGTGCATCCCTATCATATACGTGTAAAAATAACTAAGGATGTACAGCGTACAAAAACAGTTTCTTGTAGTTATTTCACATCCTTGTGGGTCATATACTTAAGGAAATAAACAGTTTAAGTATGACCAACAGTAATATGGTTTCTTGGGTTCATAGTTGTCTGCTTAATATCCTTAACCACATGACTAGATCTTGCATGTATCTAATGAAAGCACTAGCAAGATCAAGAAATGTCAAACTCTAAAGCTACAGGGAGGTAATTCAATTACCAATTTAGAGGTTTTTTTATTTAAATAAATACTTTACATTTCATGCTTGCCTGTAATGCACTACCAGGAGCAAGATAAGGAAATTCTACTGTAGACAGTACAAACAGTAGCAGCAAAGTGTGTACATTGAGGTGTAACACAGAGACCCTGCAGTTAGTAAGGAAGGACCTTACTTTTGTACTCTAGGAGAAGCACATGGCCCCTGCAAGAACAGTCAGCTTTAAGAAGCCACAAATAAAGATGACATGACATGTTAAAAGAAAAATGTAAAACAATACTGGAATAAATGTTCCTTTAGCAACAGGAATGTATTGGATTAGTGTGGAAAGCAAAGCTGTGTGCAAAACTGCCAAAATCCAAACAGAAAGGACATTTCCTCAAAGATGGCTGCAGTATAAGAGGGCATACTGTATGTCATGGAAGTCAGTACAAGCTGGAGTCAAAGTCTGAAATGTACTATGACTGGAAGGCTCAAGGTACCAGCTACCGACTGCTGTCCAAATCCAAACTACAGTTGAGGACAAGCAGAAGAGAGAGATGCTTCAGCCATCTCTCTCAGCACAGCTTTGAGATTTCTCTTTTGTCTGTTTCAAACACTAGTAGCAGAAGTCAGGAATTCCCAAACTCCAGGCAGCATTCAGTTAGTATTAACTGTGTCTGTCTATAATAAACCTGATAAACGGTAATTGTTGAGACAGGTTATGCAATTCAGAGTGAAGTCTTAAAATTGTCAAATAATTCACTAATTGATATTTACTGCAAACTAAATTCCAACTACATAAGCAATAATGATCTAGCCACAGGGCCTGCCCTACACATGAGGAAACAACAGCCTGAAGCACAACCCTGGCTTCCTATTAACTTCAAGAAATGCACAAGGTACTTATTGCTAACGCAAACTGAAAATTAGAATGGAGGCATATATTGGAGATATTTATCAACACAGTTTGTTTGCATCTAGAGAACTATTCAATGCTCTATTTACTAATTAGTTCATTTAAATCATCACTATTTCAGTGTCAAAATTTTTAGAAAAAGGTGCAGAATGTGATGATGTACTTATTGTGCACCTTTCCCTCTGAAGTGCCATTCTCTAAAGATGAGTAGTGTTACAAGGTGATAGGATGAGATCATATGTGGTTAGTGCAGGGGTCGGCAACCTTTCAGCAGTGCTATGCCAAGTTTTCATTTATTCACTCTGATTTAAGGTTTTGCGTGCCAGTAATACATTTTAATATTTTTAGAAGGGCTCTTTCTATAAGTCTATAATATATAACTAAACTATTGTTGTATGTTCATTAAATAAGGTTTTTAAAATGTTTAAGAAGCTTCACTTAAAATTAAATTGAAATGCTGAGCTCCTCAGACCAGTGGCCAGGACCCGGGCAGTGCGAGTGCCACTGAAAATCAGCTCGTGTGCCGCCTTTGGCACTTGTGCCATAGGTTGCCTACCCCTGGGTTAGTGCATACACAAAAAGATACGCCTCTTATCTGTTGATTATTAAAGATAAAACTTTGCTTAGGTAGAAACATGAAAAATTATCTGAATGAGTCTGTCTTAGCTGCCTTGCTAAAATGCCCATCTACCCCTTGACCACCTCAGCACATCCACTGCCAGCAGTGATCTTCATGCTAAGATATCTAAACTTTAAACAGCAGGAGGATAAGGCATCTGCATATGAACATTTCTTCTTTCAAAAGTCATTTACCAAGTGATACAATGCTATCAATAATACTCTGTGATATCACATTCTACATGGGAGCTAACAAGGTACTTCAATAATAATCCCAGGGTTTTCTGATGTCATTAGCAAGGACACATACTCACCCTTACTGCACTTCCTGGCAACTTTGGAATATTCCAACTCCTAGCACCAAAAGGTTTATTATTAAAATGATCTTTAATGAAGACCGAAGCTAAGGTTTGTGCACACATCCTCAGAAATGAAAAGACAACATTTTCCTTTGTGTGGTGTTTACCATTATGGTTTAAAGTCAGTCAGTCAGTTATCATAGTCATACTTTACTTTACATGCTGAGTTTCATTACCTATTTGGTTCAGGGCAAATGTTCCCATCAATCTACTGTTTGCAGAATTATAATAAAGTGCTTTTCTTGCAATCATTGTGGTCTCAATTGTTTGTATTTTCTCCATATAAAACCAAAAATTTCTGTTGTGCTGCCAGGCTTTTATATTACTTTAGTGGAGCACAGACATAGCATTTTTGACCTCTTGGCACATGGAGTTGGAATGTCCTCATCTACAGCACCAAAGAATTATATGACAGTATTTCATCCACAAAAGCCCAATTCTAAGTAATATGTACAATTTCAGAGCCTTGTTAAAATTTCCACATGGGAGAAAAAGTGCGTTATTCTCTTCAGCTTGTACAGTCCTTCCCTATATTACAAAATAAACTGCTATAAGCCTGTTCTAAGATGTAGCAGCATTTGCAAACATGACACATACAGTCCTTATCACTAAAAATAAATACTACTGCGGTATAACAAAAAATATATATATTCAGAGTTAAACACCTGGAGAAAAGCTAATTCACAAACTCAAAATAAAAACAAATATGGCAAACACCTGTTTACCTTGGTGCACAAATTTTGGTGCAAAGCAATACCATTATGCCTGTCTACATTCTTCAGCCATCCGAGGTGATGTATATCAAGAAAGACAGAGAAAAGCATGAGAAAGATGTTATCTGGTGCAAATTATAAGACCTTTAAACAACTTCAAATGCTGCTTTTATGCCTTAGTTTCTTGCATGTAGAATGTTCAATTCTCCATGATTGCACATGAATCTGGAAGTCTAAGTGGCAGGCTGGGTAAGCCCAGCCCTTATGCTTCTTCTGTAGCATCCAACAGTAATTAAAAAATAATATATATATATTTATATATATGAACAGTTACAAGTTCTTCCTCAAATGTTTCCCAAACACATTCCAGCCAGATGTTAATGACACAGACCTGCTTCAAGTAATGATATGCCTAACAAAAACCTTGCATATTTACATCACCACCCTCTATCTTTCTTTGTTCTGACCAGCACAAACAGATGCAAGAAAACATTATAAACTCGTCTTTTTAGATTAATTACAATTCTGATTTGTCTTCTAGCAGAAATGAGAAAATGCATTGGGAACCAACATGTTTCTTTTAGCCCCCACTGTATACAATGGAGGATTTAAGTCATCTGACTTCAAAAGATTTCAAAATTACTTCTTGATGTTGCTATTATACTGAGACAGTGGGAGCAGCAACAGGAGGAGACCTCAGACTGATACAAAATTTCATGCAAAAAACAAAAAGGCCTGTTGGAGAGGAAGGGAACTTTTCAATTTTGAATGACCTCTGAAAGTGCCCCTGCAATCTTCATGGCTAGTACTGGTGGTGATGTTCAGGAATCGTTTTCAGTTATAAAACTAAGATGACAGTGAAGCAGAACAAAAAAAAAAAAGTTATTCTCGTCCACTTGCAGAGTAGGAAAACTGGGGGAAATGTGGTCGCCTCTCATTGTCCATGCAGTCCATACCATCCTCATCATCTGTGGGAGGGGAAAAGCTTCATGTTTTAATTTATTCACCACAAAATTATTTTATTTTCTAAGTGTCTGTTAAATAACATTATTTCAGTGACTGTTGTATAAAATGGGTCTAATTCAAGTAAAACCAGATAAAAAATATGCAGTTTACATAGGCTTGTGCACACACAGTAGAAATGGCAGTGGTTTTGAGGGGGACTTTTCTTAGGTAAGTATACATTTATAGTTTATTTCTTTTATATATGTATGTGTTACTTCAGAATAGCACCTGATAATTCCAAGCACCTTTGCAACTGTCTACAATAGTTAACATGTGCCAATTACAGACCAGCCAATATGGCCGATGGAAAGATAGGGAAGAAAACTCTCTGCTGTCTTAAGGAGAAAACTGCTCTATTGGCTTAGGGAGCAAACTATTTCACAAATTGATCAGGGAACTATATTTTTACAGTGATCAAATTTAAAGTTTCTTCTGTTTTGAAAGATTTGCTATAGTTAAAAAGGAGACTGCTGTGAGAGCAGGTAATAATCTCAAAATGGAAAAAATGTTTAAAAGAGTGACCACTTCATTTAAGTTTCACATAGTGTTTTTTTTTTTAAATCGGAAAACAGTTTCATTTAGCTTTACAACATTTCCTGGAATGCACACTAAATTCTTAAATTATATACATAAAAAACGCTATCTTTAGAGACTCCAATTTAAATTCTTCTCCTCAATGACATACTTATGTCTTCATATATTTCAGGCAAAGAATCTAGAATAAATGCAACTTTGAGTAATCAAGTACTCGGAAGTGAATAAATGTGGAGGTAATGATGAATACTTAATTCTGCCCCATTGTGCTTATGCTTTCAAATATACTCTCCTTTTATATTTGTTTAAACTAGCACCGTATATACTTTTTTTATATCACCATACTTAACATAAGTTACAGGATGTATTTAAAATAATCAATATGATTTTTAAATTTCAATGAGATCTACAAAATAGGCCAAGTTTGAAGAAAACTAGTTCTTCAACTAACACTTGTACAGTAACTCCTCGCTTACTGTTGTAGTTATGTTCTTGAAAAATTCTACTTTAAGCAAACCCTATTTCCCCATAAGAATTAATATAAATGAAGATGGGGGAAGTTAGGTTCCAGGGAATTTTTTTTTGCCAGACAAAATACTGTAGAGTGTGTGTGTGTGTATCTGCACACGCACACAGAGTACATGTTTTAAACAAACAATACTGTACACAGCAATGATGATTGTGAAGCTTGGTTGAGGTGGTGAAGTAAGAGGGTGGGATGCTTCCCAAGGAATGCCTTACTGCTAAATGATGAACTAGAACTCAGCTGAGCCCTCAAGGGTTAACACATTGTTAATGTAGCCTCACACTGTACAAGGCAGCAGCAATGGAGGGAGGGGAGATAGCATGGCAGAGAAAGACAGTGACACACACAATGTGTGTGTGAGAGAGACGCACATTTCCCCTTTAAGTACGCTGACGCTACTCTAAGTAATTGCCTTTTTAAGTAGATCAGCAAGTTGAGACAGCAGCTGCTTCCAGCAAGCTCCCTCCATCCTGAGCCCTGCTGTGCGCACTATCTCCTCCCCTACCCCCGCTTTGTGGAGATAAGGTACTGGAGCGGAGGGAATGGGGGAGACCCTGACATTAGCACCCTCTTTCCCCCTTGCCCTCTGCACAGCAAGCAGGAGGCTGCACACAGCAGTGGGGGGAGGAACAGCTGAACTGCTGGTAATTTATAGCCTGGTGAGTGGCTGCCACACAAGGACCTTAGGGGAGCTAATAGGGGGGCTGCTGGCTCACCCTGGTTCCAAGCCCCCACCAGCTAGCTTCAAGGGCTGCTCTTTCTGCAAGCAGTGGACAAAGCAGGTGGCTGCCAAACAACATTATAAGGGAGCATTGCGCAACTTTAAATGAGCATGTTCCCTAACTGATCAGCAGCGTAACATCGACGTTAATCGGGACAAAGTACAGGCTCTGATTCTTTAGGTCAGGGCAGTCACTTCATGCCACACCAAGATGCAATCTCTCTCTAAAGTAGATTTAACCAGCCAGGGGAGGATCACTCGTAAGGACGGCCACAGTAAAGGTCCATCTAGACCAGTATTCTGTCTTCCGACAGTGGCCAATGCCAGGTGCCCCAGAGGGAATGAACAGAACAGATAATCATCAAGTGATCCATCCCGTCGCCCATTCCCAGCTTCTGGCAAACAGAGGCTAGGGACATCATCCTTGTCCATCTTGGCTAATAGCCATCGATGGACCTATCCTTCATGAACTTATCTAGTTCTTTTTTGAACCCTGTTAGTGTCTTGACCTTCACAACATCCTCCGGCAAAGAGTTCCACAGGTTGACTGAGCTGTGTGGAAAAAATACTTCCTTTTGTTTGTTTTAAACCTGCTACCTATTCATTTCATTTGGTGACCCCTCATAACACAAGAACTAGGAGTAAATAACGCTTCCTTATTTATTTTATCCACACCAGTCGTGGTTTTATAGAGCTCTATCATATCCCTCCTTAATCGTCTCTTTTCCAAGCTGAAAAGTCCAACATTCTGTCTGCTTTTTTGACTGCTACTGCACAGTAAGTGGATGTTTTCAGAGAACTATCCACAATGACTCCAAGATCTTTCTTGAGTGGGAACAGCTAATTTAGACCCTATCATTTTATATGTATAGTTGGGATTATGTTTTACAATGTGCATTACTTCGCATTTAACAACACTGAATTTCATCTACCATTTTGTTGCCCAGTCACCCAGTTTTGAGAGATCCATTCCTAGCTCTTCGCAGTCTGCCTGAGACTTAATTATCTTGAGCAATTTTGTATCATCTACAAATTTTGCCACTTTACCCGTTTATCCCTTTTTCCAGAATATATTGAATAGGACTGGGCCCAGTACAGACCCATGGGAGACACCACGATTTACCTCTCTCCATTCCGAAAACTGACCATTTATTCCTACCCTTTGTTTCCTGTCTTTTAACCAGTTACCAATCCATGAGATGACCTTCTCTGTTATCCTAGGGAAACTTGCTTAAGAGCCTTTGCGAGGGACCCTGTCAAAGGCTTTTTGAAAATCTAAGTACACTATATCCACTGATCCCCCTTGTCCACATGCTTGTTGCCCTCAAAGAATTCTAGTAAATTGTGAGGCATGATTTCCCTTTACAAAAACCATGTTGACTCTTCCCCAACAAATTATGTTCATCTATATGTCTGACAATTTTGTTCAACCATTTGCCCGTACGAAGTCACGGCTACCAGCCCTGAATTACCTGGGAACTCTGAACCCTTTTTAAAAATTGTCATCACATTAGCTATCCTCCAGTCATTTGCTACAGAAGCTGATTTAAATGATAGGTTACAGACTACAGTTAGTAGTTCTGAAGGAACTCAACTGTGAAATTGCAGAACTCTTGGGTGACTACCATCTGGTCCTGGTGACTTATTACTATTTAATTTATCAATTTGTTCCAAAACTTCCTCTGCCGACACCTCAATCTGGGACAGTTCCTCAAATGTGTCACCTAAAAAGAATGGCTCAGGTTTGGGAATCTCCCTCAGATCCTCAGCCGTGATGATCAATGCAAAGAATTCATTTAGTTTCTCTGCAGTGGCCTTATCGTCCTTAAGTGCTTCTTTGGCATCTCGACTGTCCCGTGGCCCCACTGCTTGTTTAACAGCCTTCCTGCTTCTGATGTACTTAAAACATAATTTTGCTATTACTTTTCGAGTCTTTGGCTAGCTGTTCTTCATATTCGTTTTTTGCCGTCCTAATTATATTTTTAAATTTCATTTGCCAGAGTTTATACTCCTTGCTATTTTCCTCAGTCGGATTTAACTTCAACTTTTAAAAGGATGCCTTTTTGCCTTTCACTGCTTCTTTTACTTTGTTTAGCCACTGTGGTACTTATTGGTGCTCGTACTATGTTTTTTTAATTTAGATTATACATTTAAATTGAGCCTCTATTATGGTGTGTTTAAAAAGTTTCCATGCAGCTTGCAAGGATTTCACTTTTGGTGCTAACTTCTTCATTTTTGTGTAGTTCCCCTTTCTGAAATTAAATGCTACAGTGTTGCACTGCTGAGGTGTTTTCCCTGCTACAGCGATGCTGAATTTAATTATGTCATGGTCATTATTACCAGCTATATTAACCTCTTGGACTAGATCCTTTGCTCCACTTAGGACTAAATCACGAATTGCCTCTCCCCTTGTGGGTTTCAGGACTAGCTACTCAAAGAAGCAGTTATTTAAGGTGTCAAGAAACTCTCTCTGCATCCTATCCTGAGGTGACATGTACCTAGTCAATATGGGGGCACAGCTGAAATCCCCCATTATTACTGCATTTATTTTAATAGCCTTGCTAATTTCCCTGAGCATTTCACAGTCACTATCACCATCCTGGTCAGGTGGTTGATAATATATCCTTACTGCTATATTCTTATGATTAGAGCATGGAATTACTATCCATAGATATTCTGTAGTACCTTTTGGTTCATTTGATTCTACACTTTCCTTCATATATAGTGCTACTCCCCCATCAGCATAGTCTATTCTGTCTTTCCAGTATATTTTGTACCCTGGTATTACTGTGTCATAAAATCATAGATTATCAGGGTTGGAAGGGACCTCAGGAGGTCATCTAGTCCAATCCCCAGACAGATTTTTACCCCAGTTCCCTAAATGGCCCCCTCAAGGACTGAACTCACACTGGGTTTAGCAGGCCAATGCTCAAACCACTGAGCTATCCCTCTCCCCCCATCCTATTGATTATCCTCATTCCACCAAGTTTCTGTGATGCCTATTATATCAATATTCTCATTTAAAACAAGGCACTCTAGTTCACCCATCTTATTATTTAGACTTCTAGCATTGGTATATAAACACTTTCAAAACTCCAAATAAGGACCATCTTAGATCATAAAAAATTAGGATTGGAAGAGACCTCAGGAGGTCATCTAGTCCAACTCCCTGCTCAAAGCAGGATCAACTAAATCATCCCAGCCAGGGCTTTGTCAAGCTGGGCCTTAAAAACCTCTAAGGAAGGGGATTCTACCGCCTCCATAGGTAACCCATTCCAGTGCTTCACCACCCTCCTAGTGAAATAGTGTTTCCTAATATCCAACCTAGACCTCCCCCACTGAAACTTGAGACCATTGTTTCTTGTTCTTCTCATGGCCCAGAACTAATGTAGGAATGCTTACATCATACCCTCCAGCTCTGTTGACAATATAGCAGAGAAAAGGAAGTGAGACCATACAAAAGGGTGGTTGGTTCAGACATTTGAGTTACATGCTGAACCTGAGCTGCTTTTTGGGCCAGTAGGGCTACCGCAATTCAGCAAAAATGCTAGCAGTCTCCAGGCTCCTCTAACATCGTGCAGGAGAACTGGCAAAGTACCATTAAGCTTTTAGTCACCTAACCACACTCCTGACCTGTGCTCTGTGCAGCTGAATTTCAATTTTTTTTAAAAATTAAAAAAAATTCAATTGATTTCATCTGAGTGAAAGCTAAAGCAGTTTAAAATGCAGGGCTCTCTCAAACTATGTACAGTCTTAAAACTGGGATAATCTTAAACTTGGAACTGTCTCACACTCTAGGCCATTTAACTTAAAACATTCATGAAATTGATGATCAGCCCAGAATTTATTCAAAGCTGAAGCACTTCATAATGCCCAAACTTTCTTTACCACACCTGCTTTACCCTGACAAAAAATAGTCCATTTCTCCTGAAGTGTAAAGTTCATAGCTTCAAAATACTCAATCCATTTTCTCTAAACTGAACTAAATTTAAACAAAATATGATCAGTTTTTTAAAGTTATGCATATACAAAAATTCTCATTCAAATACATGGAGAAGATGGCGGGTTATTTTATTTTTTAAAAAATATGCGGAACTCAAAAACAGCTTCTAAAAATCCGCACTTCTAGACTGGCACACCACGCCCAGAAAATCTGAGTAAAAAGCAGTGTGTTTGAGAAGTTATAAGCCACCAGAAAAGGGGGGCAAACTAAAGGAACTCAGCCTCAAGTATAGTGTGTGCTGCCTTCATATGCTACAATTATATACATACTTTTTTGTTATGCAAAAGGTAATAAAAACCAATACCTTTTTAGAGAGGAAATTTATCTAAAATATTGACCACTGGAGTTTGGAATATTGTTTCCCATGTGATAATAATAATAAAACAAAAGTTATTAAATACAAGTTAGAATGATCAGATATTGATTTATAGATGTGTAGATAAACAGGATAAATGCAATGTGTATGAAGAGTGAAACTCGCCCAAGTGCAGAGGGTCTGCACAAGGTGTAATGCACCACTTAAATTAATAATGGCATTAAGGGTTCTTGTGCATGGAGCCTGGCATGATGCCTCTGCATTGGAGTGAATTTAATCTAAAACAAATAAATTAGGCTATCTAGACAGGCGATATCTGTTCTCTGTGGCAACATGTGCTCTTTTCTGGCCTTATTACAGAAAGGTATTTAAGTATGTGCCTACCATCTTTAAACATGTGAATTGTTTGATTGGAGTCAATGGGAGTATACATATATATGCTTGAAATCTAGCATGTGCCTAAGTACTTTGATGATTTGGGGCCTTTATTAGCAAACAAACAAGATGCTTAGAAATAGGCATTTCCGTTATTAAATAATTTATGGAATTGTGAGGTTGTTCAGAAATCCCATGGGCTAAAAATATGTAACCTTACTACGCTTACCGTAAGGAGTCTTGTGCCATACAGAACTACTCTTAGATGGTTCCACATTAAGTTCCACTAAAAGGGGTGAGAACACTTTCCCCATTAGAACGAGTAACCTATTTCATATCAGTCTTTGTAGAACATGTACACATTGATCATCTATCTTCTCAACTGTAATTATACAGCGCTTTTCAGGCTTACTTACATTTTTCAGGTGGAGTTATTGTAATTGTCTGAGCTGTAAATTCTTCATCAAAATATCTGGTGTCTGTCTCAGATGTCACTTGAGGTTTAAAAGGAGGTACAAGCTGACGGGAACAAATAAACAAGAAGAGTCATGTTAATATACCTGAATTTAACCAAATTATTGTCAGGAAGTAGACATGCCTGCCTTGAGTCCAGCCTTGAGTGCAGCGGACTGGACTAGATGACCTATTGAGGTCTCTTCCAGTCCTACATTTCTTTGATTCTATAAAGATCTCATATAGCTCAGTGGTTAGACCAAAAGGAGGATCATGGATTGAATGACTGTTGAGTTCCTGACAGCTAGTATGACAGGCATGTCATTAGACTTGTGTGTGTCAGAGATGATAGTTTAGAAACTAGGTAAGATCAGGAGCACAAAACTAAAATGACTTTTCTTAGATAAATTGCACTTTAGAAAGATAATTAACTAGAAACTCTGAATGGAGTGTTTAGGGCAGATAAAAATTAATGATATATATATTTTAATTTAAGGTTGACTTTTTAAATTTAAATAGGTTGTTATAATTTAAAAATAAAACTGTATGTTAAGGCCTAAACTACTTATATATTAAAATCATTTAAATTAATTATATAAAAAATTAAACAGCACATTTGTTGCCAAGTTTTAAAGAAAGTCAAACCACTGAACTTACTACTAAGCACTAGAATTTGCTGATGTGCCAAACTAGCTTTTGACAGTAGTATCCTCTTTTGCAGATGTAAAGAGAATATTTTCTTCATTTACCGCGTTCAGTCCAACACTAATTCATTCAAAGTTTAGAAATTGACAGGGAACTAAAAAGGCAGTAAAGCTTGTTTTCCTTTTCTAATCTATGAATAAAAACTAGGTGTGAGAAGGAGCTCTACTAGTTCTAAAATCTTAAAAGACATGGCAAACAAAAACAATCAGTACAGTTCACTAACTACAGATAATACTTCCTTTGTTTAATAAATCCTCTAGTTTTAAATGCAAAGCATGTTTTGTTAACTTTTTATAAACTTACCCATCTAGCACTAAAAGGTAGTTTTATGTTTTGTAACTGCAAATGAACATGTTTTAATGATTCCCAACCAATGAGAATCAACCTTTTTCTACAGGAACATAACTAAAACGCACAAATGCAAAACAAGATTAAAATCAGTGATTAAAATCAAGCTTCCTGCTTGCTGATTTCAATCATTTTGATTTAAATTAATCCACCCTGATGAGATTCTCATTCACTGAAAGACTAACATTAGAGCGCTTATCTTACAAAGGTTTACATGTGTGCTTACCTTATACTCTGAGTAGTTGCAATCAAGTCAATAAGACTACTCAAAGTATGTAAAGGTAAGCTTGTGTGCAAGTCTTGGCAGGACAGGGCTAGTGTTTGTCATGAACTGTTTCTAAAAAATAATATGAACATGTACATTTTAAATGTCAAAAAGGTCGATTCATGTTTAGGTCAGCCTCATGAACACAACATTTCTAGATTTTTTCCCACCATTTTCACAGTATTTTTTTAAGTGCAAAGATGAACTGACATGGTTAAACTGCTCCAGTTCACTGGTTTGTTAGTGCATGTCGACTACACACTGCCATGAAATTGGCCTGATCGATGGATGACAGAAGACATCAGAGGTCCATCAGGAATTTCAACAGAAGATAGGTCAGGGCAACACAAATGCGTAAGCTTCAGGAGGATCATCACCTTGGGGTGAAAAGTGCAAGAGTAGGGTTTTCACTATATCTTTAAGCAAAACTTGGAGAAGCAAAATTGTAAACACACTCCCAGCTCTAAATTTGACTAAATGCTGAATAGCAGCAAAAATAGCAAATTTGTGTGAGAATTTCACAACACTGCTTGCCTTCGGTCAAGAAGATAATCCACTTCTAAGTGTTCATGATGCTTGCACATGTTTGGTCTATCACATATTAGAAAGTTGACCATGATAATAACCTTATTCCCTTCAAATGAATTTAAGAGTTTTCTTAAAATCAATCTCCATTTCCATCCCACCCTTTACTACTAATATGCACACTCCTTACTAGAGGATGCCGATTTCAGATCCATTTAATTTTTTGAGCCTATTCTAATCCAATTTCATCCACCCAATAAGTGCTTCAGAACAACATGTATATTGTACTTGCATACCACATTAAATGCATCAAGTCCCTTAACATGTCCTGTGCCAGACAATATTAAACCTTGGCTCACCTAGTTCCCAGTTTTGAACATACATTTTTGCTGTACCTGCACTATGCTTAATAAGATGATTTTACAATCAAACAACTAAGTGAATGTCACTAGAGTGACTGAAATCTCTTTAAAAACTTCAGAAGTTGCTCATTGTTTACATGACAGTGTGATGGTTTAAAGCGAAGGATTTTTGCACCTCTCTCAAGTGGTTAAAGATGATCCGAAATGCATTTCTTTTCTCTTTTTAAAGAGAGACCAAAAAACTGACTTCCCCAATCTTTAGCAGATTAGATAAACAAGTCTAGGCATAAATTGGTTTTAAGACGTATTTTTAAATAAGTCTGTTTGTTTTAAATGGGTTGTTCTTCCATTTATCTGCAAAGTCTTGCATTCAGGTTCCAAGGTTTCAGAGTTTTCACTGCTACTATGGAAGGCAACTACCACAACATAAAGGCAGCAGCTCCCTGTCCTGCTTTTGGTATTAGTCTTACAAGCCACTTTTGAAGGAGAAACACAGTCAACATTTACAAATAGATGCATTTTTAATTTGGAGCCTCAACCATTAATGATCTGGGACCTGCATGCCATCTTTTAAATTTATTAAATTTCTAAAAGGCACCTCTGTTCAGCTTAAAATATACGAAGTTCCAAATAATGTTATTTAATGTATTCAGAGACATAGAACGGTATCCACGTATTCTCAGCTCAAACTAAAATCTGAAGTTAGCAGTTTCAGTGTCTTTCCTATATCAGAGGCCAAATCCTGGTCCCACTGAAGCCAATCGATTTACACTCTGAGGCCAGGATTTAGCTCTCTATCTCACCTTGACTTTGAAACATTATCACCAAACAATTCACTTTTCAATTTACTCTACAACACACAGAACAAAACTACAATGTAACACTATAGCAAAAATATTGGCAAACTATTCTACACAGATCTCTAAGCAGTACAGATGTTGGAGGAAAAACTAAGCCTTCACACCTTAATCAAATGGAGACTATATAATCCTAGCATATCTATACTGTGTAACCAGAATGATAATGTAACTATGTTCTAAGTAACTAGCCGTGTTGGGAACGGTTTTTGAACAGCATGCTGTCCTGATTAGACCTCTAACGCCAACGCTTCACCTTTAGTTCTGAACACCTCTATACTCTTTTCTGGAAAGGAGGGAATTACTCAGACTGTGGTAAAATCCATGAATAGTGCATTGAAAAAAACCCCACAAAACCAACCACACACACAAAGTGAATTCCAACTGTTTTCAAATCCAACTCTTGAAAATTCTATGCAGATGTTTTCATTCACCCAAGAATGTTTTAACTGACTGCTGTTAACCTGAAAGTTGTGCTAGTAAGAGGAAAATATCTTCAATACACTGTATAAACACCACAAAGACACAAAAGGATACAGAATGCCTCACAGACATTTTTAGTAATTGGAACAGATTCTGCTGTCAGTTATATCTGTGTAATTCCATTAATCCTTTGACACAAATTTCTAATTGGATGGTCTGTTTCTTTAAGCATGTTTTCTTGCTCTTGGTTATATACCTATATCTATAATTTGACCAAAATTTTCACCTAAAATCTATGGGTGGAATTGACAAAGGGGCTTAGGAGTTGCAGTGCTGAGCATCACAGTGTCTAACTTTTACACACTTAGAAAACCATTCTGGGATCCACAAAGCCAAGTCAAGCACCTCAACTCCCTGCACAATGAATGGGGAGAGAGAGGTGCCAAAAAACATGATTCACAAAAGCCAGCACACTAGGCAGGGAGCTGCCTAAGATAGCCAGTGGGAGTTTCCAACCAGAGGAGTGTATGCTAAGCCCTAGTCCATCTCTCAGAGATAGGCACCAATGTCCAGGCTGCAGAGTGGCATTTATCTCCAAAAATGCGTACCTGCCTCCTGTAGTTAGAGGGAGTAGGCACATAAAGTGTTTCTCGTGGGAATGAGTTAAGCACCTAACTCACAAGGTGATGGCAGTGCCCATCCTATAACTTTTAGCCCAGGGGTTGGAACACTCAGCTTGGAGGTTGAAGACCCAGATTCAATTCCCTCCTTTCTGCCAAAGAGGAAGAGAGAATTTTTACAGGTCTTCCACCTCTCAGGAGGGTGCCCTAACCAGTGGGCTGTCCCACTCTCTGGTCCAATGACTGTCTCACTGTGGATAAATACTTAGTCACTGGGCCAGAGAGAGAGTAGGAATGACTCTGTAGTCCAGTGGTTAAGGCCTGACTCCATGTCCAGTCCCCCTGTTCCAATCACTCTTTCATTATTTATCCACACTGGAACAGCTTTAAAAGGAGAGAGGCTGAGGGAGCCCCACATCAGAATATCCCATAGCTCAGTGGTTAGAGCATCCTCCTAGGAGGCGAGGGACCCTTGTGCAAATTCTTTGTCCCCCTCTGGCAAAGGAGGAGGAATTGAACCTGGGTCTCCCACATCCCAGGTGAGTGCTCTAATCAGTGGGCTAAAAGTTATAAGGTGGGTACCACTACAAGTGGAATCTGAACCAATAGGTGTCCTTTGACCATACATACTGAACCAGACCCCCAAGAGACTGCAGGCAGTTGCACGCCTGTCTTCTTTCTCCTGGTTTGTGAATCGCTCTGGGGCTTAGACAGGAGACAGGCATTCAGATGCCTAGAGGGATGTAGCAGCACACATGCCCAGGAGCAGAAACAAAGGTGTCTACAGGGTATGGCAGGTGTTTTGTGGATTGCAATGAAGCCAAAACTGGGATTTAAGTGCCTATGTCTGGGGTTTAGGCACTGAAGTACTTTAGTGGATCCCATCCTATGTGACTAAAACATTCTTTCACCTACATATACTACTTAGAATGGTGCTATGAGAATTATAATTTTACAAAAACGTGATTTTCATTTAACTTTATTTGATTGGAAAATACTATACCACAACAAAGAATTTTTAAAAATATACTTAGTTATCTTATTATTACTTATTTAAAAGCTAAATACAGATCTAAACTTGGAGTCAGAAAGAGAATTTATCCCTCAAATATAAACTAATCTACATACAACTTAAAAGGAAGTTGTTCATTTTTTTAACCACAATATGCACATCCCTTCATTTACAAAAACACACACACATTTCCCAGCATTCTCCCCACCACTCCCTATTTCATTCTGCAACACAGCCAGTCTCATACAAGAGGACAAACTAATGAGGACTTGCTGATACAAAAGTTCCCAAGCAATGGGCCCACCTATAAAATAGTCATAAGATTCCAGAACAAGTTGTACCTGTGAAACATTCCAGTTTTTTGGTCTTCTCAGGTTAAACTTTTCAACAATTCAGAGAGCAGGCCACCCATCATGGTTTGAAATCAAACGATCTGTTCCACCCGCAAAATTCAACAGCCATCACTGTATTATCATTTTCCAAGAATCTGTTATGGTTTTCCACAAATTATATAAGAAACTTAGGTAGTTCTAAATATACAGCAGACTGCACCCTATTTAGCAATCCCAGTACATATCTCCAGTAGAACAGAGTGCTCAACTCATGGGAAAAAATCATTCAAGATATGACCTTTATGAGGGGGATATTATCCTGACCTCAGCTGGGAATGGCAGAGATGACAACATAGGAACATCTCTTATCTCTAAATACTGTTGCCCTATAGTAACTGTTAGTGATCAACAAAACAACAAAGAGGCAGGAAATGATCACAGAAAGTAATAAAAATAAAGAGCAATACACGACTCTTTAGTAAGATATATCAACCTACAGGTCCTTGTATAAAATTTGACTACATCAGCGAGTGACTGTGGGTCTGAACCAAAGCCCACTGAAGTCAGTAGCTCAAATGAAATATTCTCATTGACTTCAATGGGATCTGAATCAGGCCCCATGCAGACTTCATCTGTCTAAATGAGTGACGGTTCTTAGAATACTTTGAAAATGTGCTTGTTGGTTACAAAAGCAGAGTGTAGTGTGAATCTTACGGCACAGAAAGGTAAGAACAATAATCAGATGTGTTTAATACTGTTAAATATTATCAGTTATAGAGATGTTTCACAACAGAAAGGGAGTGGTGTCATCTAATCCCATCTGAAGGGGAAAAAGCACTATTTTACATTAAGTAGTTAGGTGTGTCTCAGTAACATCCAGTGACTCAGTCTATGAAACTAGAAATTATATCAATATTCCAGACAGTTGGGAAAATAAAACAAGAAAACACACACAAAACTCCAGGCTGTAACCGGAAGGGAAAAACTCGATATAAAATACTTTGTTGATATTTTTTAATTAATTCTGATTACACAACCTTACACATTGCCTTTCACGATCAAAATATTCCACAGCAATTTACAATGCAATAGGAGATGCTCGTAATGCAGAGACTGCGTAGAAAAACATGGCAGCCCCATCACCTTGTGTGTGTGTATAATATCTATATATTCACACACATCAATACCAAAAAAAGCTACAAAAAGGAGAAAATGGGACCTAAAACTGATATACAAATACATGTGACACAGTGCACAGGAGTGTCTCTCCATTCCTTTCATATTTTTTCCACGAGCAGTATCATTTATGTAATCATGACTATAAGTATAAATACATTTATGCTTCAGTCATGATTGTATAAAATTATGCACCAGTCCTATTGATCTATTCAGCCTATTCATGCACACACAACTGTGCCTCGATTCTTTTTTCAAAACACCAAATCAACCTCCTGATCTGCCATTCCATGCACACCTCATAAAAATCTTCCCTTGACCATTGTAAACAAAATGTTGTGGCTATTTTCAAATCATATCATCCAATTTTAGAGGAAGTACCTCTACAAAAAATTTACCGGCTTCTGTAGAATTCTTGTCAAGAAATGAGGAACCGGCACATGGAGCTTCGGCACCACCTCCAGATGAAAATGAGAGAAATGCAGTAAGAAATCCTTTCCTAACAACCTTTCCCATAACGCAGAAGCATAAAAAGTGGTATAAATCATTTACATAAATGCAGACACAGAGGGATATTGTATCATGACTTCACATTTATGGGATTAGAGGCATACTCATATGCTTGAAACTGACTTTGTAAGTGATGTCACTAGTGCTCAAGTTGGACCAGGTCACACCACAGAGTCTCCGTACTTTCTGAGGCTGCCATCTTGTTCTTTAGAATCTACACTTTCATTTAAAAACAAAAAAGTAAGCCTCCGATGCTTACAGATGTTAAGAAATCCTTAAACATATGAACCAAAAATAACTGCTGCAGAGATGGCCATCTGAGTTTGTAGAAAACCTGAAACAACAATTCCAGGAGATGTGAACTGTCCCATTCATCTCAAATGGGTTTCAGCTCAGAAGCTCAATCATAAGGACATAAGTGTCCACACTGTTACTGTTAACTATTACACTCCTGATTATGGCATTTAAGAAAGGACAATCATATTATGAAGATTTCCATAGTCTACAGTCAGTAATATTTCAATTTGGTGCCCACGACATCTTGCCCTACCCTTCTGAAATGTGAAACCAAAAATCTGGAGGGAAGGAGCTGAGCACAAGGGACGCAAGCCTACATCTGAACCAGCAGCTATGGTAGGAACTAAAGAGCCAGGTGACCTTGTCCCATGGTTGCTGCTCCTCCCTCTGCTCCAGGCTCCCTCAGGCTCAGGCAGACAACACAGCACCAGTTACACTGAGATGACATGTTTCAGCCCTTTTTTCATAACCTAGGAAGACTGGAAATACTTTTTTTAAATTGAAATTTAGAGTGTGACTTCACCACATGCCTCTGGCAGCCAGTGTCCAAGGCATGTGTCTACTGTGCCTATGCCTTAACGCAATCCCAGGTCATGTGTTCCTTTACCCCAAATAGAGGGAATCACACCTGGAGAGCCCAGAAGAACCTGCAAGATCAAATTTTGAACATCTGCACAATCCCTTGTGAATGACATCTCCTTTTGGCATCCAAAGTAGGTGAAACTTGGGACAGTACCACCCCTTTTTTCCGCTCTCAGCTCAAGATCTGGATGTTACCCATCATTCATGAACAATAAGGGCAAATACAGTATCTCTCAGTGTGCAATTATGTAAAGAGATTTTATACCAGTCTGAGGCTTTTCATGCTTTCTAGATAATGTATTTCCACTGTACAAGTAGTTCAACATAGTAGAAAATATTCCATATAATCCAAAGGTTAATCAATCAAATGATAATCATTATGTCTTGGAAACTCCTGACCACCATTTTAGTTGCTTACAAATGGCTGAAAATATTACGGAGTAGCTATACTGCACTAATGCTGAAAGTACCAAACTAAAAAAATGAAGAAGCTGATTCTGACTTTGCCTCAAAGTTCACATAAAAAGGAATTTACCCTTCAAACTGGCATGAACTGAACATCACATTAAGAGCCTGATCATGTACTTATGCTTAGATATAAACACATACATATCAGTAATTCCACTGAAACCAATGGGACTCTACAGATGCTTAAAATTAAGCAAATACATACTGTTTGCAGGACCAGGGCCAAAACAATTTTCATTTCATACCGATGAAAAATATGGTAACACAACACTAATGGTTAAATGTCATTTACCTGAGTAATTCCCAGCGAAGGGTGAATAGCCACACCTCTTAATTCTTTAACACTTCTCTTCAATGTATTATCCAACCGAAATAAATTATGGCCAAAATGTCAAACCTGGATGACTGAAATTTGGCTCCTAAATCCATATTCAGGCATCTAAATAAAGTTTAGCTTGAATATCCATGTATTTAAATGGCCACATTTAGGAACTACATGCAGATTTAAGAGTCAAACTTCAATAAACAGAGGGCTGAGCTTCAGCTGGTATAAACTGTCTTCATTCCAAGGGAGTGAAGACAATTTATACCAGCTCAATTTATACCCCAAATTTGAAAATGCTGACCAATATTTATAACATACTGTTGGGGGGTTAAATCATGAATACGTTTCTACAGCTATACTGACATCTACAAACACACACAGAGATTTTTATCATCTCTATCATGGCTGTTCTGCAGACCTTCCAAGAGCATCATATAAATATAATAAGAAACTGAACAATGAAAACCAATATCCGTGTTCATTTATTAGAGATGACCATTTATAACCTACTCATAATTACATTTCAGTATGACACTGGTTCTTCCCAATTCCTGACCACAAAATTACTGTACACTCTTGCTCTTTACACATTGATATTAATTATAACATGGGAAGTATAATTTTCACTTTGACCACAGTGTGTATGTTTTAAAAGCATACAATGTAACACATAACTTTAAAATATACACGCTATTACAACTGTCATAAACAGATAGTTAAGGGTTATGTCTCTTTTACCTGTAAAGGGTTAAGAAGCCCAGTGAACCTGGCTGACACCTGACCAGAGGACCAATAAGGGGACAAGATACTTTCAAATCTTGGTGGAGGGAAGTCTTTGTTTAGTGCTGTTTTGTTTTGTTCTCTCTTGGGATTAAGAGAAGCCAGACATGCAACCAGATTTCTCCAATCTTACTGAAACAGTCTCTCAGGTTCAAGATAATAAATAATAGATAAAAAGTAGATTAGATTTATGTTTGTTTTCTTTATTTGCAAATGTGTATTTTGCTGGAAGGATATTTCACCTCTGTTTGCTTAACTTATACTTAGGCTGGGGAGGGGGAGTCCCTGTGGTCTAGGTACAGCTGAGACCCTGTAAACATTTTTCCATCTTGATTTTACAGAGATAATTTTTACTTTTTTCTTTCTTTAATTAAAAGCTTTTCTTTTTAAGAACCTGATTGATTTTGTCCTTGTGTAAGACCCAAGGGGACTGGGTCTGAAGTCACCAGGAATTGGTGGGGGAAAGGAGAGAAGGGGGAGGAAAAGCTCAATGCCTCTCTGTTTTAGGATCCAAGGAGTTGGGATCAGTGTCTCTCTTTCAGGGAGAGTCTGGGAGGGGGAAGGGAGGGGAAAAAGGTTATTTCCTCTCTGTTTTAGAATCCAAGGAGTTTGGATCAGGGTATATCTCAGGGTTCCCCAGGGAAGGTTTGGGGGGGACAGAAAGTGTACCAAACACTATATTTTGGTTGGTGGCAGCATTATCAGATCTAAGCTAGGAATTAAGCTTAGAAGGGACATGCAGGTCCCCACTTTCTGGACGCTAAAGTTCAAAGTGGGAGAGAGACCCTGACAACAACTCACTAGAAATATCATCATATGTTG
The DNA here is from genome assembly GCF_003597395.2 of Chelonoidis abingdonii. Lineage (NCBI taxonomy): Eukaryota > Metazoa > Chordata > Testudines > Testudinidae > Chelonoidis > Chelonoidis abingdonii. Next base: position 146,006,473 of record NC_133771.1, read on the forward strand.
TACCTTAAAAGCTACCATCTAGTTTACTGTACACAGAGTCTTAATACAAGTCAAAGGATGTGTGAATTTTAAGGTTCTTTCTAGTTATAAAAATCAAGTCTTGGAATATTATTGTAATTTACATTTTAATGCCCAGAAATCACGTTAGGCCATCCTATCAAACTTTACTGGAGATCTATATCATTGATCCTATAAAATGGCTACTTTCCAGCATTCAACAGAATAAATCACATGCTGATAATAAATTTAGGTGTGATTTCAGGAGACTGATTTGTAAATTAGTTAAAGCAGATGGAGAAAATCCTAAATGAATTGTGTAAAGAAAATGGAGAGAGCATGCCACTAGAAATACTAACATTCACTCTCTCTCTCATAAGTGTGCTCATCCACAACTTTTGAAAGTATTTCTTACAACTCACATACGTAGTCGCCATTTACAAAACAGTTTGGACTAACTGATCAATGAAAATTCCAAACAGTTTAGGTATGTGATGTTCTCACACAGATTGAAACTCATTAGCCAAATCATTGTACATAGCAATACACCAATACATTTTAAAAGAGACACTGTCAAAGTTGGTAGTCCCAAAATCTGACCTACCTTTTTGCTGTTTTTCCTTACATATGTCTGCAAGGACTGTGTAGTTCTCTTGTGTTCTTTCCAAAACAATTTTTCCAATGCTCCTCCAAAAGGAAATAAATGCTAACAGCTCAATGCCTATCTGAGCAAGCTTTCAATAACAAAACAGTGTATGAATGCATTGGAGGGAAAGTGTTTTGGTAGGGAACAAGATTTCACCTTAAAGTTTCCAATGCATTATCATAGTGATATTTTAACATTTTGAAAAATATATTGTTAGTGTGTCCTTTAAAATGTTTTGTTTTGTTTTTTAAACAGTTGATATAATGGGCAAAAAGTGATTGGAACCTCCATAACTAATTAAAACCAACATCCATAAGAATCCAAAATGCTTTTTGTGGTTTCTTTATGTCATGCAAATTCAGTCAGCTGGCATTATTTTGCTAATAAGTAGGTTTTGTGCATATAATTTAAATACCATTGGAAATCCAATGAAAAGATCAGACTGGTTAACCATTTTCTGATCCTTTTACTACTTTGCACAGAAGCAACAAAAAAGAGAATTGAGAAGATCTATTTTGCAATGTTTATGATGATGTTGCAGGCAACTACACTGAAGTGTGATTCCCAAACAGGAATTGCCTAAAGAGAGCTGTGGGAATTCTCCCACTTCAACCTCCCTTCCTTAAACCCTGATTCAGCGAAGCCTTTAAGTATGTATTAAGCAATGAGAGTTCAGCCCATGCTTAAGTCCTCTCTTGAATCAGGGGCCTCGGAACAACATTTGACAATTTAAAAATTAAATTTTCTCTAGCCTAAATAAAAGTATAAATACTCCAAAAAAAAGTTTTAAAGGAGTCAGAGAAAATTCAGCATTCAATTATACCTAAAAAGAAGACTAAGATAAGACTCTGTCAACCTATTCAGTTTCTCAGTCTCATACACAGTAAAAAAAAAACAAAAAAAAAAAAACACAATAATCAACTCTATCAGGATTGAGATGAGCATAGGAGGTGCCTGGCAAGGTCATTCTCTTTCCTTTGCCTTCATGATTTTTTTCTCCCAAAAAATAGATACATTGTAACAAAATGTACAATTATTATTCAATTTTCATTTCAGAACAAGGACTTTCTCTGCTCTTGCCTACTTTATAGCACATTATTATTATTCAGTTAATGTCAACAAACTGATCCAATTAGACAGCAGTATCAGACAGCCACTCATTCATTTGCATCTGTTAGTCAGCCAGAGCTACTAACTGTTGTCATGAAACATTTATAAACTTTAGGTTTTAGGTTAAATCTTGTTTCTAGTAACAATAGATTGAAGTTGGGTGAACAAGATGAGATGCCCATTTTCTAATAAAAATAGCAAGTTAGCTGTACGACAGTGTAGTGCACACATATACAAAAGCACATGCTTTTTTGTTCCCCAAAAATGAGGAAGCGGTCATACATTTAGGATAAACCCTTCGAGTACAGCCAGTAAGAGAGTGCTGCAGTAAAACAAACATATTTTATATGTTTAAGATTCTGTTTTTTCCCCGGCATCATCGTGCCTAACACATCCATCACATGCAGGTATTGCAAACTAAGGGGATCCTCTTAATTGTTCAGTTAAGCAATTTTCATTTCTCATATCAGCAGGTTTAATTTCTCAATGCAGTCATGGAAATGGTAAACAGTGATTAGGATCACTCCTATTTTAAGACCCTACTGAGAGCCCAATCCAACTCCCAGGGGCAGCAGCCACTAGCCTCCACCACAATGGAAATATTGTGGGGTCTGAGCTGCGTTTCATTCTTAAACAAGTTGTTTCATGCACTTAGGCAGGGCGGGAGTGAGTCTCAGAGGGCCTGGAGTGGCTGTAGCAGCATCCAAGATCAGGCCTGGGAGCCTCAGCTCCCCTCATTCCCCATGTAGAGCACGACCTCACACTCCCCTTACTGCTCCTAACACCTCAACTCCCCCTGCAGGGCACCCACCCTGCTCCCCTTCCTAGGGTGACCAAATGTCCCGATTTTATAGGGATAGTCCTGATTTTTGGGTCTTTTTTCTTATATAGGCTCCTATTACCCCCGACCCACATCCTGATTTTTCACATTTGCTGTCTGGTCACCCTACCCCTTCCTGGCCTTCACACACATGACTTCCCTCACTCTACAAGCAGGGCATCCACCCTGACTTACATAGACACCTGACTTCTTCCCGCTCTCCCCATTTCCCATGCCTAGTTTGGTGCTTCATACATTTAGGTTTCACTATGCATCCCCACCCACCCAATCCCCATTCAAAGGAAGCTTCCACCACCTCTGAATCAAAACACTTGCAGTGATTTCAATGGGTGCAGGATTAGATCCTGACTGAGAAGCACTGTCTCACTGACGTGCAAGGAACTGAAGCACATGCTTAAAGTTAAGTACATGCATAACTGCGTGTCTGGATCAGGGCCAGAGTGCTCAGTGCCATGCAGAATCAAGTCCATTATCCTTAAATTTGATTTTTCTTTTTTCTTGTTTAGTTGAAAAAGATGCTTGAAGTTAGTTTGGCAGCGTTTTTCCCTTGTTTCCCACTCAGAGTGTCCTTGTATTTATGCTTTTATATATTTTGCAACCCAAACAGTTTTAACTTAAATGTTAAAAACACAATTCCCTTGAGAGGCTGCCATATTACATTTTCTTTGGTATATTTTTAACTATACTCTTCTCTTGCAGGGGGAACCAAAACTTCCCTTAGAAGTGAAGGAGATTTTGTCTTAAATACCTGAGCACGTTACATCACTTGATAACTTTATTTGTTCTAATTATCATTCTAAAGGTTCTTGCAATATTATGGTTGACTGACAGTAACATCATGGTTAAGGTTCTGTCAGATAACATTTAGGTTTAGATATTCTTGTGGCAGCAAATAACTTGCAATCAGCTTTGCAGAAATATGAATTTGTAACATAAAAATGGTAAACAACAAACCAAAACTGCCAAGCCATCACAAAATAGGGGGGAAAGAGCTCTATATTATAGTAACCCATGAAAAGAGACAGAGCAAGATACAGCACAGTGTTAGTCTTAATATCACACAGGTTTCTTGTTCAGGTTTTCTTGTTTGCCAAAGAAATACCATACCAATCACAAATTCGAGTTTTCAAATTCTCACACACCAACAAGTGAAAAATATATCACAGTCACACAATCGCCACCCTGCACTTAAGCAGTTTGTCTGAGTTGTCTGGCTGGCCAGGAGAAGACGACAATGCTTTCTGGCTTGGAGGAGAAGGGAAGACCTAAATCTGCTGGAAAGAGCAGTCAGCGTGGTAAATGATTCACCACATAGGAATGTGGGGTTTAAAAGGTCAGTTGGGCCTGGCCCCTCCCTCTTTACTCAGAACACACCTCCTTGTGGCAGATGTTCAGTGCAGGTACTTCATACATTAAGGCTCAAAAGAACAAAAAAAATGGCTTGGAAAAGGAATGGAGGAGAGGTGCTTGGTAATTGAGCAAGCCGGGGCCAGTTGGGGGCTCCTATGACTGGTACAGCAGGGAGCCAACCTCCCCATCATTATAGTCCACCTTAACCCCCTCCTATAAGGGGGCGTGGTCGGTAAGGTCCCACCAAGGGAATTGCTGGAGGGACCTGGATAAATAGGGGGGAGCTGTGGAAGACCTCCCCTCCCCCCCACCCCCCCACCCCGGAATTGGCTGGAATTGGTAAGATCTCAGGAGTAAATCTGCACAGAGACAAATTTTGCACCTGCATTGTACACATTTTTATCCGCCAGGTTAGTCCCAGACATCTGTAAATAATAAAGGCTGCAGCCTGATTAAATCCATATCTAATGTCTCCTGTCATTGTTTCGCATAGTCAAACAAACATGTTCTGTCCCTGCATGTGTTTTTGATCCTTCATTTGAGCAAAAACAAATAGGAAAGACAATGTAACTTATAAAAGATATGACTTATTTGGCAGGCAGAGCAGTTGGCGGGGATGCCAAATGATCCTGTCAGAATACCGGGGACCTATAACAATACATAAGTTACCCCAAATATTACAAAAATGTCTGAATCTACAGAGTCAGTTTATAAAACAGCTTAAATCAAACTCAGTTTCACTTCTAGAGGGAAAATAAACTAACCATCTTCTTTCCAGAAATCACCTAAGAAATGTCCAGGATTACAGTAACAGACATAGAATTATACACAGTGAGCCAAATTAACTCACTAGAGTAAACATATGCAATGTCATTGACATTAATGGAGTTGTACCACTTACATCATGAGTGATTTTGGCTCAGTATTTTGATACCACACTAGTTTTGTTAGACTCTCTTTTACAACCCATCTCAAAGCAAGGCTTCTGCTGGGTACCAAGACATCAGAAAATGCCAACTTGCTATGTATCCTTTTCGAGAAGGATTCAATATTTAAATGATGACAGTCTTTTTCAAATAAAAAACAGATAAAAAATTTTTAAAGTTTCATAATTAAAATGGTCCAGTTTTGAATACAGTTTCTGCTAACAACATAATGTGGTCCTAAAAAAGGAAACAACAATACATAATATAACTACTGACTCCACATAAATATGTATAATTAAATAATACTTCTTTGCCGGTGTATGGAGTTGAAAGAAAATGAGAGTCAATTCAGAAACAGTGTTCACACTTTCTCACACATCATCGACTTTTTTTTCCTCCACCACCTCTTCATTTTTTGGTTAAAGTTATAAGCCAAAAAGGGGGTGGGGGGGACTTAAACATTTAAACAATTAAAGGAAAATCTTAAGTGATTCTATTTTATTTTTGGCACACTTTGGTTTTAGAATATTTCCAAGTTATTAATAGTATATTAAAACTATAAATAATTAAATTGGCTATTAGTATACTATAATATCAAAAAGTGGCAAAGTAATTTATGTATAATTTTAGAAACTAGAAGTTCAGTAATAGTTTCAATTGATTATCGCGCAGAAGCAAGACTATTCCATGCCATATAAAGACCTACCTTTTTATCATATACATCTTGCCAGTTTACCCCAACAAAGAAACTATGCCGCATAATTTCTTTTGCATCATCTGGGCCTCCACCAAGGCTAAGGAGAGAAAAAAAGATTACACATTATACAAATGTTGTTCCTAAAATAAGACTCATTTATCATAATTGTTGGGAGATTAGCAGTTTGGTCATGAATATTTAGATACAATTCTGTCCCTTTTATGTAGGAAATGCCACATTCAGGTGACCACGACAATGGAGGTGATGATAAAGGTATTTGAGATAGTGCTCCATTTGACAGATAGGCTATTTGGTTATTCCCACTGAACTGTTCATTACAGTATATGTCAAGCTTCATCCACAAATCACCAACTCTATAACTGAGCTTACTTTAGTTAGTCTAACAGTATTGAAAAAAAAAAATCACTATACAAATTTGCAGGGGAAGTGCCAGGCACCAAAATGAATCAATAACAATTCATGCATTATTTATGTATTTTTATACAGTGCCCATCGCTGTAGCATCAGGATGTTGTAACAATTAACCATTTACCATAAAATAGTCAGAATATGAGATAAGCATAAATTAATACATTGTAGCCTGCTGAGGAGGTTATTTAAAGGCTGCTCTATATATCCACACTACTCATTGTGACCTGAAGCTTGCCAAACCCAGACTCTGGCAAACCATCAGGAGTGAGTTCCTCGAGTAGAGTCCTCGAATAAGAATGCCTAGCCAGTGGTCTAAAACAATGAAGTTATGGGAGCCACCAACAAAAGCAAACCACCTGATCGGAACTGAGGCAATGGGATTGTGAGGGATATGCCCTTACTCTGGCTGAGAGGAGACTAAGGAGCTCTTCTGGGCCTGTTCAACACCAGTGAGGTACACCTGCAAGGCTTGTCCTGCCCGGTCCAGGCAGGGGAGCTTAAAAGGGAAAATCTGCCACAGAAAGGGGCGGAGAACAGGAAGAGAGCTGGCCCACTTCAGAAAGCTGAGACAGGCCCCAAGAGGGAGATAGCGGGCCTCACTACTCCCAAACTTCATGACCCAACCTCAAAGCAGTATGCCCAAGAGGAGGGGCTGGTGGTAGACTCCCTTTTAGAGTAAGCCTAAAGAGCTGATCCAGGAAAACTGCCTAATATCTAGGTCACCCTTTCCTCTCCATTTTCATACAGACTCCTCTCTCTCATAAGGGAAGTAAGAGAGGAGCGGACTTTTCTTTTGTTTGTTTGCTTGAAGAACCACCCTCACCCCACCCCTGAGCATCAACCGACAGGGGAGGAAGACATTATAAAGGATCAGAAGCGGGGTCTGGAGAGATCTTAAGAGAGTCCAAGCCCTGTCCCCCACAAATGGTAGAGAATGCAGGCATAACCACATCTGATGCAAGTGGTTAAAAAAAGAGGGAATAGAGCTCAGCTGGTCCATGCAAGACGGAATAAGAGTGGTGGTATAAGTAATTAGCAGGATGCAGCAGCAAGCTGCTCAGCAACAGCATTTCCCAACAGCAATTGCTGTAGCAGTGGATCACTCAGCAGCAAGTTCGGACCACACAACAAGAGCTGCTGAGGAAACTGATGGCCCAGCAGCAGGAGTTTCAAAAGAAGATGATACAGCAGACAGTGCCAGCCCTATGCCCCGAGGAAATTCCAGCAGGTCATGCGTCCACCAAGGGAGTTCCCTTGTCAGTATCAGTAAAGCTAACCAATATTGGGCCAGATGATAACCCAGAAACTTTCCTACTTACATTTGAGAGGGTGGCACTAGCAGCCTAGTGGCCCCTGATCAATGGGATTTGATCCTAGCCCCATACTTGACAGATCACTGGAAGTGGTCAGGCAGATCGAGCCAGTGAATTATGTGAAAAGATTACCAGGGAGGAGGAAAGAAACCAAGATCTATAATGTAAATCTTCTTAAACCCTGGACATTTTGGATGGCCCCACTGATAACTTCCTCTCCGATGAAACCTGAATTATGGCCCCTAAGTACGCATCAGCCAACAATTGCGAACCATACTGGGGGGCGAGGGGCTCTCCCCTGCACAAAGGATGCTGCTCCTCCAATTTGATCAAGGCTTTCACAATAATACTGTCCACCCACCAGGGAGAACGCACTTGGTCCAACATCATCAAGAGACTACCCCATGCCAGCTGGTCAGGGAGAGCCCTAGACCATTGCCACAGAGGATGTGGGACACAGTCTGAGAGGAAGTGCGAGCAATGCTAGAGATGAGAGTAATTGTGGAATCCAGAACTGAATGGAGGAGCCCCATGATTCTTGTTCCCAAACTAGATGGTTCAGTAAAGTTTTGCACTGACTTTAGAAAGGTTAATTCCATCTCAAAATTCTACACCAACCCAATGCCAAGGATAGAGGAGTTACTACAGTAGATGAGATTGGCAAAACACCAAAGCACTATCAACTTGACAAAAGGGTATTGGCAGATCCCTTCATCCCCTTCCTCACAAGAGAAAACACCTCTCTCCATCCCTTTAGCGCACTTCCAATTCAAGACTATGGCTTTTCCATGGAGGTTTTCCCACAGCTTATGAATAGGATCCTCAGCCCCCCACCATCAATACACAGCAGCCTACATACACAACATCGTAGTCTATAGTTCTACCTGGGACGACCACCTACAGCACTTAAAAGTGGTATTAAAAGCCCTAAAGGATGCAGGACTCACAGTGTAAGTTAGCCATAGATGAAGTAACCTATTTGGGGTACAACATATGAAACAAGTAGTCAACAAGGTACAGGCCCTAACAGTGTGTCCCATTCCCCAAGTGAAGAGGCAAATAAGGTGTTTTCTCAAGCTGACAGGATATTACTGGAGGTTCATCTCCAGTTTTGCATCGATCATGGCCCCCCTTATGGGCCTCATAAAAGGCAACAACACTAAGACAATTCAGTGGGGCAAGGAATGCAAGCACACTTTTAGCAAACTAAAACAACAACTATGCCGGCTGCCCATGCTCTCCACTCCTGATTTTTCCTGGAAGTTCATACTGCACACAGATGCTTTGGGCTCAATGCCATACTCTCACATGACTTCAGAAAACACCCAGTCCTATACTTGAGTAGGAAGCTCTTTCCTAGAGAAAAGGCTTACTCAATTATTGAAAAGGAGGCATTAGTGATTACATGGGTTATGGATTCCCTGAGGCATTACCTGTTGGGTAGCCCCTTATCGCTGGTCACGGATCCCCTATGCTGGATCCACTCCATGAAAGAAACAAACCCAAGCATGATGAAATGGTACCTTACACTACAATCATACAGTTTCAGAGTGCAACACTGAGCACGAAAAGACCATGCTAATACCAATTTCTTTTCACGGGAGACTGGGGACGGAGACAAGCCACCCCAGAACGGCCTTTTCATCTTGAGGGGTAGGGTATGTCAAGGGACGTGCCCTCACTCTGGCCAAGAGGAGACTGAGGAGCTCTTCTGGGTCTGTTTAACACCAATGAGGCACACCTGCAAGGCTTGTTCTGTCCAGATTAGGGGGAGTTTAAAAGAAAAAATCTGCCACAGGAAAGAGCAGTGAACAGGAAGAAGGCTCCCTTGCCTCAGACAGCAGAGATAGGCCTGCCAAGAGGGAGACAGTAGCAGGGCTCACTGCTCCCAAAGCTGCACAACTGAGCCTCAAGGCAGTCTGTCCCAAGAGTTAGGGCTGGAGGTAGACCCCATTTTATACTAAGCCCGAAGGGGTGACCCAGGAAGACTGCCTGATATCCAGGTCACCCTTGCCTCTCTGTTTTCCTACAGACTCCCTCTCTTGTAAGAGCAGGAGAGCATTTTTCTTGTTTGTTTGCTCAAAGGTCCTCCCTTCTGCATCCACGGTGGTGGGGAAGACATTATAAAGGACTGGAAGCAGGGTCTGGAGGGGCGTAAGGGAGCCCCGGCCCAGCAACAAGGTCACAAGAAAAGTTTTAGGTAATTGGGTCCTGGACCATCAGAAACTTAAAGGACAGTAAGTGTTATCTTGATTTTCATCTAAAGGTAAACAGATAGCCAATGCAGACTACAGAAGACCCATGTAATATGCTCATAATGACTCTACTAGGTAAATTTGCACAAGTTAAAATACAACTTCTCTTCAAAAGTTCCTCCAAGTGGAGCACATTGATCCTCGCCTGGTCTCCAGACCAGAACACTGCAGTGTGGTGAGATTCACATCCGGCCACCACTGCTCTCTGAAGTTCTAGACGTAGTAAAGTATTGGCTCGAATATGACCTCATGACTGTGGACCATAATGGCAAAGGGCTAGCATACGCTCCAAAAGAGAGGATGCAGAAAGGGAAAGGTAATAATAATTGTTCATTATTTGTCCCCGTGTCCTGAAATATACAGAAATGGTGGCCAAACAGGGGACTTTGGATTATACAGCATACTAACTATAATTTCTTTTTGAGAAAATCGGCTGTCAGTCAGTCAGTCAAAGAACAAGCATAATATGTTACGCTCTCTAATTTATGAGTACACAATATTGATATTATCCAGCAACACAGATACAGTAGAACCTCAGAAGAACACCTCGGGAATGGCAGTTGTTCGTAACTCTAAACAAAACGTTATGGTTCTTTCAAAAGTTTACAATTGAACATTGACTTAATGCAGCTTTGAAACTACTAAGCAGAAGAAAAATGCTGGTTTTAATCTTCTTAATTTAAATGAAACAAGCACAAAAACAGCTTCCTTCCCTTGCCGATCTTTTTTTTTTTTAAACTTTTTTAAACTTTCCCCCTTATTTTAGTAATTTACATTTAACACAGAACTGTAGTGTACTTGCTTTTTTTATTTGTGTCTGTGGCTTGCGTACTTCTGGTTCCAAATGAAGTGTGTGGTTGACTGGTCAGTTCGTAACTCTGGTATTCATAACTCTCAAATTCTACTGTAAATCATGCCAAAATGAGCTGGATCCATACAACCATTTTTAGTAGTGGTCTGTTTGTGTTTTATACTGACAGCACAGCAGACAAGCTGTTAGACTATATGGTCAAGTGACTGATGTACAGGTGTTACATGGAAAACAGAAGGTTATGTTTCTTTGAGAATTTGAAAATTCAGTCTCTATATTACACACAGGAAGAGACTCCAAGAAACATGAATTAGTGAAAATTGCACAGTGAGGCATATAACCAATTGGTGCCTCTTATATCCACTAATACATGAATTCTTCAGCACAGAAAAGACACACTAAGGCAGTCCTGTCCCACTCCTCCCTGGTCCCTCAGATAAGACAAGAAACGGTTCTTGAGACATATACTATAGAGCAGAGGCTCTCAAACAGTGGTCCGCAAGCTCCATTCAGGTGGTCCGCGGATAGTTACCTCTAAGGTGCGCACCTGGGTGCCACACTCGAGACAATGAAAGGCCAGCCACCTAATTAGTGGAGCCACGCCTTTTTTCCTGGGTTATCTGAGCAGATGCCATACCCCGGCAAGCAAGGAGCTCACTCACTCAACTCACCGTACGTCTCCTGGGTGCTGACAGACACGGGACTGCTTTGTTACACAGCAGCAGCTCATTGCCTTTTGGCAGCAGATAGTGCATTACGATTGGTAGCCACCATCGTCGTACTCCTGGGTGCTCTTTTAGCTGACCTCGGTGAGTGACAATGGAGTGACTCAGCCAGGTCATTCCCATCTTCTGCCAAGCACCCAGGAGATGACGATGGCTAGCAGTCGTACTGCACTGTCTTCTGGCGAGCAGCCAGGAGATGATGATGGCTAACAATCGTAAAGCAGCATCTTCTGCCGAGCACCCAGGAGATGATGATGGCTATCAGTCGTACTGCACCATCTGCTGCCAGCCTAAGATGTAAAAGATAGAAGGAGTGGATCAAAACGAGACATTGACCCGATTTGTTTTGTGAAATCAATGGCCTGCTAAACCCAGGGTTTTGACTTCAATCCTTGAGGGGGCCATTCTGTGTGACAGTTGTTTGTGTTTCTCCTTGATGCAAAGTCACCCCTTTTGTTGATTTTAATTCCCCGTAAGCCATGTCGTCAGTCACCCCTCCCTCCATCAGAGCAATGGCAGACAATTGTTTCGCACCTTTTTTCAGCACAGATGCCATAGCACTGGGATCACAGAGCCCACTCAGATCACCGCGGCAATTATGAGCACACCACGTGCATTATCCTGGGGTATATGCAGAACCAGAAGCTGCAAAAGCAAAACCAGGCAAGGAGGCGACGTGGTGCGGAGAGTCATGAGGACATAGACTTCTTACAAAGCATGGGCCGGGCAATGTGCCCCGGCAATGTGCACATCATGCTGATGAGCTCTGCATGGTCACCTGTGCTGATCAGCTCGCCATGCTGGCCAAACAGGAAATGAAATTCAAAAGTTCACAGGCCTTTTCCTGTCTACCTGGCCAGTGCATCTGAGCTGAGAGCACTGTCCAGAGGGGTCACAATGGAGCACTCTGAGATAGCTCCGGGAGGCCAATACTGTTGAATTTCATCCACACTGCCCCAAATTCAACCCAGAAAGGCCAATTTCAGCGCTAATCCACTTGTCGGAGATGGAGTAAAGAACTCGATTTAAAGAGCCCTTTAAGTCAAAAAAAAAAAGGGGGGGGGAGGCTTCGTCGTGTGGAAAGGTCCAGGATTAAATCGAGGTAACACGGCTAAATTCGACCGAAAATCGTAGTGTAGACCAGGCCTTAGTGCTATACTGACATCTTAAACCAGAATCGTGGGGACTGAGAAATTCATTTGGAAGTATTCCAACACCATTTTCTCAGGTCTCTTTTTGGGAAAGGTTATTGTCTATAACTGGCATGACTGTTTACGTCAAGAGAGTATATTTAACAAAGGCTAAACCAGATTTTAAGTAAAAATTCAAAATAATTTTTTTATTTTATCCAAACCTATTCAACTAAATAGCAATCAGTAAACCCAACTCATTGTCAAATCCATCCTCGGTTCCATTAAGAGTTTTCAGTTTAAAAAGGGCTGGTGATTATCACATCACTTCCCAGAGGACAAAAACCCCTTTGTAAAAATGACACTGTTACTAGTCTTGTTTTGTTTGGATTCACTGAGGACTCATTCCCAGAAGTGGTCTAAATTGAGGCAATATAAAGACAAATTTAGGGCAAATCTATGAATCTGGACCCTTCACCTCAAGGAAACACAAAGACAGTGAAGTATTCACTCCACAGGTATGCCTACATGGCAGTAAAAAAAAAAACATGGCTAGCCCAAATCAGATGACTTGGATGCACAAGGCTTGGGCTGTGAGGCTATAAAACTGCTGTATAGAGGTTCGGATTTTTGCTGAAGGCAAGGCTCTGAGACCCTGCAGGTAGGGAGAGTCTCAAAGCCCAGACTCCAGCCCAAGCCGAATGTCTGTACTACAATTTTATAGTCCTATAGCCCAAACCCAAGCCAGCTGACCCCAGCCAGCTGCGGCTCAGCCATGGGTCTTTAAACATAGTGTAGACATACCCCCAAGAGACGAGTGCCAATCAAGGTCCAGTGCCCTTGGACAATAGTAAAAGAGAAGCCTACACTGTCACTGCCTTTTTTAAAAAAAAAAAATAGATAAATTCTGTTTTCAGCATGTCAGCAGTCTACCAACTTTCAAGAGGAAGGAAATGTTCCTTCCCTCCCCCCAATATATTCTCTCTGTTTGTCTCCTTCCTCTGAAGTACTCAAGATGGCCACAGTTGCAGATTGGATACAGGATGGAATGAGCCTATGCTCTGAGGTAGTATTGAGAATTCTCTCTCCCAGGTACTTGGCTGCTGAGTTTTGCTTTCATGCTCAGGCCCTAACCAATTACCATATTCAGAGTTGGGAAGGAATTTCCTCTGGGTCAGATTGGCAGGGACCTTAGCAGCTTTTCACCTACTTCTGCATGAGGTACAAGTCTCTTGCTAGGATTATCTGGGTATATCTCACTTAATTCCCTACCACTGAGGGGTCTCAGGCATTAGTGCACCTCGGTCCCTCCAGCTCTTTACCTGTGACACACAGTATTTTAGTTTCCTGAGGGTTGCAATACTTTGGTCTAATTCTGATTGTTGGGCTTGGTGTGGAGGTGGCTGAGTGGTGTTTAGTGGCCTGTTATATACCAGAGGTCAGATTGGATGATCCGGTGCTCCATTTTGGACTTGAACTCTTATAATTCTATAATAAATAAAGATAAGAAAATAACCAAGAATAAAAAGGACACATGTCAAACCTTAGTAAAGGTGACATAAACAGGGAGTGTGTTTCATCAGGTGGATTAGACAATAAAATAAAAGCCCAGAGCAGTCTTTCAAACCATCTGTGTTCCTCTTTAAGGCTTGTTATTTCAGTGTGCTCAAAGAACAATAATTCCCACAAACAAAACAAACTAGTCTTATATTGCCTGAAATTGAAACGGAAAAATCCAAGCCTGGGCCATCACCTTAGCCACTGGGGGGTGGAGTCCTCCTTATTCCAACACATCATTCCTTTTTTGTTTCCCAAGCAATTATTCAGAGTTTCCTGCCTCTGTACTAAGGAACCTGATTGGCCTGCAGTCACCAGCCTGGCCTCTCAATATCTTTCGTGATCATCTGTGCAAGGAGAAGCCAAACTGCAGTTAACTTCCTCCCCATGTGTCAGGGGCTAGCATTGGCACCCCAAACAAAGTTGTTTGGTAAATATGGCTCTATCATAAATACTACTATCTGCAAAGAAGAATTACAGGGAACTATTTTTTTCCAACTCTAAAAGTGAATATTTTTGAAAAAACACCATGCTTGGAGATTAAAAAGCATTAGATGTTGCTACACGAACAAATATTTATTTTAGTCCAAGAAGGTATACTCTAAACCAGTGGCTCTCAAACTTTTTTTTACTGGCGACCCCTTTCACACAGCAAGCCTCTGAGTGCAACTCCTCTAGTAAATTAAACACATTTTTCAATATATTTAATACCATTATAAATGCTGGGGATAAGCGGAGTTTGGGGTGGAGGTTGACAGCTCGCGACCTCCCATGTAATAACCTCGTGACCTCCTGAGGGGTCCCGACTTCCAGTTTGAGAACCCCTGCTCTAACTGAATTACATACTTAAATGCTATGTTAATTTATTGAATTAAATACTTATTTAAAAATAAGAGACAAAAATAAGGAAATATCCTCCCAGCTACCATACAGCCTCACTCTGCAACCAATTCAAATTCAGCGTATCTATGCATAAATGCTATATTTTCATTTTTTCATATCACCAACCACATAAAGGAATCACATTAAAAAAACTAAAATCTAGGTAGGTATACTTAACACACACAACCTGGAAACAGATGGTTTTTTGTTTTTTTGTTTTTTAAATATTGAGCAGTTTAATCTGGATTAACTACTCCAGGCAGTAATGTTTCACAAATTTACACAGAAAATACTATGTTATCCTACATGCTATTTGGAATGGAATACATGCTACCACCACATACATGTCTCAGATCAAACATACCTTACCATGACCTACAGTTCATACTACCAAGAGATATAAAGCAGAGATATTTTCACATGTTCCCTCAGACATACTTATCTAAGGTGTTAATGATGAAAAAGGTTAAAAAAATGTGTGGAGTGAAAATATTTTCTTTTTAATCTCCACAGAAAATTCAAAGGTCTTTTTCAAATCTATAGCTTGCCCACATCAGCAACTGGAAGAATGTTTAAGCTGATCAGAGTAGCCCTCCATTAACATCTCAGACACAGGCCTTGTATAATTATCACTTTAGTCTAAAGCTATTTATTTGGCTCTACTCTTTTTATTGTATTTGTATCTATTGCTTTCTTCTAGGTAGAACAAGGACTCTCCAATTCCCTTCCATGACTGCAATAAGCTAAAACTGTCCCTGGCACTTGGATAACATAACATTAGTAGTATTTTGCCTGGGCCTTTAGTTTAAAAATTCCTTCTGGTTACTCTGCTGCTGTATCCTTTATAAATCTTTGCACACTAGCTGAAACTTCAGATTTGATTCTGCTTCTTGAATTTCTTTTATTAAATTTAGAAAGGGGTCGGAGCAAATGAGTAAGAATTAATTTAATATGTATGTGATAATTTATCAGCAGATAATTGACAAATTAAAATGCAATCGTCCTCCAACCCAAACTGGATTTTCTTTTGCTTTGGGCCAGGCTAACAATAGTGTAAACCTAACCACACAAGCCTTAAGAGCTCAAAATGATAACCTCAAGTAGATCCACACATGGCTATCCTGAAGCAAAATAAATACTTCTGAACTCTAGGTCAGTCCATTTCTCATTCATATGATCACTATTAATAAATTAAATATATTTCCCTTTCCATTCTATTTTTACGCTGCTCAAGTATTAATATAGACTCTTCCTTTGTGTGATGATTTTTAAATGCTAAGAGAGGTTAGAAAGGATACAAAAGCAGAAAGTGCAGTAATAATGGGTGATTTAAACTATCCTCATATTGACTACCCAGTCACCTTGGCATGATGCAGAAAGAAAATTTCTAGACGCTATAAATGACTGCTTTTTGGAGCAGCTTCCTAGAATCCACACGGGGAGAGGCAATATTTGATTTAGTCCTAAGTGGAGCCCAGGTCCAAGAGGTAACTATAGCTGAACCTCTTGGTAGTAGTGCCCATAATTTAATTAAATTTAGCATCCTTGTAGCAGTGAAAATATCAAAAAAGCCCACCATGGTAACATTTAACTTTTAAAAGGGAAACTACACAAAAATGAGGACTCGTTAGACAGAAATTAAAAGGGCTGTCATAAAGGTTAAATTCCTGTTAACAGCATGGGGAGTATTTAAAAACACCATAGTCGAGACTAAGACGAAGTGTATACCCCAAAAAAAGAAAATAAGAGGACCAAAGAATGCCACCATCGCTAAACAGCTGAGTAATGACACCCATTAGAGGCAAAAAGAGTTCCTTCTAAATTGGAAAACCTAGTGAGGATAATAGGAAGGAGTACAAACTCTGGCAAGTTAAGTGTAAAAGTATTAACATAGGCCAAGAAAGAATTTGAGGAGCAGCTTGCTAAAGATGCAAAAAGTAATGGTAAGCATTTTTTAAAGTACATCAGAAGCACAAAGTCTAACAAGCAGTCAGTGGTGCCACTAAATGACAAAGGTGCTAAAGGAGCACTCAAAGAAGACAAGGCCATTGCAGAGAAACTAAATGAATTCTTTGTATTGGTGTTGATTGCAGAGAATGTGGGGGAACTATCCACATCAGAGCTATTCTTTTTGGGAGACAAATCTGGAGTACTGTCCCACACTGATGTGTCAACAAGACGAGGTTTTGGAACAAATTGATAAATTAAACAGTTATAAGTCACCAGGACCAGATAGTATTCACCCAGAAGGTCTGAAGGAACTCATAAATTGCAGAACTACTAACTGCTACTAATTGTAGCATGTAACCTATTGCTGAAACAAGCCTGCCTACCCAATAACTAGAAGTTATCTAATGTAATACCAATTTTTAAAGAGGGTTCCAGAGGCGATCCTGGCAATTATTAGCCAGTCTATTAGAATTTGTTGAGGGAGTCAACAGTCATGTGGATAAAGCTGATCCTTTAGTACAATATACAATATTGTGAACAATATAGTGTGTACATGGATTTTTCAGAAAGCCTTTGACAAGGTCTGTCACAAAAAGCTCTTAAGCAAACAAGTCATGGGATAACAGGGAAGATCCCCTCATGGATCCTCTCAAGGAAACGAAGGGTAGGAATAAATAATCAGTTTTCACAATGGAGAGGTAATCAGCACGGTCCCTCAAGGATCTGTATTGGGTCCTGCATTGTTAGCATATTCATTAACAATATGAAGCAATAGGTTCATCAAAAAGGAATGAACCTATTCAAGATAGTTAAGTCCAAAGCTGACTGCATAGAGTTACAAAACAAGTGATAAGGGATTGGGGAACACTTCTAGTCATCTAGTCCAACCCCCTGCTCAAAGCAGGACCAATCCCCAACTAAATCATCCCAGCCAGGGCTTCGTCAAGCCTGACCTTAAAAACCTCTAAGGAAGGAGATTCCACCACCTCCCTAGGTAACCCATTCCAGTGCTTCACCACC